>NW_004524651.1:701643-740608 GCF_000260255.1 Octodon degus | reverse complement strand
ACATCTACCAAAATGATTTCAAAGTCCAGACTTGTCGTACCCTATGGCCTCAAGACTCTGCTTGAGGGTGTTAGCAGAGCTATTCTCAAAACCAATCCATCAAACATCACGGAGTTTGCAGCAGTTTATTTTAAAGAGCTTATATTGTTTAGAGAAGGTTTGTTATTGTTTTAGATTATATATTTGTTGCTTTAAAAAAGCATTCTGAGTTGCAAATTTTATGTATCTGTATTTAATTTCTGTACTTATTTTTCAGGGAATAATTCTCTGGATATAAAAGATCTAGTTAAACAATTCCATCAGATTAAAGGTGAGTACCACCAGCAGTGACCCTTTTAATGATGTTGGTTTTAAGTTACTGTGAAAGTGCTAGAATATATTCATATTTAGGACTGATGGTAACAAGTGTTGTATTTGAATAATCATAGTAATCATTTGTGTATAATCACACCAGTGCTTTGTTTTGATTAAATCAGTTAAAAACAAAAAAACTAGGGGCTACCATTTTGGAAGATTCTAAATCTTTTCTTTTTTAAAGAAACATTTTTGGGCCAGGGAGATGGCTCAGTAGAATAAGCGCTTCCCTGGCAAGTGCAAGGGCCTAAGGTCAATCCCCGGTTCCATTAAAACAAAAGAAAAAAAAAAAAACACTTTTGCAAACCACTTGGTACAGTGAATGTACATGAATGCTTTGACCAGGGTTGCCTCAGACCCTTCCCAGTCTGCCAGCCTGTGCGAAAGTGTGGTGAAATTTGACTTATAGTAAGATATGTCACCTAGTGAAGTTTCACAGGTTAAGCATTCATAATTTTTAAAATCATTTATTTATTTATTTACTTGGTACAGGGTCTCACTACACAACTTGGACGGGTAATGATCCTCTTGTTTCAGCCTCCCCAGCCCTGGGATTACAGGCATGTGCCACCACCCCTGGTTTCAGTGGCCAGCACAGCAGGGACCAGCAAGGCATGCGGTACTAGGGATTGAACCAGGGTCCTTGCACATACCAGGCAGGCATTTAGATCGCTGAGCTATCTCCCCAGCCCTTAAGTATTCATAATTTGAAAAGCTTCAATACTGTAAAATCCAAAAAGGGGAACATACACAATGCTCAGAAAGTTTTGGAGTTTAGAGCATTTCACATTTTTAGATTTTAGATTCAGCCATTAAAGATTATGCAAATATTCTCAAACACTAATTTTCTGAAATTGAGACACATTAGGTCCCAGGGATTTCACACAAGGTATACTCAAAATTCTTGGCCTTATTGAAAAGCCCCCCTGCACACACCATGGGTCCTATCAGTTTAGAGAATATGTGAATTAGATGTCTCTGATCCGTTTTTTACATAACAGTGGTCTCTTTCTGCATGTGCTGGACACCGACATAGTGCATATATCTGCTTAGAAGGAGGTCCTGTTTGTGTACATGTACAGATTGTCCATCTTATGTGAGTAGAACCAAATGAAACTGTGTTGGTAGAGGAGCAATGAAAATGTTGGAGGAGAGAAAAAGACAAAATTTAATGAAAATTTGGAAAATCATAAGCAAAAGAGGATTTAATGGTCCAACCCCCAAGGACAGGCATGTCTAAAAGAATGGTATAAAAAACTTTGCAGAATTTCAGGAGGAGGTAAAATGAAGACTTGCAGCCAGTGTGGGACATAAATGAGCAATTCTTACTACATTGGCTGACCGACATTTTAGAATATGGTCATAGAGTATACAGAAGGAAGGACCTATGAGTGCTCGGCCAACTTCCCCTGCCATAGTAGCTACAAGTTAGGAACAAGACTAAGAGAATGGAACTCATAAGGGTTTGAGCCTACAGTGGAGAAGATGCCACAAGACTAAGAATGGCAGAGATAAGCATTTGAAGAAGCAGAGAATGAAATGCCATGGTTCAGGAAATGCTTTAGTCTGGCTGCTTCCTGGTGGTACATTTTTAGTTCACTGGAGGCAACAGGCCCAGGGTTTGGTTTTTGCCATCCACAGCTGTTTGTAGATGTGCAAGAACATCAACCACCCTTCCCTTCTCTTCCCTGTGTGTCTGGTTTCCCAGCTCATCAGGTTATTATTTGTCTTCTGCACCTGACAGTATGAGGCATGTGCAGTCTTCCTGTTTGAAAAAAAGATGACATAGTCAGTGAATCTATAGAGTGGGAGATAACTAACAGCTTTAGATTTAATTTGTTTCCTGAATTTATCCATCATTCATTTTAGCAAGTGAACTAAATGAGATTTTAATCCAGATAGGTCAAGGTCTTTGAATCCCAGGATTCAAAATTAAGAAAATTAATGAAGGATCCACACTTTGATAGGAGAAAAGGATAGGAGATGCGTAAGCTTTTATCCTCAGAGATCTCAAGGAGTTGGACCTATGGCACTCATAATCCTGAGAGCAGGCTCAGTCTGTTAGAAACAGATTGTAGAAATGTACACTGCTTGTGCTCACTTCCTGGAAAGGTGGGAAGGTAACATGAAGGTAGTGGCCAGAAAGAATTCAGAGTTTAGCGTTTTTAATACCAGTTTGGCTCACACATGTGTGTTTCTTCTGTTGTCATCCCCAGTGTCTTAGTGGACAAACAGTACTCACTAACTTAAGTCCTGTCATAGAGATTGCATGAGTACGTACGTGTGGGAAGCACTTTCAGGGCTAAGGGTGGACTATCCGAGGATATACAGGCACCAGAGGATCCTACTTGCTAGGCCTTTTCCTCTCTAGAGGGGCATGCTGCTATCTTCTGCTTTAATTCTCTACCTGGTGTTCCTGTGGGAGTTCCAAGTAAACTTGGCTGCATGTTTTTCCAATAAAACAAGTATGAAATATGTAACGTTTATTACATGTATCCTAGTTTTGCTTATGGACATAGTTCCTGTAATGCTCCTAGATTTTCACTGACTTACAAGTTGTGGAAACATCATTCTTTGAGAACTGTCAGCTGACCCTTACTCTAGAATTTCAGTCTCTTCCGCATGAGATGAGTCTAAAGTTTGAACCAGCTATTGGTTCCAGAACTTGTGATCGGGGCAAGGTAACTGCCACCTCTAGTATACTAGTGCCCCCTAGTGTCCCTGATACAAGGTACAGGCATGAGTTTTGTAAGGGCACTCGGATGTTGTGTTCCCCGGAGTTCTTTCCAAACTGATTAGTTTGCTGCCTGAAAGCATCACTGTATGCTGCTTGCATGTGCGTGTGCATTAAGTTGTCCCCACATGCACATGTCATTGAGTCGTATGCTTCATTCTGAGATTCTTCCTAGAAAGCACCAGTAGCTGTCATCATAACGCAGAAGTGCTTACCCATCTCCCCCATTGCTTCCAAGTTTTATGCGCAGTCAGGTAATGAAGGAGGAAGAACCAGATGCAGAAGCAAACTTGTGACTTTTCTGTCATCTTCCCAGAGCCTTGCGTCTTTCGTGTGATCCCTGGCGCTGCGCAGGGATGGCACGGTGGCCTTTCACCTGGTACACCCATTGCCAAAGCAGCTTGGGCTGAGAAACTCTTTCTTGGGCCTTCCTCTTTTTGCCTCCCACCTGCAGTTGAAGCAGATCCTCATTACCATTTGAACCAGGGACAGAGCCCAAAGCTTCAGTCCTCCCAGGATAATTTCTTTATCTTAATAAGATTTAAAGCTTGGGTGATGTTTAAAACAAAAGGAATCATTCCCTTAAATTTCCTCTCTATATGCTAGGAAGAGAAGGAAGGAATAGAATTTACATTTATTGAAAGATCTGTTTTGTTTTAGGCATTTATATTATTTATATTTATTATATATATTTTTTATATAAATATATAAATATATATTTATATTATTTATTATATATTTATATTTATAAACTGTATGATATAGATGACATTGCAGCTTTACTCAAGAGGCATGGAAATAACTAAATAACTCCTAAGTTTATAAATGCTAAGAAATCACTGGAGTTGGAATCTGAACTTTGATCTCCCTGGTAGGGTGGCTTATGTTTTCCACATTGTAAAGTAACACTCTAAGATCTCTCTGGAAAAACCTTATTGAATTCAGGGAGTGATGCAAGAGGAATTGGGTTTCTTTTATCCATCATCTTTTACTATTTCACCTCTAACTTATCACCTTCTTTTGTGGCAAGGCCAGAAGGCACTAATTCTGATCTTTATACTACTCATGGCAGTCCCTGCCTTGCTACCACTAACAGCCTACCCCCTAAGCCAGGTGTGTCTAGTTTCCACAGTTGTCCTCAAGGAAGTAGGGACAGAGGTACTCACCTCTTTTGAAAACAATCAAGGCTAAACTCTGGGACTGGAGGTGTAGCTCCATGGTACAGCATGTGCTCACCATGTATAAGGCCATGAGTTCAACCTCAGCACCATCAAAAAGAAAAAATTATACCTGGTCCTTAACTTACTTTACTAACTGATCCTGGCTATTTCTTGGTTTGGCCATATAATAGTAATAGCAGTTATGAATTGCTGCTGATCATTGGGCTCAGTTTCTTTCTTTCTTTCTTTTTCTTTTTTTATGGAACTGGGGATTTGAACTCAGGTCCTTGCGCTATCCAGGGAAGCGTTTATTCCACTGAGCCATTTCTTCCGGTCTTGGCTCAGTTTCAATTCCTGTGTGGTGTCATAGTGGTTAGCCTTGGTGTTAAATATTTGCTTCTATTGTTTACTTGTTTTAAGTGATCTTGAATTAACTTTTTTTTAATTGAATTAACTCTTAAACCAAATTCTGTTGTTAGGCTTTATTTGGTTACTATATAGTAGTTGTCCATGTTTAAAGCCAAGGGCTACACCTATCGTAGGCCTATCCAGAGGCAAATTTAGGAGGCTTTGGCGCCAAGCCTGGGCACTTTTTCAAGGACACCTATCCTGATTCATAAGCAGGGATAGGTGCTGTGTCTCAGTGGCCCATTTATTTCTTCAAGTCTTGTATTTGCCTAGGTAGACTGGTGATGATTTGTATGAAGGAGATAATTTTATTAAAATCTAGTGTTTATTTTCATTATTTGGTAGTGATTGTGGGAGAGAGACTGGTCCTTTATGCTTTTCCATGGTGGTAAGATCAGTCAGCTGGGGAACCATTTAACATGTTCACGGGGGGCCATAATTGTTCAGTCTCACTGCTGGGTGGCTTGGACTTCAGGTGCTACATGCATGACCCATGGTGCAACTTGTACAAAGGGATCTAATCACTTTTATGAGTCTTTTTACTAATATAATTAATAAAAAGCCTCGTGATGGGAGAGTTCGGTTGTACTGCTTACTGGTGGATCAAGCCAGCAGGAAAGGTATAAAGAAGGCTACATAAATTACTGCGCAAATGGTGTGGTCACGAATTGGGGTTGGAGTGCCACAACAGGGACCAGGAACATAGGGCACACACACAGCCCAGCAGGAAAGCTGAGTGAGCAAGCTAGGGTGCCAAGGGGAGGTCAGGAGCACTAGAAGACAAGGCACAAGTCATGAAAGGACATCTTTGCTTTGAGCTTCATAGCTTTATAATCCAAAAAAATTGATAGCTTCCTATGGTCCAGAATCCAAATTCTTCAGTATTGTGGGAATATTTCTGAAATATTTTAGTGTGCTTGGATTTCAGATCCTTCCTAATTATTCTTGCTTGCTGTGTTGATTGCTACCCATAGCAGCATTCATTTGCTTTAGGGAACTGGCAAATACAGCTCAGAGCAGGGAAGTAATTATTCTGTATTGGGTTTCCACAGTGCATAGTGAGCAAGCTTTAGTTTTCTCAGAGACTGTTCTTACTGAGAGAAGATGTTTGTCTTAAAATTCCCAGGGCTGAGTGTTAAGAGTCAAACCTATCAGAATCAGATTTTTACTTTGTATAAGCGAGAGTAGGGAAAGAGACGGTCTTATATAAACTTGCTTCTTGCTGTGAGGCAAAGGACAATGGAAAATCCTTCCTCGTAATGGATCTGTGGTGCTGGGATGTGGGGATAGCCTAAAATCCACTAGTAAAAGGAAGGCAGGTAGACTCTTGAGTCAGCACTGCCTAAAGCCTGATGGCAGCCTTGCTCTTCGCCTTCCTGGGCACTGGAAAAGAGTGCGTGCCACATGGGCAAGCTACGTGTATGTGCGGTGCTGCACATAGCACCACACGTGCTTTGTTCAGCCATCTACTCAGTAGTTCTCCTATGTCAGGTGACCCATACATTTTTTAAAAAAATACACAGGGTCTTGCTATGCACTTCAGACTTGTGGTGATCCTCTTGTGTCAGCCTCCCCAGTGCTGGGATTATTGGCATGCCCCACCATGCCTGGTTTCTGGCCCGCACAGCATGCCTAGGGTTCCAGGGCCACATGGCATGCAGTACCAGGGATTGAACCCAGGTCTTCGTGCTTGCCAGGCTGGTGCTTATGCCACTGAGCTATCTCCCCATCCCTCTATAAACATTTAATGAGAGGCCTGCATTGAAGCAAGTGATTGGAAATAAGTCATTTTGCAGATGGCCTGTGGCTATTCTACTGGTTTTTTATGCTCTGGATCTGGCTTTGAGTAGGTCCAGATATTGTTGGATTGTCTCAGTAACTGACCAAGGAATTGGGACTGAAAAGGTGAAGTCAGCAGAGGATAGGACATAATATCCAAGCTAGGAATAAGATAAAAATGTGCACCTTGACCTTAGATGCTGCAGAGGACCAAATTAGGAATGAACTTTCCCAGTACTTAAGGGAAGCAAATAAGGCACATTTTCCAGAAAGTTGGAAACAACGTGCACAGTAGCTACAAGGTCAGAGACCAGCACACCATCAACCCAGGTTGTTCCACCATCCAAGGTAACTGAGAGAAAAGGACATTTAGGCCCAAGGCCGAACTTACCTAGTACTTGGAGTCCCTCTTTAGAAGGAGGGCATTTGATAAGGGAGTGATGTTTCCCAAAACTCAAAAGAGATTTTAAAATCAAGAAAATTCTACCACTGGAAAATGAGTGTTTTAATGTAAGATCAGTCAAAGTGAAGTGAAGAAATGCTTTCTGGGAATGCCTAAGTCAGTGTATGTAAATCCGGCTCCCTCTACCAGAGCATGCAGGCTGTGCTTGCTGCACCTAGCGTCTCTTACCTTTCAGTTGCCCCTCTTGTGCCTTCCTAGGTGTTATGTGCCAGATGCTGACACTGTCATCTCAGGAAAATGAGGAGGATCTGCAGGTTGCCTGATTTAGGCTTATGCTGCTTTCCCCTCTGGAGTTCATTTCTCTCCCCTTTCCATCTTTCAAATTCTGTGAAATTTGAAAAATTGCTAATTCTGTACAATTCCACCTTTCGAACCTCTGCCTATGTTACTTGCTGCAGTGCTGGCCATCACACCTGGGGCCTCATGCGGGATGGGCAAGTCTCTGCCACCAAGCTGCATCCCTGGCCCTAAGCCCTGTGTACTCAAGGTCTCATTCATTATTTTCCTTAGAAAGTCTTAAAATTCCTGACAACTGCCACATCTTATGGTAGGTAAAATTCAATGGGAGAGGAAAAGGCTTTAGTTTTGGCTATGATGGAATTGTTGATATTGAACTTACTTTCCTTGTGCCAAGCACACATAAAAATGATAAATTGAAAGTAGTCCAAGGCTGGGGATATAGCTCAGTGGCATAAGTGCCTGCCTGGCAAGCACAAGATCCTGAATTCCAGCCCCTCCCCACGAAAACCTGGATACTTAGGAAGTGGGATCGATGGGAATTTGGACCCATATCTATCCTTTTTACCCCAGGGTATTTTTCAGATTCTTATACCAGAAAACAGAACCCAAACAACAGCAGAAATCTCTCTGGGAAGAGATACAGACAGGCAAACTTTGGGGTTATGAGTGTGCCTGAGATTTGAGTGGCAGGAAGCCAGAGAGGAGGGATTTGCGCTGACGGACTGGAAAAATATTGCCTCTGCTTTGGTCCATTTCAAACTGAGCTTGTTCTTGTGTGGAGTAAGACCTGAGGTGGTTTAGCAGGGAAAAGTTAGGATTTCAGAAGGGCTGCTGTGCTGGGAGAGGCTTTATAGCCTGGGCTTAGCCAAAAGGAAGAGACTTCTGGGAAACCTTGGTAGTTCAGTTGAGAGCATAGAAAGGTCACACCCTAGGGATACAGGAAAGGTTAGGATTTAGAACCAAGCTGAAATACGCCTACTATAAAAAAGGCAACCAAGTCTCCAGAGTACCCAATTGATCTGTCTTTATTAAAATTATGCATAGAAAATATAAACTGAGACAGTGTAGTGTGTCCCTTACAGTTGGCAGTATGCAATTAGAAATTACAAGGCATTCAAAGGAGCAGGCAGAAGCACTTCTGCATCACGGGATAAAATGTGAAACAGCAGTAGAAGAGGGCTCAGAGAAAGTCCAGGCGCTGTGACCTGAGCGCTGGAAAGAACCAGGGTGTCTTGAGAAGCCAGAAAATAAAGCTAGAGAACCTCGACAGTGTGAGAATCCATGATGAGTGCCTGCAGCTATTAGCTTCTACAGTAAGAAAGAGAAAGAGGTTATCCCATAACTACAAAATGAATTTACTATATGTATTTACTGGCAGAAAACAGAATTGGAAAACTAAAAAACAGGCCAAGTGACAACCACCATACTAACACATAGAGAGACACAGTGTACAGGATGTGTAGTGGCACTATCATGGGTGTAAGATGTGTCACGAGAGTTATAGGGGAAGAAAAGAGCCTAAGTGGAAAGAAGTCTCTGGATGAATAATGGCTGAAAAGTCTAAAGGGATCAGCTCACAGACTGAAGAGATGTGGTGAACTCGAAGCGGGAGAAATTGGAGATCCACACTCGTGTACAGTGAAACGACTGAAACTGGGACAAAATCACAAGTGGCGAGGGGTGAAAGAACCATTCCTTTCAGAAGAACAGTAAGACACATAGCCTCTTCTAGATGAGAACTGCAGAGGCCAAAAGAGCAGAATGACATCTTCAAGGTACCACAAGTGAAGCTGCCAAAACAACTTAAGAGAAAATACACTTTTAAAAATGAAAGTAAGTTGCCGGGGAGATGGCTCAGTAGAATAAGCGCTTCCATGGCAAGCTCAAGGGCCTGAGTTCAATCCCCGGTTCCCGCCCCCCGCAAAAAAAAAAAAAAAAAGAAAGAAAGAAAAGAAAGCAAAATATAGACATATTCAGGATAAAAACCTAGAACATCCATTGCCGTTAGACCTGTTCAACAAATACTTTCAGAGTAACTTATACACATACTGAATACAAGGAAATGCCATACACCTGGTAATGTGTGCGCAGCAAAGTGACAGCACACGCAGGCCCCCACCTCTACAATCAGGGCTAGGACGGTAAGATAATAGCAAAGAATACACTAGGGGCCAGTGAAATAGCTCAGTGGCACGTGTGCCTGCCTGGCAAGTACAAGGTGGTGAGTTTGATTCCTGGTACAAAAAAAAAAAGTGTGAAACTATAGATCACATGATTGTGATATAGAAAATCCAAAGTAATTCTCCTCCTCCTCCTCTAACTAGGTATCCTTACTCTACAGAGAAAAGAGGATGTATGAGACACAGCCCAGATTTTATGGGCAGTAAGTTTTTTAAAAATATATATTACTATTTTATTGTCCTAAATCTTAATGCAGGAAGTCCTGGTGAAGGCCGGCCAGATAGGTCAGCAGATTAAAGTGCCTTCTTAGGCAGACTCAGGGATTAGGGTTCGATCCCCAGCATGTGGGGCATGTTGAGCCAGCCACTGAGACTGGGCATGGTGGCTTGCCTGTAATCTCAGTGCTTGGGAGGCTGAAAACGGGAGAATCACTATGAGTCTGATCTGTATAGTGAGACACTATAGACACTGTACTAAATACATAAGTCCTGGTAAGGAGTTTATAAAAGCATAGAATAGGAATACACTGTGCCTTATACCACACCCTCCTCTGCCATATTTCTTTACTGCTTCTAATTTACACCCTGCATCGCTCAGGAGCAGAAAAGTAACACTGACTTGAAGAGAATGAGGCCCTGGCAATGTTTGTCCTGCTGTGATGTAGTGATGTGCCACCTGCAACATCACATGCGGAGTAGGGTGTGGGCTCCTTCACGCCTCCCTGTGTTACATCTGTGTTCCTGTCAGGAAAGAGAAAGTTGTGGCACTGGTGATGCTCATTCCTTCCATTAAGGAAAATTCTTGTGAGCCCACTAGCACAATTCCACCTGTGGCCCAGGGCCCAAGGGAGGCCCATCCAGGTTCTAGTGAGGGGTCAGAACAGAGCTGGCTTGTGGAGGCGCTGCGCTGCTGCCCAGGTGCTCTGTGGCCAGCCTGGCGCTCCTGTGTGCTGCAGGACACTGGGCATCATCTTGGCTTCCCAGACACTGAGACACCTGCAGATGCCCCCCACGCCTGCTACCTTTAGGTTCTCAAGGGAAATGGTTCCCACTCGAGAATCACTGTGCGTCACTTAGTGGTTTATCCCCAGGGACTGGGTAAGGTGCTGCCTCAAACCTTGTTAAGATGCTCCCAGGGATGCATAAGGAGACATGACTGCTATTCCACCCACATTGCTTTAATTCTTTGTCTTAATTGAGAAAAGAGATTTGGGTAAAGTTGTGTGTGGTGGGGTGCTGGTGGGTAGTGGGGAGAAGAAGGGATAGAAATAAATCCAAAGTAGAGGGAGGGGTAAATCACAGAGATGCCAAGCTGCATTTGCTATTGTTCCACTCAGCCCAGAATAGTTTGATAACTGAGTTGGAAAACCAACAGGAAAGAGAAGGCAAAAACAGACTTGGCCTGGAGAAAGTGACCTAGAATCCACCTGAGGCTGCCTTTCCAGAAAGGTCATTCCATCTTCTGCCTTCCACCTGCCACAGTGCACGTCACCAGTGCCTGTCCCACCACCTCCTCTCTTTTCCAAAGCTGAATAAAACTGGCCTAAAGGCCACTGTACCTTGGGATGCTTTTAGTCACTGCACTGACCACACTGTCAGGCACCTACTTTGTACCACTGGCCTTCAAAAGACTCAACTCTGTTTTTCACCTTTGCTTTGTCAATATCTGTCATGTCATAGACATACAGGGAAGAGAAGAGACACAGACCATTTAACTCACTGTCTAGCATTCTCATCCCAGCCAGCTGCACACACGCTGGTTGGAATTTTTTTCTTTTCTTTTAATTTATTTGGTACAGGATCTCACTATGCAGCTCAGACTTGGTGATTCTCCTGTTTCAGCCTCCCCAGCACTGGGATTATAGGTGTGTGCCACTATGCCCGGTTTCAGAGGGGTGCACCCGGGGCAGGGCCAGCACAGCATGCCATTTTGGGGATCAAACTCAGGTGGGTCCCTGTGCTTGCCAGGCAGCCACTTAGACTGCTGGGCTATCTCCCCCGGCCTGGAATATTTTTTAAGATTTTAAACTCCCAAGTCTGACTATAAGCTCTGGCATAGGTTCCCCACTCCCAACCCTGTCAGGCCGCTCCTGGCTCCTGTGCCACACTGCTGCTTACTCTTCGATGGTCTGTGACCACTTCATGGTCCCCTTGGGTGCAGGGTGTGCCTTTTTCCTTATGCTTCCCTGGGAGTTTTATACCTGGCACCCCAAGTGTCCATGTGAGTTCTACCTGTTGCAAGAGCTACTGTGTGCTTAGAATTTACCTCAGTCTTTTTGTTTCTATGGAAAAATCAGGATTTTGCAATGAATTTCAGTCTGATTTGATTTCTTAAAAACTCCTACAAAAAGGAAGGGCTTTTATTCTGTTCCCAACACTGAGTCTGCGTGGGTTTGGGCATCGTTAGTCTAAGGAGAATCAGCTCACGGAGGTCGTAGTGGGTGCTAGTGCTGATAAAACTATTGCACCTACCCAGGACACAACTTTAAGAAAGTTTTCTTCACACATCTCAAGGTTACAAATCAGGAGCTGTTGAACCTGATCAGGCTTTAAAGCATTATAGAAAGCTCTTTACCATAAACAGGTGTCAACTGGTTCAGTATAGTTTATATGTTGCATGTGCATATGGTAACTGGTGTTTGTATGTTTGCTAACATTCTGTCGTACTACATGCTAAGCAAAGTTAAATGGCTCTTGTACTTTCAAAAACACAAAAAACAAAACAAAACTTAAGGTGTCCCCTCCCTTTGGTGGTACTGAGGGTTGAATTTGGGCCATTCAAGCTGAGCTATATTCCCAGCCCCTATTTTTTTTTTTTTTTTTTTTGGCTGGCTCAGGCTGCCTTAAGGGTGGGTCTGGTAAGGCAGGTGGTGGAGGGGATTGAACCATGGTATCTTGCACCTGGCTGCATTTGCATGAGTAGGCGCTCAAACAGCTAAGCTAACTGGAAGCCCCCACCCCAGCCCTTTTTATGTTTTATTAAGATAGGGTCTTATTAGGTTCCCTGGGGTGGGTTCAAATTTGAGATCCTCTTGCCTCAGCCTCCCAGAATGTTGAGATTACACACAAACTGTTTTTTAAAAAAATTGTAAAGCACATCTACTCAAAAAATTTACATGTCATTCATATAGGGGGAAAAAACCCTAACCCTGTATTGTACCACTGAGTTTTGCAAATTGCCAATTTAACTTTAATCAAAGTTAATTTTAGAGTTCTAGAACTTTAAATTTGACATATTTTCAAATCAAGTCTTCACAAAACTCTTGAGGTAAGAACTGGAATCCCAGCTTCACAGACAGGAGGCCAAAGCTCAGAAGAGTTGACCTGGTGGCGCAGCTACTACATCACAGCTGGCCCCGATGCCTAGGCCCTTTCTTGTGTATTTGTGGGCAGAAGCTGGGGAAGAAAGCAGCATCCTGAATTTCCTGATAACTGTTCCTGAGCGCAGTACACAAGCTTTGCTTTGCCCTAATAGTCATTATTTAGTAGGGAACTTCTGTAGAGAATAATGTATTAAGTCTTGCATTTTCAACATTAAAAATTTAAATCATCTTATCTCTTAGGGCTAATGTCTTAGGTAAGTTCCTGGTGTGGCAGAGCTCTGAGACATTTTCAAAAGGGCAGTGGACCCTCCCAGAATTGCCCAAGTATGTCCCAAAAGCCCTTGTCCTGTAGGCCTAAGGCAGGGATGGCAGACCTCATAGAGCTTTCAGTGATGGAGACAGCTTGCTAGGCCATGTGTGGTAGATTCCCCACCATAATCTAAGGGAGCATACTCAGGGATGCCTCATGTTAGCATCGGGTGGTCAGTCCGGTCAGCCAGCCTGGAGCTTTGCTCTTGTCTTGTCATCTGCTCCAGCAGACCTCCAGCTTGCCCACAGAGGACCGAGCGGCCTTGTGGGGTCACAGGGTGGGGTGGGGCCCAGAGGACATCTGTCAGCTTTCAGCGCCTCTGTGCTCTGGCCCCTCGGCAGCTGGCAGCCTGCTGCTGCTTATTAGTGCTGGCTGCTAAGTGGAGCACGAGGCTCCCTGGAGGTCTGGGCCCACTCAGGCGAGGCTGGCTTTGTGCCTGGACCTCAGGGATGGCGCGCACTCAGTGTTCCTGCCCACTGCCTGCCTAGCAGTGGCCTGTGCACTGGTTCTGTGATCATCGTCTGCCCTTTCTCCTGTTTGCCATGTGAGGCTGGTGGGAAAGTGTGGGGGAGGGAATGTCGACCTGCCTGAGTCTCGACTGTTTCAGACAGAAGTTCCAGCCACATCTAGCCTGTTGGTGGACACTTGCCTCCTGTCATGCAGCAGCCATGTCTCTGCAGGCTGTGGCACAGCTGAGATTGTTCTTGTGTCATTTCCTTCCCTTAGCTCTGATTCCTTTTGGGGAATCATCACCAATGACCTCTGCTCCCTGCACTCGAACAGCTGGGATCTTGCAATTAATCTGGCCTTTTAAATTTTAGTAAGGGTCTACAGGGTCTCACTACATAGATCGGACTCCTAGTGATCTGCCTGTGTTCAGCCTCCCAAAGAGCTGGGATTACAGCTCTGGGCATGTGCCACCATGCCCAGTCTCAGTCGCTGTCTCAGTGTGCCCCAAGGTGGGGCGGGGCCAGCAGGGGCTATGTCTGCCTAAGCAAGTGCTTTACTCCACTGAGCTATTTGGCCAGCCCTCTTAATTTTTATTTTATTATTTTTTGGCCTTTCATTGTAATGAAAATATTTTTTGTAGCTCTTTGACTCAAAATCATGAAAGTAACTCCTTTTGTTTTAAAAGGGCTTTTTCCTTTTCCCAGTTCTCAAGTCTATTTAGGAATGGTGCTTTTTTAACTTATATTTGTGTGTCTCTGTTACCTGCCCTGATGATTGTAATTGGTCCCATCTTAATCCATCATTAGTGACACCTGACATTTAGTCATATGGATTGGCAGTTAAAGTGGAAAGAGATAAAATGTGATTGTTCTGAACAAGGTACCAGAGAGTACACATAGGTTTTGTTTTTTTGAAATTTTTCTATTCACAAGCATGTAGTGTTCATACTCGGGAGACACCTTAATTGTACAGAATTTACAAGAAACTAGCAGCCAATGTGGAGTAAGGCTCACAGGGCTCTGTCCTTTGGAGAGCAGGTAAGCCTGTGAAAACACACCACCAAGTGAAAGAACCAAACTGATTCTGTAAGCCTCTCCCTAGGAGACTGCTCAGTACGCACATTGCACTCTGGGGGTGGACCAGCTGTGGGGGTGAAGGACAGAAGAGGTTACACTCCCCCTCCAGCTCCTCTTGCCCTTCCAGGATGCAGGCACTTCCCTCGGGCCTGAGGATTCAGAGTCCACCCCTGAACTTGGAGCTTGCTGCCTTCTCCTCCTGTTTGGGTCAGTGTGATTCTGACAGCACGACCACGCCTGCCAGCTGCTGCTGCCGCATCAGGGTTAGATAATGTCGCTTCCTAACGCAAAAACTCCCAGGGTGCTCCAGTTTGCCAATTCATTGTTACACTTGGTTCACTCCTTTTCTTAAACTGAGGAACGCCTTTATTCATGGCAGTACATGTCATTACTGAAGATTTCATTTACTGCCCGAGTTGGTCTTTTGTTTTCCTGTTATCCTGCTTACATGGACTTTGGATTATGAGCTTTTTCCATGGACGTTTCCAGTTCCTTTTTTCTAGGAACAATTACTTGTTTTTAGAAACAACATTACGGTCTTCCTGGTGACCAGTTTAGGATTGTATGGATTATAGTTTTCCCAATGTGATGTTTATGGTCACTTATTTCTGAGGAAGTGAACTGAGGATCTTAGCTGGTAAGGACAAAGAAGGTTTCATTATCCACACAAAAACACAGATGCTGGGAAATAAAGCGGAAACTTGTATTTTTGTTACTTGAAACTATCATTGCTGTCTTTAAAATTCTTTGAGGAATATATGCTAATTAACCCATTCGCTGTGATCTTTAGTAGAGAAATGGTCAGAAGGAATGATGCTGGAGAAGAAACTAGAGCGTTTAAAAGAATGTGAAGGAACATCTGTGGTCTTCCAAGAACCTACACGGATGGAAAAATGCACAGACACAGAGGAGGACAGTGTTTCGGGACCACAGTTCATCAACAAAACCACCCAGTTTCCACTAGTTAGCACAGAGTGCCTGCAACCTGAGGCGGCAGCTGACGTGGTCCGCAGTCCCTCCAAGCCAGCCACGCCCAAGGCCACCACCCCACCCCGCTCACCATCTCCAGCTCCCGTCTCGGCAGAGTTCGCTTATGTCCCAGCTGACCCGGCTCAGTTTGCCACTCAGATGCTAGGTAATGTTGCATCTACTCATTCTCATGAATCTGATGTGTTAATGGTGGACACGGCAACCAGTATGCCCATTTTTATGGAGGAGGTGCTGAGCACAGAGGTTGCTGAAGAAGTGGTGGTGACTGCTCCTCTGGCGTACCCTGGAGAGGTGCGGGTGGTAAGCCAAGCATCTGTGCAGTTAGATGTGGGTCCTAAAGCTAAAGACCGAGAGGTTGAACCATCAGCGGCTTCCTCAGTCCCCTTGCAGGATGAACAACACCCTCCTGTTTATGATCAAGCTCCCCAGGCCCCTTTGCAGGCTGATGCCCAGGTCACCTCAGCCCTTCGTGTATCATCCATATATGACGGTGTGCCTGTCACTGAAGGAGTTGTAATCTTCCCTATTACTGAAAAGCAGCCATCACCACCAGGTAGCCCCAGACTTGTAGTGTATGAGATGCCCACAGGCATGTGCAAAAATCCTGTAGAGTCTGCACAACCTGCAGCACTGGAGACTGCAGGTTCCCCGCCCTTGGTCCACGTAGAGGTAGAAGCTGTAGTCCTGCTCTCTGATCCCCCTTTTCAAGGCCAGCCAGAGGCACCTGAAAAGCCCCTGGATGCAGAGGACCTTATCAAGACAGGCCCGGGAAAGTCTCTGCACTTTGAAGTGGAGATTATGTCAGTAGAACCTGACACACCTGGGCAGAACTCACCCCAAGACACAGAGGGTGAAGCAGTGCTCCCAGGGGCGACTGCACAGTCATCTAGTGGCCCCTTCTCTCCAGTGCTAGAAGGTCTTACTGAGCTGCAAGTGCAACCAGAAGGGGAGGCAGCACCTGACCAGGTTTGGTGAGGCCAGGTAAGACAATCAGATGGATGTTTCCATGTTGTATTTCAGGTCACTGTCTAGGTAGGCTCCCCGTAGGTTAGGTGAGCTTTTGTTTTCAGTAATTTTTTTATATGCCAAATCTACTAAAAAGCTTTGTCGTATTTAAGATTTTACTCTTAGGAGTGATTTTTAAAAGAGACATTCCCAAGGTCTGGTCGTCCACACTTTATTTGTGCTTTTGGACTTACTACATTGTGAACATCAAAGCCTATGCCCACAAAACTATGTGCCTGTAGCAAAACTGCTAGAGGTGTTAGTTTCCCATTCTCACCTGTGAATGTAAGGTCTAACTACAGCACTGCATTTACCTGGGCTTGGCATTTAAAATGTGAAAGAAATGGTGGTGTGTTGGACTGCTTTCGTAGTAGGTCAGGAACACTCTGCATCCAGGTCTGAGGTGTGACTCCAGCAGCAGCGCCTGCCTGTGGCTTCCCAGCAGGGGCAGGTGGCCCCTGGGCTGCAGTTCCCAAGACTGGCTTCCTGTGGTCAGTCTCAGGTGCCCCACCAAGCTGCGTTCTTGGCTGCTCAGCTGCTGCCCGTTTCTCTGTGTCACAGACACAGTGTGACCTCTAGCTCCATCTGAGTATAGCCCTTGGGTCTGCCCACCCTCTGCCCCCTGTAGACACCTCAGATCTGGATGGACAGGGACATGCAGGAGCTGCTCCCCCCACTCCTGCTATAGGAACTCTCAACTCTTGACTCCAGCCAGAATGATCAAGAAGTATGACCAAAGCAGGTTTTAGAAGAGATTCTCTAGCAGAGTGTCAGGGATTCAGACGGCTGCAAAGCTAGAGGGCAGTGCTGGGCACACAGCCTGGGGCTTCAGCTGCACAGGAGGCAAGTCACTGTATTCAAGTACTTAAATGTTTCTAATGTACAACATAAAAACCCAAAAAACCCAGCTGTCCTACAAATACACGGACTAAGTTCTCAAATGCCAGGGTGAGAAAACTTAGGAGTTGGATATATTTTCTGATACGGAAAGATCAGCTCAGAGTACCTGAGGCTGTGGAAGACACAGCGACTGCCTCCTGTACACAGTGGTCATCATTCTCTTCCGGGAAGAAAAAGGCGTCAGATGGCCTAGTGCCCCAAAGAGAAACTCCTGCATCAGGAACCTTTTCCCTAGGCCCATCTTCCTCCCAAACAACAGTGCCTGTCTGCAGAAGGCAGGTCATGGGTGGCACATCTAGACCTCTGTTCTTGAACAACCAGCCTTTCACTGCCAGGTAGGACCCAGGATTTCAAGCTGTGCTGGAGAAGGAAGCAGATTCTGGGGGTGCTGAATCCTGGATGATGTGATATTTTGTGTGTGGTAGGAGATAACAGTGCCTGGAAGGGCCAGACTAGGGGACCAAGTGACAGCGAATCCTGACTTCTCTGGGAAAGAAAATCACTGCGCAGAGGCAGCAACACTCACTTGAGTGGCCTCCCACACTCAGTTGACTTTTGGGAAGCCAAGGCCGTGCTAGCAATCCTCCTGAGGATCCCATAAAGGCCATGTCTAAAGTGTAAGAACCTGGAAACAGCGACTTAGAATGAGATTGCTTTTGGAGCTGCAACTCCAGTGTCCCTGCCGGTCACTAACACAACACTGTCCTCCTCTTCCTACTGTTCAGAATCATTCTTTCACATTACCAGACATAACTTACTTCGCTCTCTATAGCATGCTTTATGGCACATATTACTACAGCTGTAAAAATATAGTAAAATGTTTACAAAACTGCAAATGTTTGTGAAATTTTTTTACAAAGATTACTGTGCATAGCACCTGATACAGAGACCAAACCTTTAATACCTGCAAATTTTGTGTTTCTTTTATAGCAATAGCAACAAGCGAAGCAGGACAACCACCACCATATTCTAACAACATGTGGACTCTTTATTGTCTAACTGATATGAATCAACAAAGCCGCCCATCACCGCCACCTGCACCTGGGCCTTTCCCCCAAGCAACCCTCTATTTATCTAATTCTAAGGATGCCCAGTTTCTGCAGCAGAATTCACCAAAAGTTACTTCTACTTACGTGATGATGGATGACAGCAAGAAGACCAGTCCCCCACCTTTTATTTTAGTGGGCTCAAATGTTCAGGAAGTGCAAGATTGGAAGTCTCTTCCCGGACACGCTGTTGTCTCCCAGGCAGATGGCCTGAAGAGATTTGCTACAGTCCAAGTGCCCATTGCTGTCGCTGCAGACCAGAAATTCCAGAAACACGCCCAGAGTCCCCAGAATGCCAGTCCTCCTACAAGTGGGCACGAGGGCCACAGGCCACAAAGCCCAGTCTTTCTTTCTGTTGCTTTCCCAGTAGAAGATGTAGCTAAGAAAGGCTCAGGATCTGGTGACAAACACACTCCTTTTGGAAGTTACGGTATTGCTGGAGAGATTACTGTGACCAGTGCCCATGTGCGTAAAACAGAACCTTAAATCCGGTAGGTATTTTTTCCTGCCGTGCCACAGAGGCCTTCACATACTTGCGCGCTCTGCATTTTGATATGTCAACCTGGAGATTTAAGATATTTTAAAAAACTGAATTGATAATAATACTTGAGTCGGGGCATATTTAATTTGATGGGTTGTCTCCACCTGCCTACTAGTTATTAATAAAGGCCCAATATGTGATCCAAGCAACCTTGTCACCTCTGCCTATGTGGTAGATTGAGAGATGCAGTATTATAGCAGGCTGAGGCCAGGGGGAGGAGCACGGGGAGAGCAGGCAAGAGCTCAGGCTGTGGGATTATCCATGGCGTACACAGTGGCTTCTCTGGAGACACTGAAGAGGTAAAGTGACAACTAGAATGGAGTTCTCAAAGCCTCAGTTCTCAGTACTTACTGTCTCGAATGCCAACTATTGGGTACAGACCACGGAACCTACACAGTGGGCAAGACAAGGACAGGATGTGAAGTATAGAGCCCGCCTTTCATGGTTACCGTAGGCCTCTTCTGGCCAGGCGGCTGGCTGAGGTAGGAAACGCTAGGATCCCTTAGTGTGAAAGCATGCTAACCAAGAGGTTAGAGCCGCAGGAGGCCGAGCCTTGCATTTCTGCTCCTGTGTAGTTCACTTGTTTACATTCCCAACAGATGCCAAAAATGACACCAAATCATCACTCAAGATGGAGTCTGCCACCAAGGGTATCAATAAACTTCCTGCAGGCACTAAACCTTATATATGTGCTTATTTTATAATATAGGAGGCACAAACCAGTGAATGCCAAATCCTAAATCTTTTTCAGATTTGTGAAGAGCACTTCCAACCCTTGTATACATTTTTAAAACCACTCTCCTTCGACCCAGGTCCAAGTTCTTCAGCCAGGTATCCCTAGCCCGATTCTCTGCATTCAGAATGATGGAAACGAAGCCTCTACAAAAATCTGCTACCCAGAGACTGCTAACTGCCCGCTCACCTCTTCTTTGAGGACAGTGTTGTTAATGTACCATTTAAGGAGATCACGTTTTTGGAACATTCTAAAGCCTTTATTTAGCATCAGATAGATTATTTCATTATAACACTTGTTAACATCAAGACAGCAATTAAAGTAATTTACTGGCAGCTACCTAAGGCCCCGTACCAGTATCTCAGTCTGGGATGTGAGGGGGATAAATACTGTAAGATTAATATGCCCCAATTAAAGGGGCAAAGCTACTGTACAGTAGGTCTCCATACATATTTTAAGTACACAGGTACCTTACAAACTGGAAATGCACAAGACCTCCTTTTACATAGTACTTATAATACATACATGAATGCAGTTTAAACTTGCCGGTGGCAGTTGCCACTGGAAGTTGAAGCATTTAAAAATGTCATTATGTCATGATGATAATTAAAATCTTTCTAGGGCATTTGTGAATTGCTATATTTTATACATATTTGCAGTTCAAACATGTACAGTTTAAACATTTTAATGACAGTGATTATACAGAAAACTGTAAAAGTAAAGAACACTAACATAAGTAAATGAAATACCTTTTCCAGTTTAATTCTTTAGAATTTTCAAATTGGGAAGCCCTATTCAGAATATTTAGGCATTTTTTTCTTTGGGGATCAGGGATGGGATTAAATTGAGATGATTAATATGATTAAAGTCATCAATATAGTTCTTTACAAAATTACAGCCTCTATATTTGAGCACATAAACATTGTGCAGGAGAATTCTAAACATCACAGTTATAGCTAAAACATTCAAGCATGACAGCATAAAAATAGCCAAAATAAGTGGATCTGAGATTACTATATAATTCCAGAAAGCTAAAGTTACATTTAGCAACCAGAAAAAGCATCTGTTTCTTACCCCTCTATAAAATAATATTCCAAATAAGTTTATCTGGATAGGAAAATTATCATACATTTTTCCTAAGACTTCCACCATCTGTAGCACTGTGTGCCCTACCTTGTTGGGTGAAATGCATGTTATCTGGAACAGATTCTTTTAAAAGATGAGTACAAATGAAGAATAAAAATTAAAAACATAGGTTTAAGACTGATTTGTAGATTAGCCAAACACCCTGACCTGTCTGCATTTTAATAAATGTCAGGCAAATTGAAGTAGTTTCTGTCCCAGTAGCTGCCAGAGTAGATCCAGTCTTGTGCTCCACTGTAGGGATTAGGGCCTTGATGGAACCACCTGTTTAAAGAAGCCAAGAGTTACTGGGAAATAGCTCACTTGGGCACCTGCCGGTTCTCTGCATTCTGTGAGCGCTTCCAAACAAGTGCGCGTTCTCCTTAGGGAGCAGACTGAGTAGTGCTCCACCGGGCTGCAGAGCCCTGCCCAACGCAGTGAGCACAAGCGCAGGCTTCATCTTACAGCTCAGGAGCGGAACAAACGTCAGACCCGTCACGTTACTGTGAGTTCCCAAGCTAGAAACAGCACAAACTTCAATTTGATTTTCAGGACCAGGATTTTTCTGGTACCTGCCATACGTAACCTAGAGCTCTAGTCCAAATCTTCCTGGGTCTCTCTTTCCTCAATGCTGATACGGATTCTTAGGTTATTCCTAAACTTATTCCATCTTAAATCTACACTAATTTGGCAAGGTTGTCTTACTCATTTCATTGCCCACTAAAAACAAAGACCATTTTCCACAGAACGAGCTTTCTGTAGAGTAACAAATGCAAAAGTACTTCTTCAGAACATTCAGTTAAATTTGTGTCCCATTTTCTAAATAAAGGACTTACAACAGTTTTCTATATCTTTGCCATTTTGTCCAAATATTTAACAGGTAAGAGGAAGGTTAGATTTGTTTAGTCAGTCTGTATCTAGTATTACTGTTATCACTGCAGCAAGAATAAAAACACAGAAAAAAAAAAAAAGGCTTTATATTTGATTAATTCTGTGAAGGTTCAGGCCAGTCAACTCAGTGGATTAAAGTGCCTGCAAGTAGGCACAGGGGCCAGGGGTTCGATCCCTGGGTGGGGTGGCACGGGCCTGTAATCTCAGCTCTTGGGAGGCTGTAAACAGGCGAATCACTACGAGTCTGATCTAGTAGTAAGACCCTGAATACCCTGGATACCCTTCCCTAAAATAGCAAAAAAAAAAAAAAAAAAAAAAAAAAAAAAAAAAAAAAAAAAAAAAAAAAAAAAAAAAAAAAAAAAAAAAAAAAAAAAAAAAAAAAAAAAAAAAAAAACAAAAAAAAACAATTCTGTGAAGGTTCATATAGTGAATAGTCAATCAAAATTTCCAGAGCATTACATATTATTTATTAGATTTTGGGATACTTTCTAAGTAAAGTCTAGTTCACATGATCAGGATATGAGTCATTCAGACTGGATATCCTAGTAGAATGCCTTGGGAATTATTAATCGAAATCAGATTTTTTTCTGTGGTGAAATGTATACTAACTTAAGTTTCAAGAGCCTAAGTAAGCAGTACATCACTTCTGTAGGCTTAGCGAGGTCAAGTATATCAGAGAATCAGGCAACTCAGAATCCAGGCAATCCAAGATTACCAGGAATCAATGTTTCCATCACACAGCCTAGAATGGTTAGTAGCACACGACGGTCTTGTTCACGCAAAGCTCTCCAAAGACTGTCTGCGAGCCTACCTGGAGGGTGACCTGTTCTTGGGGACAGTTCAGCCAGAGCGCTGCACTGACAGGGGTCCCCAAGTGGTGGCCTGACATGGGCTGGGGGCTCTCTGTCCCCACCCAGGTCTCCTGAGCACTCCGTTCTGAAAGCCTGCGACCGACTGCTAGGATGTGGTCCTGCCTCCAAGTGCAACCCAGTTAGCTTGTCTTTCTCAAGCCTTATGTGTTTTAGAAAATGTGGAACAGGCAAGAGGAAGATTACTACCTTATTCATTGTTTCAGGACTTCAAAAATATTATACTGCACCATGCTCATGCTGTGAGAAGTTGTCACCAGTGCCCTGCCGCCCTCCCGTGCCCTCTCTGCCAAGCCCACATCTCCTGCCACTGCCTTGGGGGTGCACCCTGAGGTCTCTAAGAACACAGTTCATGGTTGTAGGCAGCCACACACCCGAGCAGGGGTCCCTTACATCTTGGAAAACTGCACCAGAACTCTTCAAGGGGGTGAAGGGAGTGGGGTTAGGGATGGCAGCGGTTAGTACGGAGAGCCAGGGCCACTTCTAGGAAATTTCTGGGTTCCACTTGTGAGGGTGTTAGCACTATGCAGAAGAAAATGGTTCTTGACAAAACTGCCCAACTCCCCCCCGTCACATGGAGCAAAATATTGTGAACTGTGCTGCTGCCTGAGAGTAGTCAGTGAGGGGCAGCCGCCCCTGCCAGGAAAGGGCGGCAGGGTCCTTGGAGGGCTCTGGAAGCACCGCGAAGGCGCGAGCCTCAGGCACAGCTCTGCTTTTACTGTCTGGCTTCTACTGAGCTGTCCAAAGGTCTTTACCAACAATCCATTGCTCAGTGGGCTTTTGCCTACACAGAACTGAAAGTGAGGCTGCACAAATAAAGGAATTAATAATTAGAAGGGCTCAGCGGCCTAAGTGCCTGCCTGGCAAGTGTGAAGAAGTTCTGGTTGTAAAGTTCTGAGTTCAATCTCTGGTACAAAAAAAAATTAAAATTAAAAGGGAACCCCACAAATGTGTGGTTTTCTGCAGGAGAGACTAGAAAGCATGATAAAATGTATCAAATCTTTTAAAAAGGGATCACAGTACAGTGGCTCTGCCTGGAAGCCTGAGCAAAGGTGGAGGTCCTAGTCGCCATCTGCTGCTTGCCAGCCCTTGCCCCAGCATGGCTCCCAGGGGACTCACGCACCTCGCTGCCTTCCTCGGTGCAGAGATGGGCTTTCCAGAGCAGCAGCTTTTAGTGTATTCTGGGCTCTGGGACCTGGCGCTTGGATGGGGGCGGGAAGGGGGTACGGCCCTGGCCCCAACCCTGGGCCGACAGCAACCCTGGCCCTGGGGCTGTACAGTCGCAGACTCTTGCAGAGTTCATCTGCACAACAGCCTTGTGCTCACACAGAGCCACTGGATGACAGGCAGAAGATCACTGCTGGTTCCAACAACCATTGTTCTTTTAGAGGCAAAAGGACTACTAAACAGCATCTCTCAGAATGTTTGGAAAATTATGTACATATTGGCTTTAATCTATTTTGTAACAATTATGGGGCAATGGCTTCTATTACATGATAATGTAAAAACTTTATGCTATTCCTATTTACAAATAATTCTACTAAATAAAAAGTGATTAATTCCTGATTTTAAAAAAAAAAAACTTTCAAAAGTCAGAAATCTCACTGCCCACTTCTGACCACTGACTGGAATCCAAGATGTTACTTTCTACCAATTTTACTTCTATCCCATAGCAGTGCCTAAATATCAGTGATGTAGGCTCAGGAGGTAGCTCGGTGGGCTAAGCACCTGCCTGGCAAGCGCACGGGCCTGGGTTCAATCCCTGGTACCACATGCCATGCTGGCGTTCGAACCCTAGGCACACCAGGCTGGCCACCAAAACCGGGCATGGTGGTGCATGCCTGTAACCCCAGCACTGGGGAGGCTGAGACAGGAGGATCACTAGGAGTCTGAACTGTGTAGCGAGACCCTGTACCAAATTAAATAAAAAGATTTAAATATCAGTGACATATGATGTAAACCAATTTGCTATAATTTCCTCACATACACAAGCAAATGCTTCTGAACGTACATTCATGCCCAAACACATACATTCTGGATTTTCCTTTCCTGGATTTTCCCTTAGGTACTAAAAGCAATTTATCTTGTTAAAAAAGAACTCTTAAAGAAAAGGACAACCTCTGACTGCATCTTCTGACAACTCAAGGAAAGGCAGCCGCACTGCAGGGCCACCTGCCCCCAAGTTCCCTAGGCACCCCCACTTTCCTGAATTTCTTCCTTTTCAGCTGTCCTCCTCCTGTCACCTTCACTGGACTACCAGCTTCCCAAAGATGAAACAGTGCATTTAATGATGCACAACTGTCAATGTAGGAGAAACGTACGTCACATTTGGAAGGGATAGGGATAGGGTTTAGTACGTGAGGACTATTCCAAGGGGGTATTCTAACCTTCCTCTTATTCTTGTCACACATAATTTTTTTGGCTTTAATACTGTATAGTCACCAGGAATAACTTGTCTCTCAGGCCTGCCCAGCCTCTGTCCACACAGTTGCTGCCTGAGGGCCGAGCCCCACCCAGCCCCAATACACACCTCGTCTTCCAGTCCTCTTCTGACTTGGACCTGTTTTTGCGAGCTGCTCTCTGTTTTTCCTCAAGCCGCTTTTTCTCTTCACTAGCTTGATCTAGATTAAGAATGTCAATTAACACAGTGAGCATGGAGAGCTACCATCTACGCTGCCCCTTGGGCAGCAGAAACCCCACAGGCAAGCAGCAAGCTAGCATTTTAGCATACAGTGAGTGGTGAGCGGTGGAGCTGGCCCTTCAGATGCCCTCATCTCTTTTGGCTTTAGCAACTTCTGCCTTCACCAAAAAACAACCTACTTATTTTTTTTCAATAATTTTATTGAGAAACAAGTAGCAATGAGACAGTTTCAAATCTGATTAGGACAGTTTCAATAATTAATACATTGCATATTGTCTTAGTGGTTATTCACTGTACAAGATGCAGACATGATATCCTGTTTATAAACATTATTAGAACAAATCTATTCAGTGAATTAAGAGAATGTAGCTCTTAATTCTTAATTAGATAGAATGTAAATCCTATTTTGAATACAAAATGGTCATTCGTTTGTATCCCTTTTGTTTAGTTTTGTCAGAGAAGGGCATTCCATTGCCATTCAAATATTGTAGGTAGGTGAATTCAGCAAAATATTCCAATATAGTCCAGTAGTCTATAATAGTAGTGGGTTTTCCATAGGACTGGCAATGTCAGAAGTTGTTGACTTGAGCCTTTAATAGCTCAGCACGTTAATATGGCTTTATTTTTTATACTTCATTTTTATACTTTTCTGCTGGATGGTTAAGACTAAGATAAAGCAAGACCTATATAATAAAAAATGTGGCTTTTGTATTTGATAAGGTCAATCAAATCCCCTCAGGATTTATCTTGAAACCCTGTACTGCAGTTTGTAGATCCTTTGTCAGTATCAGCCACGTAGATGAGTCATGGCCATTGCTTGACCAATCTGCTCTTCGTGAAAGCCTGAGAGAATGTTTTCTCTCCATGTGACTCTTCTTAGGCACACTCTACATCATCAATCACATTCCTCTGTGGCCCCATAATCTCCTTGATCAGAAAATCTGGGACACAACTGAGTTTATAGGATGTAAGGAAATAATCTTTTTTTTTGGTGGAACCAAGGATTGAACTCAGGCCCATGCACTTGCCAGGGAAGCGCTTATTCAACTGAGCCATCTCCCCGGCCCCTTAGAAGGAGTTTTTTTTTTGTTGTTGTTGTTTTTTTTGACTGCATAGGATGCTTTCAGGGCAGGTCCGGTTTGGCTTGAGGATGAGGGGATCGAACCACAATATCCTGAGCCTGACTGCTTTGTTTTGGCAGACACCTGAGCTAATGGGCAAGCCCCGAGTTTACAGGATGTTACAGTACAGGTTCTCCTATGTCCTGAGTCTTCACTGACCTTGAAAGGCTAGGGCCCAAATGTTGGCTGTCTTGCAGCCCTTCTTTTTCTCTAATTTTGGTCTGTAAACTTAGGTTGTTAACCCTCCAGAAGAGAAGCTTATTGTTATTACCCTACAACCTATAACCTGCTTATTTTTAAGGCCAAAAACATTAAGTTGAAATGCTTTATTGAAAACTTGGGTGGAAAAGTAAAGTAAATGTAAAATTATTCTAAACACTTAGACCTCACAGAACTTCAAATTCCATTCCCAAGAATATCACATAACCTTGCAGTGTGCTGTTGCTGTGTCCCACCAGGACCTCCGACACTACATGGGAAGGTCTGCTGTCCAGCGCAGGACGGGACATGGAGCAGCAGCCCTGGCCTCCAGAGGCCACTTTCCTGAGATACGGCAACCACAGTCCCTAGATACTACCATATATTTCCTGGGGAAAACTGCTCTCCCCATTTGAAGAACCACTGAGTTAAAAGAAACTGTATTCTTTAAAAATGTAGTTTCCAAAAATGTAGTTTCCGCTTTTCTTCGGAGCTCAGAGGTAAAATGTGAATTGTGATATATAAAGTGATTAGAATATGAAATTCACAGAGATGCTAAATTTCCCACCAACATGTAAGATATGCTGCTGGCTACGTGAGGTATATTATCAGGGGAGTGACACTGAATCAACAAATCTGGGTTAATGAAGTCCACTCTGATTCCCAAATTTAAAATAAGTTACTCAACTTGAATTTAAAAATGTCTGAGACTGGAAAAGCTAAGGCCTAAGGACACTAAGTCACCAGGAATGAGAGGCCATCACCCCAAAGACGACGCAGCAGCCAAGCATGCCTTACCTATTTCTCCATTCTCCATGGCCCGGATGTCAGGTCGCAACCTACAGTCAGTCTTGGGGATCACACTCTCCATTTCCTTGTCCACTTCATTCAGAACCATTGCAAAGCTAGTGAAATTATACATCTGAAAGAAGCAAGGCAGTCAGATGAATGAACGCGAACCACGGCATAAACTAAGGCACAACTCAAATGGCCCCAAGGGAGGCTGTCTGCAGTGACAGCGACCATGACTCCAATGGTCAGGCTGGTCAGCCTTCCCAGACCATGTGTCTAAATGGTTCTATTGCAGGCAGCCGAGTTAGATAGAAATATTATAGGCAGTCAGACAGGGCCAGGCCCTGGTAGGAGACAACACAGAAGATGAGATGCCTTACAACTGTGGGAGGGGCGGATGCTGCTGTTGTGAGCCAGACCTAAAGGCCAAACAAATGCTAAATGAGTAGCACCTGGGAGTGATATTCTAAATAGGTATCAATCACCTGGAAAGACCCAAGTGAGTACTAGCCCAACCCCCAACAGAAAGAGACCCTATCCCGCATGCCAACCTCCAACAGGAAAAGACCCTGTCCCATATGTAATCCCATTGGTTGACCATAGTTTTGTCCCACCTCCTGCCCACCTTAGCGAGTTCCCATTCTCTCTACCTTAGCCTCACATGGTTTTACACTATAAAAGTCCCTGGAAGAGACAATTTCCTGGGGGGAACTACCTGCTCGGCCCCCCTCCTGTCCCTCTCTTGGACAGGAGCTGTCTTTCTCTCAATAAATATATTCTGCTCATAACCTCCATTTGTTCCTAAAATTCATTCTTCGGTTTTAGAGAACACGAACTCGTGCAGGTCAGGTTGGGAGATTGTTTTTCTCTGTCATTTGGAGGTTCCTTGTATGGTTTGGAGGTCACCCACCCAAGACCAGTTTTTCTCCCTGTATCAGTTCCATCCAATCTGCACCACCTATTGGTATTCACACCCTGGCAGTCTGAATGAGGTCCTCATAGGTTACACAGCCTCTGTCAACTAAGCAGAACTATAACCAACAACACCATTGCTTTTTCTCTATTAAACTCTCATTGGGCATGGAGATTTTATACTGGTGAGATACAGCCTCTGCTTGGACATGACGACTGTCCCACTGGGTGGCTTGCACAGCCTTGCAGGTATGACCCCATCCTGCACATGTTAGCCAGGGTTGGGCTTATTCTAAATGACTACTATAGAGCCACTGGGCCTCAAATATGTGGGTCCTCTAGGCAGGGAGGAAAGTAGCCGAGGAGGTCAGCAGGGGACAACAGATGCCAACCAGTGACAACCTGGCTACAGTTCAGTGCTGCCTGGCAAAGGGCCCTGGGCTCACCTGGGCAGAGTTTGGAGGCCGGGGGGCTATCCGCCACAGGAGGACGCTGCCGGGGATGACAAACACGCTCTCGGAGTCTGGCATAGGCATTTCATCAGACTCCTCCGAAGTGCTCATCTACAAGATAGCCAGTGGATGGCCTTCAGTAAAGGCTTTTAAAACACACATATGTACCTAGAAACTACAAAATCATCTCACTTTATCACATCCCATGAGAAAATTAGCTATGTGAGGGCAGAGACAGCCAGCCTCCTCTTTTCCTGCTGAAGAGTGCTATCTTCGTTTGCTCAAAGGCTTGGCAGAAGGTTCCTTGCTGGCTGCAGGAAGCAGCTCAGGCCAAAGCCCTGCTACCCAGAGACACAGAGGCCCTCAGAGGCTCCTGCTTGTGCTCAAGGGCCAGCCAGGCCTGGGGCCACCCGCTCCTGCCAAAATGCATCTGCTCTCCAGGAAGTCATGGAGACGGCGTGTGCTGGCACAACCCAGAATGTGATGGTCCAAGAGGACTTGGCTTAAGCCACGGAATTGTCCAAGATTTTACCCCACTCATCTTGAGGAGGTCGCTGCTCATTGTGGAAGAGGGCCCAGCCGGTTTACGGGCTGTGTACCTTTGGGAGACACCTAAGCCTTCCAGAGCCACAGCACTAGAATCAAACCAGAAACCAGAGAGGGGCGGCCCAGGAGGCCTACAGATGCATACTGCCCAGGCGGGGACAGCCTCCACCTCAGACGAGTGTGAGTAGTAAATGCAGGCTGGGAGCTCCTGAACAAGGGCGCAGGCCAGGAGGTCCTGAAGGCTGCAAGTGGAGAGAGGCTGAAGAAGGGATCTCCTGGGTGGGCTGCTCTGTCCACTGCTGGAGCAGCAGACAGACCAGCAGGCCGCTGGCATGCTAGACGGGACGACCAGCTGCCGTGGCCTTCCATCCTGACCTCCTGCATATACAGGAGGGCGCAAGAGTGTCGTGAGCCCCAGCGGCTATGTTATCAGTGTCAAATGCACTTAAGGCATCAGTATTATCTTGTTATTATGTGTTTTTAAAGCTTCTGCTTTTTCGAGAGAAAAATAACTCCCTTAAGTAATTATGGAGTAAGTTCAGCACATGCCAGAAGGCCAGAGACAGACCAGAATAGCCTGACTGCTGCGGTGCTTACACAGGAGTGAGCCAGACAGAGCCGCTCCTAAATGTCCGCAAAACTACAAGAAGATGCCCCCTCGTGCGCCCTAGCTAACCCTACCAGTGATGGGATACCAGTAAGGATCACGAATGCAACCCCCAAAAAGAAAACCTAGACAGCTGTTAGAAAATGGAGCCAAAGGCTGGGTCAGCTGGGCCCTGACTCGGGGTAACCAGGGAAGCCCACAGCTGTATATGCACAGGGCTCCTGGCTTTGGGGGAACGCCCATGTTCTAGTATCACAGGTAACCAATCAACCAATTAACTGGTTCAAACTTCAATCTGTTTCTGGTTTGAGCCTCTGTAAGAAGGGGCCACTAATGCTGAGGCCTTAAGTGCATTTGACACTGCTCCTCAGCTTCCTGTGCTTGGGGGTGAGTTCAGGAACTGTGGAGACTCACACGGGGAAAGGGACTGGACAAGGAGGAAAGCCTGAGGGGAAGGCCACGTTTCTACAAAGACTGATGGCACCCCTGGGGATATCTCCTGGGGCTCTGCCAACACCCTCTGCTGTCCTCATTCCGTATAGGAGGGCTGGGTGACAAGCGTGCCATGAGGGTGTCTGGCACGCCGACTTCTCTTGGCAGGACTGCAGCCACAGAATGGGCCCGGGTCTCAGGACGCTGCTTTCTTGCCTAGCCCCTTGGGCTTCCTGACAGCCTCAGAGAACGGGCGGCACACCTCACTGAGTAAGGCAAAGGCAGGCAGGGACAGGGGCTGTGAGGAGGAAGGCAGGACTGTCACAGCTGAGGGAAACAAAGGAAAAGGCCAGAGCCTCGGGAAAGCAGCCCTGGCCACAGCCCTTGGCCTTGGGAACTTAGCTCAGTTTACAAACACACACAACTAACAGAACTTCTACCTTTGAGGTTTTGAAATGTGGGCTTCTAACACTTTTCAGATGCAGAAGCAATAGGGGAGCGCCTTGGAGCTGGGGTGTGATGTGAGGCCAGGGACCTGCATTCCTAGCGAGCTGCCAAGCCAAGGATTCCCACCAGCAGGAAGGACTGTCAGTCTTGCTTTAGGTGAAGGCTCTTCTGAGCCCTTTCCATCTGTTAACGAACAAGTAGGTCCTGCTCTAAGCCCCCTTTTACAATGAAGGTCCTGAGGCTGACAGAGCCAGAGCCAGGGCCAGGACCACCCCAAAATGGTGGACAGGATTCTAACCCAAGAGCTCGTGCTGGGACCCTTTCCCTGGTTAATGACAGGAGTCAATCCTCAAACAAGTGCCTCTTGTCCAAGCAGCTGCGCTCGTTTCTTCCCGAGAGGAGAAGATGGGTCTGCTGAGTAAGGGCCAGCCTGGGGCGAAGGGGAGTCCCGGGGGCACTGCCTGCCCTACAAACAGCACATCACTAGGCAGAGAGCCCAGCAATGGCACCAGGGCTGACTGGCCCTGACTGCAGTGGTGCAGTGGTAGTAAACAAGCCAACAGACAGCGCAGCAGGAAAATATGAGGCTTCATTCAGGACGACGCCTCACCTATTCAACCTACCACACCGAACCCCAACTTTCCACAGCCACGCCCACTACATCAGAGCCACACAGAGACCTACCCTACTGTAAAAGTGGCACAAGCTACTTTCTGTGCAGGGTCATGCCAAATGCTTGCGACTAAGGCACATATTTGCTCATTAAAAAAATGCAAGAAGAAGTGCACCCATTAGCAACACTAAAAACAAAATGTCAACCAGTGCCTCTAGCGAGCTGCCAAGGGGAGCTTGGCTGTGCCTCTAGCAGGCTACCTCCGAAAGGGTCAGCACGAATGTAAGAATGCAGTTATTCCTTGATACTGCCTTATAGTATGTTTGTGTACCTGTTTGCTGTTCTTCTTCTCTTCAGTGTTTTTCTTATCATTTTTTTTGTAAGCCTCGAAGGTGGCCGGGTCTACACTGTACAGACACTCTGTCCACCTCCCGTACAGTGCGCAGAGCTTCTTTTTGCTGTTAAGAGAGTGATGTGTAGTCAACAATTAAGCTAGTGTTCTGTAATCGAGTATTAATATCACGATTCTTGTGAATCAAATTCTTAAGACACAGACATTTCCTTACAGGAGATCCTTCTGTCAGAATACTAGTTTCCTAGTTTATGGCAGCAGGGTTTAATATTGACATCTTGCAAACAATATCTACCCTACTTAACATTTGAAACAAACTTTACCTTTTATCTTGAATGTAGCCTTCAACTTTGTGTAACTCCTTACCAAAGAGGCCACAGGGCTTAAAATTCAGCACACATTTGTCGCCAGTTCTGAGAAGGAAATAGGAAGTTCAGATTACCATGACTACGCAATGCCACAGAAGCAGCAGAGCAAATGCAGTAATCATGACAGCCCTTCTGGGCCAGGGGCCGGGTACTGATTCTCTGTACCTTCCCGGCCCACACAGGTACTTTCTTGTCAGTCAGTACCACCATAAAAAAGGGATGTGGGGCTCGCTGTGAAGAGCATCTTGCCTGAATTCCCAAGGCCCAATTCGAACCTAGAAGCTTTTATATGCTCCCTTACCTACGGAGTAAGTGAAATGCTGCCCTATGACCTCAATAACACAAAGGAAACAGTATCTGGAAAATGGGCTCAGTTTGGAATTAAAATTCAGAGCCTGGAGAAGCTCAGGATTCACGCCATCTTCCTTAACGAGGAGTATCAGTGAATGCTACTCATCAAACGAATGGGCTTCTTAAGCACTCAGCAGTTATACTGCCAATGTGTTGGGCTGGGGTTGGGACTGGGACTGGGATTGGGGTTGGAGCTGGGGTTTGGTTTGGTCGGCCTGGTTTGGTTTGGTTTTCTGGTGAGACAGAGTGCTGCTAAATTGCCCGAGGTAGCCACAAATTTGCCATCCTCCTGCTTCAGGAGGGGGCGTAGCTAAGTAAGGACTGTAGGCGTTTACCACTACATCCAACTTATCACCTGATTCTTAAATTTTCACTGGACTCCACTAAAGGCTTTTTAATAATAAAGACCACTGAAATGGTTGAATGAAAACTGATGTGACAGGTTAAGTACTGAGAAGCACCTTACTTGTGGTTTGTGATTTCCACGTTGCCATACTGCTCGATCCAGAGTTTGCCCACAATGATATTGTGCACACAGCAGGTAGGGTTTGTCCACGTATATGCTTCATTGTGTCTATTAAAAAATCCACACAAAACCAGAGAAATAAGTGACATGCGTCATTTTGTTGGAAATGCTTCAGAATAACCAATCAGGCTTCCCTGCTGGATCTAAACTCTAAAACAAGCATCAATTTTTTTTTTTTTTTTTGTTTTGTTTTCTTTTCAAATGGAGTGTTGCTATGTTGCCCAGGCTGACTGCAAGCTTCTGGGCTCCAGGGATCCTCCTGCCTCAGTCCCTCCAAGTAGCTGGGCTACAAGTACACACCAGTATACCTGGGTTATTCTCACTTTAAAAGAAAAAAAAAAAGCTTGAAAAATCATTCTATACTTCTGCCACGCTCCAAATAAACTATATACAGACTGAGTATCCCTAGTCTGAAAATTTGAAATCTAAAACTTGCAAAGACCAACAAATACTCAAAGAAATTTAGATTTTGGAGTATTTTGGATTTCAAATTAGGGGTGTTCAACGGGTAAGTCTATGTAAGGATATATTCTCAAATCCAAGAAAACCCCAAATCTGAAATACTTCTGATTACAAGCATTGAATATAAGTGAGAAACAGGCAAATAGGCACAGGCAAACAGAACTAACTTATAGATACACCTTATCTGCTTTAAAGCACAGATGCTCATATAGGGCTCTACATCAAAAAACTTTTGTCTTATGAGCTACATAAAAATGAGGACAGTTAATCTTATGATAAGGTACACTTGTAACTACTTTGATAATGGTGCATTTTATGTCTGTTTTTTTTTTTTTTACAAGCATTCCAGGTAGGGAATAGTCAAGCAATATATAACCATTTTAAGCATTCCAAAGTAACATGAAATGTTCTAAGAGTGTTAATACACGTACAGATCTGTGTAATCACAGATAAAATCAAATACAGAACAACTGGATCATCTGCCAAAGACCTGCTTCCGCTGTCACCAGTGGGTCAAACTCTCCTCCATTCCTAATCTCTGCGTTCTTAACTCATCCCTAATCGTTACACAGCTGATCTGTTTTGCAGTGTTGCTGTGTTCTGCCTTCTGCAGGATGTGAAGTGAATGGGAAGATCCGGTATGCAACCTTTTGAGGTTAGCTTAGTCTACATTATGCAACTGCAATGTGTGTTCTTCCATGTGACACTAACGCATTCTTGGTTGTGTGCAGTGCATGCTTTGGGGAAAGGGGCAGAGTAAAAAGGTCCTTTCCCCTGCTCGTTCCACCTCCCCACAACCTCTGATCAGACAGGGCGGATTCTGATCTGGCTCTGCTTCCAGTTCTCGGACTTCTTATTCCGACTCGGAAGCAGAGAAATGGGAGGAAGAGCAGAACTCTCACTGCGTGCCGACTTGGGTCCTCTGACCATTTCTCTCCCCAGCCTGTCTGGCCTTCTTCACTGTCCACAGTCCTGGGACGTGGGCTTTCGGTCTGTCCAGGGTGTCCAGCTGGAATCAGTGGAAGAGGACAGGTGTGCCTTCTTACAAAAACTGCCTTTGAATGTAAAGCTGACCTGGTAAAGGGGAGAACTCCTAACCTCCTAGTCTAACACACGCAGCACAGTGTTGCTCAAGGTGATTCGCTGTGAGTAAAATATTGGTACCAGGACGTACAGACACTTAGTGTACAGGAACTTCCACAGAGTTAATGATTAACTCCATCTTACAACAGATCCAAACACCAGGGTCAAACAGCAAGACAATCTCTTTTATTGCAGTGCTCAAGACTGAACCCAGGGCTTTGTGTTCAAGTGCTCTACCACTGAGCTACAGCCTCTACCCAACACAGACTTTTTACAGCACTTAGACTAACAATGGTAAACACTTAACACTTGGTAAACACTGGTGCTTTCAGAGTCTCCAACTTGTGAACAATGAGGTCAGGTGTGTGCGGCTGGGTACACCCTTCCCAGTGCATGAGCAGGAAAGGTGAACGGCCTGACTGCACTTACTCAAGCAGCTCCAAGGTGATGGTCCCTTTCGGCTCTGCTTCTACACTCTTCCCCCAGAACTTCAGTTTCGGATAGATGGAGCCATGAAAGACGAAATCATTGTTCAACCCTTCAGCGTGAAATGCACTGATTGGGGGGTGATGGCTGACCTGCTCAGAGATGAGTCTGAATCCAAGGTCATCTCTTAAGAGTAAGGAAAGGAAGATCATTATTAATTACACCACTGGATGTGTACATTAGTGCCATTTCAGTCAAAAAGCAATTAAAATATTAAAGAAACAGGTTTGATAAAGTACATAATTCTTTCTCACCCTGATGAAAGAACAGCTTCATACATGATAAACCATACAAATACAACCCAGACACATCTTGCAAACAAGATGATATAGAGAAATTAGAGTCAAATCAATTCGCCTAATTGAATATAAGTGAGAAACAGGCAAATAGGCACAGGCAAACAGAACTAACTTATAGATACACCTTATCTGCTTTAAAGCACAGATGCTCATATAGGGCTCTACATCAAAAAACTTTTGTCTTATGAGCTACATAAAAATGAGGACAGTTAATCTTATGATCAGGTACACTTGTAACTACTTTGATAATGGTGCATTTTATGTCTGTTTCCATATATATATATATATATATATATATATATATATTTTTTTTTTTTTTTTTTTTTTTTTTTTTGCGGAACTGGTGATTGAACTCAGATCCTTGCGTTTGCCAGTCAAGCGTTTATCCTACTGAGCCATCTCCCTGGCCCCTCTGTTTCCGTATTTCTGACAGTCTTTAAAATCCTAAATTTCAAGAAATACATTGAAACTCTTCACTTCTTGCATGCACACAGAACTGTCTGGAGGTAGCCAAAATGTGTTTTCTCTCTTCACTGAAGAACGACATAGATCATGTAAGTTCACCCATCCCCTTGACATGGAATCAAAGAGCTCACCGAACTAATTCGTAGGTTTCCCCCAGAAGTGGGTTGAAGGGCTTCCCGGTCCGCTCCCACTGAGAGGCGACAGCAGACACCGCAAATGCAGCTACACACTGTGGGGCAGACAGGGCACAAGTTACAGAGAGCCTGGCACCCTCTTTCTCTCAAGACGGGAGTGTGCTGAGAAAGTAACTGACAAAATCATTCTGAGGTGGTTTAATTTTTTCAGTTTTTACTATGGCTGTACAAACAACATAGTGACTTGGATATTTATAAGGAAAAGTACCATGTCTGTTCCTACAGGGCGAGACCCAAACACGGCATTTATAACACCCTAGGAATGCTACAAATTCTCATGAGGCTTTTTAGAAGCTCTCAAACCAACTTACTTTTAATACACTTAAACTTTTTTAAAGGACGACAGTTCACCAGTATCAGATGGGAATGAGTTCCAACAGCACCCTCAGATGCCAAAATCTGAGGGCGCTCAAGTCTCACAAAATGCTGCAGTATTTGCATGTAACCTACACATCCTCCCTTCTGTACTGCTCATCTCTATTAATATCTAATGCAATATACATAGTTATCCTGTGCTGTTTATGGAATAATTACTGTGTGTTCGAGCTTGATTTAATTTGGGGAACCCAGGGATACGGAAAGCCAACCGTACATCACATTTGCGGAGGGGAGGACCTCAACAATTTAATTGGTGTGAAAGCCAGTGAGGTTAGGAAAAGTCAATTCATATACATGAAAGAGTAAAATGCAGGTTAGAATGCCATCACTTTGCATCGCGCTGCCTCTGTTTCAGCCAGCCATGTGTACCACATAGTCATTTCTATTCAGGAGAAACATCAAAAGTTCGATTCCTTGCTGGCTTGCTTGAACACACAGGCACGCGTGTACACAGGTACAGGCACACAAATGCAAAGATGTACGCGTGTCTATTCACTCCTTCCTAGAAACTTCTTGAGATCTGGGGATGGATGGATGAGGGAGGGGAAAGGTGGGAAGGAAAGAAAGGAGAACTCAAGATGCCACCTGCACAGTAACAGTTCCCCAGGATGCATGCATTCGTATGTAATGCAAATATCCACTAAGAGGGTGGGGAGAGAAGTTTCTTATGCAGGCTGCACAGAAATGGCCTCCCTCTGCTAACACAATGCAACGTTCCACAGTGACGACACAGAAACAGCTCGCAATATTAAGCATGGCGTGACCACCTCCTGCTTTTTCTGAAATTCCCACTGGCCTGCCATGGTGCTGGCATTCTAGGGATGGGGTGGACACAGGGACCGCTAAGCATGTGGATGACATGCCCAGGACATTTCCCACTGTGGCACTGGACTTCGCTGCCCTTGTCCTGCGTTCCTTTAGGGTGGCTGGGGAAGAGCGTGGGGGACAAGTCTCGAAGACAGCTCATCTTTCCCAGTGCCTCCTTGATAACATACCTGCATCCTTTCCACAGGGTCAGAAAATGAGCTGGCCTTGTGGATGAGGTAAGTGTGCTCCATATATTCAGTTAGTCGTTGGAGGAAGCTCAAAGGCTCATTAAATATAACTGGCATGGTGATCTTGGAGAGTTCCTATTTAACAAGAAAACAACTATTATGGCCAAAATATAAAGCAAACCAGTCTTTGCTATCTTTACATAACAAATTTCTAGAAAGTAAGTAACAGAAAATTAAGCTACAGAAAGTCGTAGCCCATAAAATTTAATCAACATCAGTTCAATTTCACAAATCTTTGCAGAGCACCTAAAAATATGCAGTGTGTTCTTCTAGACCTTGGTGGAAATACAAAGAGCACCCAACACTCTCCTTGGATTTGTGGAGAGCACAAGCTAGAGGTGAGTCTGCTGAGATCAGACTTAGGAAATGACAGTTAACAGTGATGGGGACACAGCTAAAGTCTCCATGCTGGTGTTAACACAAGTGTCACGGGTGAGGCTGAAAGGCAGCTCTAGTGCCTGTTACTATGTAAACACACCGAAACCGAATCCAGTGTAGACTTGGCTTTCCCACTCAGAGACCGGACAGACTCCCCCCTAGTTCACAGCTTTCCCCTCTAACGAGCTGACTCTAACTGCTTCTTCTGTGTCTCTCAAAGGAGGCCTTAGAGAACTCTCTCCACTCCTTGCAGGAGTGCTGAGCTGCCTGAAGTCTGCAGCTGCAGACCAGAATCGCTGCTCAAGTAAACTCATCACAATTTCCAGTGCTAGCTCATGCCTAGTTTCTCTCTTAAGAGTGGCTAAGGACCAACCACATATACCATTTTTGTGGGTAATTTTCCAAACAAAATTTGAGACGGATTTTAGCTGACACTGCTGAGATTTTCCTGACCATATCTCTGGTATCAACTGTGAACAAGAGTACTTTTGCATTTTACAGAATGGTTTTAAGTTTTGTCTGCAAGAAGGGCACTATGGTAACGAATAACCAAACCTCTCAAAACCAGCTTAGAGTGCACAGGGCTCTCTCACTGAGGCTGCAACCTTTCTGCTCCGTTCATTGTGTGCTGTCACCAGCCTCAGTTCCTCTCGAAAATTTATCTTCCTCGTCTCGGGACTATTCTGATGGGCTTCTTACGCTTATACTTCTCCCTTGGGAATCTGCTCTCTCGTGAGTCTTCCTGTCAGCCGCCTGTCCTGAGGTGCGATCTAGGCCACTGTTCTGACCCCTCCCAGGCCACTTCTACAGATCTGCGTGATGAAAGATAACATGCCTTTCCCCAAACTGTAACCAGGCGTTACCATACAACCTTAAGAACACAGGCGGACGGGGCAGCTCAGCCTAACTGAAAGAAATGCCTAACTTGCTGCTGCCTCACTGGAGAGGTGAGGGAGAACAGGAGCCTATCGTAGAGAGAGAAAGCTCACCTATGTACATCCTGAAATGCCATGAACCCTGGAGATTCACTATCAGGACAAGCCAAGACATGACTACTTGAAATGACCAGGCTCCTTTTCTTTTACCTAAAAAATACCACTTTCGTTTTTCTTTAAAACAGACAATGGGGCCGGGGAGATGGCTCAGTAGCATAAGCGCTTCCCTGGCAAGCACAAGGGTCTGAGTTCAATCCCCGGTTCTGCCAAAAAAAAAAAATCCCAAAAAAACAAAAAA
>NW_004524651.1:697794-701373 GCF_000260255.1 Octodon degus | reverse complement strand
TATAAACAAACATGAGGGTGGGCCAGATAGCTCATTGGATTAAAACAGCTGCTTAGGCAGATGCAGGGACTGGGAGTTCGAGCCCTGGGCACACGCTGAGACAGCGATTGAGACTGGGCGTGGTGGCATGTGCCTGTAATCTCAGTGCTTGGGAGACTGAACACAGCAGGATCACTAAGAGTCTCATCTATGTAGTGAGACCCTGCACTAAATACATTAAAAACAAACAAAACGCAAACACACAAAAGCCCTAATAGAGGTGCACGAACTCTTAGTATAATACAACTTTCTTCACTTCCTGATGCTACTCCTATTCCAGAGACAAAGTACCAGCCAGAACTTAGGGTATGCGCCTTAGGGTACATGCCTTAGGGTATGCGCCTTAGGGTATGCGCCTTAGGGCACACATTTGTACACATCTGCACACTCTTCATGGGAGAGAGAGATTTTCTTTCCATGTTTGGGAGGTTCTTAAACACACTCAAAGCACATACACTTAGCAGGTGGACTTGTTTGTAATCGCAGGTAGTAGACACTGAGACCACTTCACCTCGCTGCTCATACCGCTGTCCATCGACTGTCAGCTGTGCGACTTTGTCAGACTTGACTCTGTCATTTTCTTCATCATAACACAATACCAGTAATTATCACCACAAAGCACTGTTATAAGGCTAATGCTGGTGAAAACACTTAAGACAGGTTCTGGGAACGTAAGGAAACACTACAGAAATCTATTCTATTTACACTAAAGCCCATATACAACACACCATGTGCTGCTTAGGCACACCTCTTTAGAACATCAGTGGAGATGGCTTTACAGCGAGTTCTCTAAGTGGCATTTTTGGGGCAAAGGCATACCTGGTTAACACTTGTACAGATGCTGCCTAGGCTTAATGTGGCCCCCAAAGGATTTACCAATTTATACTGGCACCACTGCTGCCTGAGTCAGATCTTTTAGCATCAAAGTTGTTAAGAGCAGGATGCTCCCTTCCAGCATGGGCAGTCATGTACACACTCATTAAACAACTATGTAACCAAACAAGCAGGCCCTGTCTCCTCCCTCAGCTCCTCCACACCCAGGTCTCTGGGCCCTGCCAAGCCTCTCCTGCTCAAGCTTCAGCACCTGACACACACGGATTGCTTGCAACTCAGAACCTGACCGCATAACAGAGCTAACGTCACCTATACTGCACCACAGCTACTGAAAGCAATCTGCCGTGCTAAGCATAAGCAACTTCTAAAGAAAGGGACAACCTCTGGCTGCATCTTCAGTCACCTCAAGGAGAGGGGCCACACTGCAGGGCCACCTGCCCCCAAGGTCCCTAGGCACCCCCGCTTTCCTGAGTTTCTTCCTTTTCAGCTGTCCTCCTCCTGTTACCTTCACTGAACTACCAGCTCCCCAAAGATGAAACAGAGTGTTTAATGATGCACAACTGTCAGTGTAGTGGAATGCTGAGTTAAAACAGGTCACTTTTGGAGTGTTATTTGGAACTAAAAGGAATGAGCTATCAGGCCATGAAAACACACGGGAGAAACTTAAATGCATAGTTTTTAAAAGTTAAAAATTATTTTTTTTTTATACAGCTGTGCAGCTCAGACTTGTAGTGATCTACTATCTCTGCCTCCCTAGTGCTGGGATCACAGGCCTGCACCACCATACCTGGTTCTGAGATCAGCACGGCATGCAATGCCAGGGATCAAACTCAGGACCCTGCACTTGCTGGGCAAGCACTCATGCCACCGGGCTATCTCTGCAGCTCTTAAATGTATGTTATAAAGTGAGAGAATTCAATCTGAAAAGGCTACATGCTGTGCAGTTCTGAAAAGTCAAAACTATAGAGAAAATAAAACATTGGTGAGAATCAGTTGTTGGGCGACTTGGGTGAATATGACCACACACAGGGACTTTTCCAGCGTGAAATGCCACATGCTGGACGTAGCCAGAGGTCACTGTAGGCGCTGGAGATGACAGGCTGGCAGGTCTGCCAACTGCACCAAATGTGCCAGTTTAATCGGGGACAACGACAAGCAGGAGGCTGGGCATGTGTGGACGGGGACTACATGGAAACTGCACTGTGCATTTTGCTTTGAGCCCAAACTGCTATAAAATACTAAAGTCTTTTTTAAAAAATAAAATTTGAAAAACTGTATTTTGATCAATCATATTTGAAGAAAAGCTCTAGATCTACTATGAAAAATACCATGCCATCACTGTCTAGGATACAAGCGTGTACAGCCCCCCGAAAGTAAATCTCTTAAGCATGGTAGGAAATACTAGGCAGATGACTAGTAAAACTTTATCATTTTAGGTTTGCACTGCTTTGGTATGTCAGTTTTTATACTTCAAAGTTCTTGTAATATTTTTCTCATTCTATTAGGCAGACACAGGGACTGGGGTTTGGTCCCCTGCCTGCCGTACAGGTCCCGCCCCCAGGGTGTGCTGAGACAGCGACTGTGAGTAGGTGTGGTGACACGCACCTGTAATCCCAGGGTTGGGGAGGCTGAAAATAGGAGGATCACGGGGGCCTGGCCCTAGCTCAGTCCTTTAAGTGGCTGCTTCCACAAAGCTGTCAGCCTCAGGTTCCTGGAGTTCGAACCTTACAACTCTCCCACTGGCCAAAGTGCCCTGAAGGCATTCGAGGAGGAAAAAAAAAAAAAAAAAAAAAACAAACCCTTATTCTGTTTAAAAAAAAAAAAAATAGGAGGATCACGACTAGTCTGATCTCTGTAGTGAGTCCCTACACTAAATACATTAAAAAATTTATTTTTCTCATTCTAAACAAACTTTCAAACCTGAAAAAAGGCTATAAAGCAAATATTCTAAAAGCAATATACGTTTTATGAAATAGGTGAAGTTTTAATGAGACAGTAATGTTTTATAAGGTGGAAACCCCAGAAGTTAGCAGTGGCTACCTCTAGGAGCTGGCGCCAGAAGTGTCCGTGTTACCTAGCCAGCCTGCAGGACCAGGTACAGGCTCACACTTGCGGCTGTCTTCATGCAAAGGAGAACCAGTGGTGTGAGTGACAGGTTGGGAAGAGAGGACAGCAAAACACACTCTGAGCAGCGCACTGCTAAATTCAGTGACACAAAAGTGCTGTGGCTGACCAAACAGGCTCTGAACAGAAAGGAGCCTGGGCCACGAGGCTGCGTGTCCGCTGTGTGAGAAGAGTTCTGTGGGTGGGCGCTGGTGATGGCAGCGATCAGTGTGACAGGACTCGATGCCACTGCGCTGTACACTTGGGATGATTAAGATGCTAAACCTCATGTGTACTTTGCCATAACTAAAAAGCAAAGCTAAGATTAAACTTTCCACATCCAAATCCTGGGCCTACAATCTGCTACTTGAGTGGCCATGAGCAAAGCCCTGTGCTTCCCCCAGATGGGTATGCATTTTTTTTTCTTTCATAATTTTATTGAGAAACAAATAGCAATGAGAGAGTTTCAAATCAAATTGGTAGGACAGTTTCAATAATTAACACATCACATACATTCTTCCTAGTGGCTAATTGCTGTACAAGATGCGGACATGATATCCTATTTACAAACACCATTAGAACAAATCCCTCTATTCATTAAGA
>NW_004524651.1:692981-697399 GCF_000260255.1 Octodon degus | reverse complement strand
GCCATTGCTTGGCCAATGTGCTCTCTGTGAAAGCCTGAGAGAATGTTTTCTCTCCATGTGACTCTCCTTAGGCACACTCTAAATCATCGATCACTTTCCTCTTTGGCCCCATAATCTCCTTGATCAGAAAATATGGGACACTACCGAGGTACATGATGTAACAGTACAAGTTCTCATATGTCCTGTGTCTTAATTGACCTTAGAAGGCTAGGGCCAAAATGTTGGCTTTCTTTGCAGCCCTCCTTTTTCTCTAATTTTGGTCTGCAAACTTAGGTTGTTAACCCTCCAGAAGACAAGCTTATTGTTATTACCGTACAACCTAGGCTGTTAAGCTTAACCTCACTATCTGTCTGAACATCAAACATCTTAGGCATAACATGGAACAGCTATTTTTTCATCAAGTATTGATATGTTGAACTTTAAGTCCCTACAGAATATGATAAAAAAAATTTAAAAATTAGATTTTAAAGATAGGCATAAAGAATTACATACTTCTTATGTGGGTATGCGTTCTTTTACTCACCTTAAATGGCTTGTAAAGATTACCGTAAGCAGACAAGACACCTAGAACAGTGCCCCTTGTCTGGTAAGAGAGCAGCAATGCCAGCTGCCACTATTACAGTGATGCTAACGGAGCTCCCAGCGCTCTCTGCGTGCTCCGGGACTGCGTAGAAGCAAGGAGTGTCCAAGGCTGGGCTGCGCTGCCCTGCCCCGCCCCTGCTGTAGGGAAGGGGGGCCGCTCGGAAGCACCCTGGCTGTGGATTCTGAGCTGCAAAAGGGATGGTGAGGGCAAGTCAGCCTGGGGAGCACCAGAGCCAAGACCGCAGGGGTGACTGAGCAGAGCACGATGACATTTGTCCCTCGACTAGAACACAATATAGATTTTGCCATTGTCAGTTTAGTGCTCCTCCTGCTTTGTACATTTCACTTTGTTGTTCACAAAAGATTTATCTTAAAAGAGTTGAAAATATTAATTTATTAAAAGAATGAAGAATAACCACCTGCTTGGTTCTGTGAAGTTTTTCCTTCCTTTTTTCCTGGAAATGCTCTCTGGAAACTTCCTGAGGGTGATTCTAGCATCTGCGCCCTTCCCTGAGCACGGATGAGACAGGACAGGCGCGCTTCCGCAGGAGGGGCTTTGCTTAGTTTTCTGAGGACTCCTGGCCTGGGAATTAATCTTTCGCCTCTACAGCAATGCCGCGCATGTTGCCATTTCCTCACATGCATTTCTACAGGAAAACAACAGGCACAGCACAGCCGTTGGCTGCCCCTCACCGGCTGGCTGGACCAGGCTTTCCCCAGGTTAGAAGTGATCAGGGATATGTGTGAATGCAGGTCTGAGGCATGAGGAACATGGGGTGACCTACTGATTCAGTGGGCAGATTTATTTTTTTAGTAATCCAGAGCTCCTGCAAGTCTAAAATGTTCACTGAGTACAACTGCGATGCGGAATAAACACCATTCTATTTATATTAGTAGCTCAGAACACAGGCCTTCAAGGAGCCGCAGGGCACACGTTTCTGTCAAGTACCAGATGCAATGAGAGGGAAAGCAACAGGATGGAGAGATGCACATGCGCAAGTCCACACTGGCAAAAACAACACTGACTGAGGGCTCGTCAGATAGCTCAGTGACTAAAGCACCTGCTTAGGCAGGCCACGCCCGGCCCTGCCCCCGGGGAGCACTGAGATGGCCATTGGGACTCCACGTGGTGGTATGCACCTGTAATCCCAGCGCTTGGGAGGCTGAAAACAGGAGGATCACTAGGAGTCCGATCTGTACAGTGAGACCCTGTAGACTCTATAGATCCTGTCCTAAATACATTTAAAAAAAAAAAATCTTGACTTCTTAAGGACCTGTTTTCAAGCACAGCAAGCAGCTTGTTTTTTGTTTTTTGGGTTTTTTTGCTCCAAATGCCTTCAGGGCAGGTTTGGCTGGCTCGAGTTGTGGGGATCGAACCACAGCAACCTGAGTCTGACTGCTTTGTTGAAGCAGCCTATTTATAATTAAAAATAATCTTACAACTATTTCAACTGTTAAAATTTACAGTTTCCTAAAGATAATAAAAGACTCAGTGATTTAAAGTATATTTCCTTTCCTTCCACATTTAGAAATGCACACACCACACACAGTAACAATCCAATCAACTTGGGGTTGCATTCCAAAGGTACTGTATACAACTAATTAGCCTTGTGTAATTCCAGTAATGGGGGGAAACAATGCACACTATGAAGGTCATGCTTCAGGAAGAAACATTAGCTAGAATACTTTTATCACTGAATTTCAGTCAGCTGGAAAAATTAAATATTTATGCCAAGCAATTCTGCCTCATGACCCAGCCAAAAACCAAGTTTAAATTTATCTATGTAAATTAACAGCAACCAATGAGGAAACTGAAGAAACTCTAATTGCAACTGCTCATCAGCTGAAAAGCTGAGAAGACAAACAGAAAGCAAGCTACTTCTTCGCTTGAGCACTGCAGAAACAAGGCCAAGTTTGAGTGCAGCTGAAATGGAAAATATTTTCTAAATGAACACCATCTCTTCAGCATGCAAATGTGCAAACACTCCAGGGCTAAGCTATCAAGAAAGTCAGCTTAGGTACTAGACCAGCTCTGTGGCCCAGGCAGCAGCTGGCGGGCAGGTGTCCACTGAGGAGTGTGACCTAGGACCCAGTGACATGGGCTTCTGGGTTTTTTGCTCACAGCCAGGGGCTGGCAGCAGTCTTTGCTGTTCCTGTCCAGGGGCTGCGCCTTCCACAAAACAAAGCTAACACTGGGTCCTTCCTCAATGATATCTTTACCTCCTACAGCTCTGGAGAATGTACAAATTCAACTGCTTCCATTTGAAGGGTCAATGTGTTTTTCCCACCTTGTGCTATTTGGTTACCCCCAACACAACAAAGACACCTAATTTCTAGGAGCTGATCATAGATTAGGCGGTTCTTGCCACCGGAACACATTAAGCACTTTGCAAAAAGCCACTGCCCTAGTGCCTCCTCCTGGGGCTGCACCAGTGCTCCCCACACTCCAAGCCAGGGGAATGTGATGCAGGAGTGACTAAAGTGTAACTGGAAGCCACCCAGCCAGAAACGGACAAGCAGGTGTGGGAAAGCAGCCTGCTGTGTGGCAGTGGAACCCTATGCACTGTGGGAGTTTAGTGCAACCATCAGGAAAACAGGAAAGAAAAGCAAGGCTGTGAGGAGAAATAGTGGGCATAAAGCACTGGACTGAAAGACTCTGACTGCACACCCGTAAGTCCTACTGGCATTCCTCCATGAACACTGGCAGGGAGGTCCCAAGCTGTCTGTGCCTGTGCGCACACTACACACATCTCCCATCATCCTGGATTATCGTATTGCCCAGAAATACAATGCCTCTAGGGCGCCACATGAAAGGAGCGCTAAGAGCACAGCTCTGTGTCAGGTGACAGCATCTCCTCCTCAAGGCTGTCCCAGTCCACCCTGACCAACACCAGGGCTCCACAACTCTCCCAGTTTGGCTGAGGAAACGCCCCAGTGACAGAGTGGTCTTCCAGCCGGGGCTCCTGGGTTGGGGCATACATGGCAGATCACTCTGGATGACACAATGGAGATGCCTTGCTTCTTCTTGCTGCTTTTGAAGTCAGTGTTTAGAACACAGTGGATCTGGCACAGTGTCAGCTCTTGTCCAGCTCTATCTAGCATTTGAATCTAAGAATAGGACAATTGTCACACTGGCATACACTGACATGCTTATCTAAAAATGGCACCACACACCATTAGATAGTCACTTGCAGCTGGGGTGGGTCTGGGCCTGTGGCTATGGGCCACCCTACGTCAGTGAATACGCGAAATCGGCAGTTTTTGGGGAAAATTATGAGTTCAAGGTGAGATAAAAGCATTTTATACAGAAGTATATTGGGAAAGAGGCCCTGCAGTGGGAACTATCTCAGTGTTCTCCAACGCTTCCAGGCGCCCGGGTGAAGGCAATGCCGGGGGACTCGCACTGGGGACAGCTCCCGCTCTCGGGAAGCTAAGCCTGTGGAGAGGCTTCCACAAGACCGCCCATGAGCCAGGAAGGCCAGATGCTTTAAAACTTGACTGAGTATCAGGTTACACACTGAAAGAAATTATTTTTGATAATATAATCTGATTTTTGACATACAGTTGGGGAGTGGGGTCAAAGAACTGAATGACTCTGCTAGATATTTAAAAACCCATGAAACTCCTACTCCCATCTGCCTATTAATGTTAGCAAGTTTTCTCCATCCCTGTGTCTATTAAAAAGAACATAACTGCTACTGAAAATCCTCTCATTCTGGCATTAAATGATAAGCATCTCACCCTAATTTTAAAAAATCAGTAATACACAAATAACATTTTATTTCTTACGTAATATTTTCATAATTTTGTAATTTTGATCAGTAATATACTAACGT
>NW_004524651.1:623286-691857 GCF_000260255.1 Octodon degus | reverse complement strand
CTAATGGTGTTTGTAAATAGAATGTCATGTCTGCATCTTGTACAGCAATTAACCACTAGGAAGAATGTATGTAATGTGTTAATTATTGAAACTGTCCTACCAATTTGATTTGAAACTCTCTCATTGCTATTTCTTAATAAAACTATGGAAAAAAAAATAAAGTGTAGTCATTAAGAACCAACCCCCCCCCAAAAAAAAAAACCCTGAGAGCAAATCCTATGGAGAAAAGGAGGAAGAAACAGGGAAAACAGGAGAATAGGGCCGCCAGATTAAGGAGCCCTCGAGGAAGGACAATGGCAGTAAGAAAAGGTGGAACAAAGGCTTCAAACAGCGGGATCGCTCTCAGCTCTGAGAAGCTGGAAAAAGCTTGTCTGTCCATCACGAGGAGGCTTAGGATTGAATTCTAGTTGTGTAAAGTATTTATTTCAGCAAGTATAATCCAACACTTTGGTAACATAATCCTGACCAAAACAGGATTATGTACATGGAAGTGGAAGGGATGGTAGCCCAGATGGGGAGGCTGCTGCAGGTGCTAGGTCCGGGATGACAAATTCTGGAGAAGAAACTATGGCTTTCCTTCCTGCCTATGACAAAACCAAGCCTGAGGCACACTTACCAGACGGGCACCAACTGCATGTGCGCATTATGCATCAGGAATGTAATAATAAAAAAAAATTAAAAATTATTTTTAAGAGTCCTATTCTGAATGCCACAACACCACGAAACTGCATCCTTCCACAAACCAGGACACCATTTAGCAGCGTCAGTGCTGAAGCGTGTGGCTTCCTTCTGGGCACCTCACAGTCTCCACTCCGACCCAGGCTGCTCCTCAGACTGGCAGGGACACAGTGCATGCGCAGGACTCAAAGTCACACTTCTCCTCTACTTTTCAGACTCCTTAGTATCAAATGAAGAAACTGGATGGACAGAGCTTGGGGAGGAGACAGACACCCGAAAGGTATCTGTGGCCTCTGTACCTGAGACTGATCTGCGCAGGAAGAACCTCAAAGTATTTTCATTATTAACTGTAACAGAATCATGAGCATCCCATGTACTTTTTAATACCTTCACTTTCAGTTAAGTATATTAAAACATACAGATTTCATTTCCTAGGCTTTGATCCATGTTCTTTCAGGGATAGATGGAACAGGCAGATATTAGAAGACGGTTGATACTCAAAATTACTTCTGAATATTCACTCCGGCGAGAACAGCTGCATTTCTTGGCCATGAATACCTCGGTCTCTACCTCTGCTGTTGCCCAGCACAGAACACATTCTGACTGGGTGCCTAAGAGGGGACCCTGTGAAGGACAGCACCCAGACAGCAATGCTTCCAACTTCTGGGGACTGATTTCCTCTCCATCCACACTAATAAATCTCCTAGCATGCTGGTCTCTCACAAACCTCGGTGGACAGGTTTTTCCAAGTATGCTATTTCCCCTGCAGCTTTCTCTCCATGCTTCTAACCAGTAAGTTCTAAACAGACAAGTTTCAGAACATTGCGGGGGACCCTTGCAACCCAAAGCATTCTGCTTCCATTTACTGTATCCTGTTTGTTATTCATCATAGTGTTTACTTGCACAAGTAGTTCTGTACCTAAAAATAAATGTGAAAACCCATGTTCTAGAGAAATAAAGTACTTTAAAAGAATGACAGGTATAATCCAATAAAACATTACATCTTAACTTTTTTAAAAAAGTCTTCAATAGAATGTTTGCTAAGGGCATAAATAAGATAGACTGCTGGTCACCTGCAGGAACAAATTTCAAATAGAAACTGGGCTCAGGAAATAAACACAGAAAACTGTTTTCCATAAAGGCCAGAAAGCCTAACTCACATCTGAGTTTTTCATACGAACTCCTTTGGCCACACTGCCAGATACATGTGGTACCAATTCTTCATCAAGTTGTAAAATCAATTTAATGAGTTGGATTAGCATTACTTTAATGTAACAGAAAATACCATTTGAGAAATACCATTTGAGATAATGAGTGAGCTTTTGTGAAAAGAAGCATGCGTGCGCGCGCACACACACACACACACACTATATGCTGGATCACAAGAGGGAAATACGTTTACCATGGGTTTTGAAGAACACTGACAATGCAGAACAAAAATATCAATTTTTTGGTCTTAAATTTTCAATCAAAGAGACTAATATGTAGAATTATTATCTTATTTAGTATATATTTGTCTCTATGCATTTGCTTTGTCCTACTGAATTCTAATATAAATGAAGTGGATTTAGAGCTCAAGTCTTCTGACTCAGCCCTGACTACCTGCTGCTAATAAGACCCAGCTGCTATCAGCAATTACTTATAACCAGCATTGACTTTATTGAGCGGTATGCTAGGCAAGGCCCTGTCCTAGACATTCCTTATAAGTTATGTATCTCTTAGTAGACCCTGAAGGTACAAGCTGTTATCCTGACTTTACACAGGAAGCAATGCCCCTCAGCAAGGGATAGCAGCTTGCCCGTGGGTATCATGGTCAGAATAAGCAAGCTGGGATGAAATCTCACATTATCAATGTATGAATTTTAGCTGAACTATTCTCCATGCAAAATTCAGAAAACGTATGTTTCAGGTGGATGTTTCTGGGTTAGCTTCTTGGAAATGACACTTAGAAGGTCTAAGATGCACACACATTAGAACAATGCCAAGGGCCAGGGTGGTGGTACATGCCTGGAATCCCAGCACTAGGCCAAGGCAGGAGGATCGTTGTGAGTCTGAGACCAGCCTGGGCTACAAAGTGAGCTCAAGGCCAGCCTGAACTGCATAGCAAGACCCTGTCTCAAAAAGACCCCTCCCCCTAAGAAAAGAAAAATGCTGAACCTGGCACACCAACAGGTGAAAGGACTTCAAGCATCAGAAGGATGCTGCTGGTGGAAGGGACTCTATCTCTTGGTGCAGGGAGCACTCTGGGAGTCTCCCAGGTAGCACTCAAGATGGCATGGTTTACCAAGGCAATGGCCAGACAATTCCCTGACATCTCAGGACTCAGGTATTTTAACAGTTTCATCATTCCTGATGGTTAAAGGCCATGCTGGGAAGAGGTGAAAGAACCTCACTCCAAAGTCCAGCCTAACATCTAGCGGTACAGCCACACACCACTTAAAGGGACGCCAGGGAGTTACACGACAGGAAATGCCAACCACCTCCACTCCCTCCAGCGTCAGACCCACCCTCCCAGATAGTGAAGCAGAAACATATTCCACATAGTTAGCACAGCATGCTGACAAATTCAAATGTAAATGTCTGCCTGGTGCAGGAAATGGGACTGAAATCATGTTCTACACTTTGAATTTTTACTTCTTCGAATTTCTAAGTTTATGAGGAAATAAAAATGTGGCGTGATATAGAAAAGGTACACTTTTAAATGTTTCTTACCATTAAAAGTCACACTGAAGCCATATTAGAAGGCAAAAGAGGTTCAAATTCTGTTAGAAAAGTGTAATTCTTTTCAAAGATTTTTGACTCTTATAAAACATGGTTGTCCGCTACTTTTCTGCCAACTTTTAAAGACTCCTTCCAAAGGCTACGGAATTAAACACACATGTGCCTAACATCATTGTGTCAGATAAGCTAATTACCATTCCAATACATTTTCGGAGGATGCTCCAGATACTGAAGTCGTTTCTGGAAAACATAGGCGACGGCAAGCTTGTTCTGAAAAAAAGGAAAAGAGCTGATTTTAATGGCATTGACAATGGAGAAGAAAAACCTGTTGTCAGTAACACTGAAGGGCAAACACACATTGGAGAGATGTTTTTAAAATATACTGTCACAGACAGAGCAAAACAAGGCCCACCTGCATTGCACCTGTTCCCTGCTACTTTGGTGCCCAAGAAGTTCTGCAACACATCAATGGGCCCCATCTTGTTAGTCATTCCAGTCCGTGGGGGTCAGCTGTCTGGGTCACCTTTAAAGGATACTATCCTTACCTGTGCTGGTACATCAATCTCCCTTGTCTCATTCAACACACCCCTGCCATATTCTGACCTCCAACACCTCACTGTACTCTTCCTGCTAAATGCTATACACAGAATGCAATCAGAGACTGAAGTTTTTAGACAATTAAAGGGGAAAATTCAAATTAACTATGAAAGTCCAAGTGAAATGTAGGCCCAGCATTGCACACTGGTACTTCTGCGACAGCAGTGCATTGAGCAAGTCAGGCTATAGTAGGAAACCCTTTACAAACTAACACATTCTGCTGACTTGAACCACTGGTGTGACTATAACTCTCCTGCTGCCCAGTCCAACCACAGCTGATTAGTACTGAACATCAGATGATGGAATTCAAATCAAAGCAGTTGGCAGTGAGACACGAATTAAGGCCCCATTGTACACACTATAAACCTAGACAAAAGGAGGATCTTCAAAGCCTCTACAGAGATTGAGAAGTTTCCAGAAAATGGTAATTGTAAGTGGTACAGGATTTGTGGCTTGGATAAGCAGCACATCAGAGCCCTGGTGTCCTAATGCCAGGTCTGCGGGGCAGGAGCTGAGCCCATTTCCATAGATTAGGCTGGGAAGACCCACCTTTGAAACCATGCTGGCAATAACCAGCTCTCACTCCAGTTATCTCGGGTTATGGCAAGAGATGCCAACTTTCCAGGTACCCATGGACATAGCCATGTAACTAAAATACTAAGTTGGAAAGAACTTCTAAGTCTTCACTGATTTAAGTTACACACATTAATAAATTTGAAGGTTTTAAGTGTTATTTAAAAGCCCTCCGTACAATTCCCATGGCTGCGGCCTCGTTAGGCATGCACACCGCTCATCTGGCAAAGCTGCTGCCCAGCCAGCCTGCCGGCTGAGCGGCCACACATGGCGTGTCAATCACACTGTCATTCTCCAAGACCATCAATCTCTGATCATGAACAATGGATACCAGCGATGCAAGTCCTGCCCCACTGACCACGTGCTACGTAACGCAGCTTTAGAGATGTATGGAAACTAGCTCTCCATCTCCTGCCTAGGAAAACACCAAAGCACAAAAATGGAACACAGCTACAAAGCTGTGAATGTGGAATGCGCTCTGTGAAGGCTAAACAAGGGCTACAGTGACCTCCAATATATGTACAGAAGGTGGGCTGCTATGTCCTTTCGCTCTGATTAGGGCTAAGACCAGGAAAAAAAAAAAAATCAACGGGTATCTCAGAGATGTTTCTCTTTTTTCGTTTTGAGACAAAATGATACAAAACAAGGTTGCCACTAAGAATTGTACATGAATTTCTTTCTTGTACACATTAACTTTTCATGGCATTTTATGAACGTGTAATGATTATTCATATCAAAGCCACACTATCTGCGCTATGATCGATTCTAAGCACAACCACAAAGGGGAGACAAAGGGATCTGGAATGGTAAATGGCTATCATAAAATCCACCTCATTTTCTGGTGTGGGGTCCTCAGAGCCAGGCCCAAACCCACCCTCAAACAGCCCGCCCCTGGTGCCATGACCCAGTCAGAGGTAGCAGGAGGGCTACTGGCCTAGGACACATACACCACATACAAGTCGTGCTTTAGTGAATAACCTTGGGGAGCTGGCCACAGTCTAAGAGCCTGAAGAGGCTGCCAGAGAGACAGGTGCAACCACAGACTGTCAAAGGGGTGGGGAGCATGTCTAAGAGCAGCTAGAGCCAGGGTCCAAATCCAGGTGCCACTGGCAAAGTGACCATAGCTCACTCAAGAGCATGCGTGGAAGGCAATGTGCAAGTGTCTGAAAAAATTTCTTCTAAGCAGTGGTAAAGAAAATGTGGGCCCTAGAAGAAACCCAAGAAATGGAGGTCTAGGGAAGCACAGGAGCAGGCCCGGGGGTGGCAGGAGGAATAGCATCCCTGTCACCTCCCACCCTGTACCTGCATTCTCCTCTGTCCACTGCTCTGTGACACAAGTCACCCATCTCCTTCACGGCAGATTAACTCAGAGAACTCCTGTTGTATCTACTGCTATGTCCTCGCTGCCGAGGACAATGTCTACCAGTCAGGCTGTGTTTGCCAGATAACATTAGAATTTATAAGATCTCTTAGCAGATCTTCTCTCAGGAGGGTCTGGTCTACTCTGCTTCTCATGAGAGTGGGAGCAGTCCTCCTGGTGAAAGGCTGAGGCTGAGACAGCTAGCAAGAAGGCCAGGCTTAGAATAACCCCAAAAATGGGACCAAAAGATCCCGTGTCAGGAATGGTTTCAGGCACAGTCTGGAGGCTGGGACAGTCGGGGCACAGAAAGGTACCCCTTACGGGGTCGGATGTTGGTCTAGAGCAGTCAGGACAGGCACACCATGCGGCTGGGCACCCTCTGCGAACAAGCAGCTCCCACAGCTAACGTGCTATCTAGCCCCAGTGTCAACTGGTTTGGGGGTGGAGCCTGCCAGAGAACGTGTAAAAAGTACAGATGTACAGGATAGACTAGTTTTAGAAATATATTTTAACTCAATTACTAGCCTTTCAACATATAATCAATATAAAGGTATTAATAAAATATTCATACTTTTTGCATACTATCTCCAAAATCCAATACATAACTCACACATACACACACACACACGTAAAAGAGCACATCACTATTTAGCTACTCTTCTCAACAGTTAAAGTGCAGTCTCGTCTTCACAATACTCAAGTGAAACTGCAGTTTCCCAGTTGTACCACCACACTTGAAGCCACTCAGAAGCCACATGTGGCTGGTGGCTGCCCTACTGGACAGCCTCCTCCTGAGAGGAGCAAGCGGCCGCTCACCTGCAGGAGCCTACAGGGACAAAAAAATGGCACACTCTGTTTTGTCTGTCATCAGCAGTGTTAAGAAGCAGAAAGAAGATAATAATGTAAAAACCAGATTATTCTCTTTGTTTTGTACCAGGAATCAAACTCAGCACCTTGCATTTGCCAGGCAGGCGCTGTGCTGCTGCGCTATATTCCCAGCCCAAAATAGATTAGTTTAGAAAATAATCTGTACTGGAAAGGATACATTCCTAAGGATGCAGGCGGGGAAGAACGCACGAGAGCAACCAGGCCCCTTGGGCTGAAAGCCTCGATTCTCTTCCCCTGAGCTGCTCTGAGCGGCATTATCCTGCATCTATGCCTCCTTTTCTTCACACAGAGAGAAAACACCCGGTACCAGGGACAGCCAGGGCCAGGCCTGGTTCTATTTTTGACCATAGGGATGACATTATGACTATAGACACAAAACTCCAGCAAGTGATCTTTAAATGAGAGGCTCTCTGAGTGGCAATGGTTCTACTTGCCGTCCCACCATCATTGCCCCGCCGTGGACTCCAGACTTAACCCGATCACCCTAGGAAGCGTGTCTAACGAACGCTGGGCTGAAGCCCCCCGTGCTGCGGGCAACACCGGCAAGGGCAGGAGATCACCAGCGAGCTCCACAGCACCTGAAGGCAGAGCGCACGCCGAGCGCCCTGCAGTGCCCAGCTCCGCCGCTCCGGGGACCGCGCAGCCCGCACAGTCCGGCCGCCCGCCGCACATGCTCCTGACCCACGGACTCGCAGCAGCACCGCTCGCTCAGGCTCAGAGACGCTCGGAAGAGAAGAGCATCAGGGAGACGAGACTCACTTGGGCTGGAACCATGCCAGCCACACACGAGCCGAGCTGTGTGCAGAGCGGGCCTGCACATACTTCTCTGGAGTATCATTGTGCTTGGGGCTGCCTTTTGTGGGATATATTTTAAAAATGTGAAAATTATGCAAATCTTCCAAGTCAAGGCTGCATATCTAGATAATCTGCCCTGTTTGAACAGCCACAAATTTTTTCCACTGCTTTATCAGTTCATGTTCTTAGCACGTAATGCCTGCATTCCTTGAGGAGAGCTGATACAGACGCATGCTGCGTCTCAATTCCTTTCTTCATCCCCTTCCTCTTACCTCCCTCCCACCCACCGCTTGATCCCTCCCCTTTGACAGAGACTGGTCTCATGATGACGTATCATCTTTTATTTTGCTCTTTCTTTACACTTAGGTTTCTCGTAGAAGAAAAGAAAAGTCATGAGCTACTTAGCTGCGTGCTTGTATTTCATTTAATCTTACCGTCTCAAAATGCATCCATGCTCCTTCCAACGACTTGTTTACCCTTCTTCGTGGCAGAGCAGTGCTGTGTGTATACGTACAAATACCACATTTCCTCACCACTCATCTGGTAGCAGACAGACCACCTCAAGCTTCAGCTGTCATGAACTGTTCGTCTACAAACACGAGTACGCACAGACCACTGTGCTATGTCGTCCTCAGCTCTCTTAGGAAGATACCAATGAGCTGGGTCAAATGGAATTTCTGTTTGCAATATTTTTGAGGAATCTCCACACTAACTTCCAAAGTAGTTGTACCAGTGGTTTAGAAGAGTTCCTTTTCTCCCGGAATTCTCATCAGCATTTGTTACTGTTTGATTTCTTGCTGGTGGCCACTCCTTCTGGGGTAGATAGTTTCTCAGAGTCATTTTAATTTGCTTTTCTCTAGTAGCCAGCAACACTACGCACTTTTTCAGGTATTTATTGAGCATCTGTACTTCTTCTGTGAAGTCTATTTCAGTTGCCCATTTTTGACTCGGTCTACTATGGGGGGTCTACATTTTTTTAGTTCTTTATACATTCTAGTTATTAGTCCTCTGTCCAGGAAATAGCAGTTAGATGCGCTGTAAGAAAAAGAATGCCCAAGACAAGTACAGTCTCCTGGAAATGTTCACTTTCCGCCCTACATATATGTTCTAATGAATTTTCTAAATACTTGGCTATTTTTTACAAAGCACAAACATAAAAGGGTGCCTATCACAGCCAAAGGTGGCATGACCTGCTCAAGTAATGTCCTCGGCTTGCAACAGCTCTCTGTATGTTGTATCGTGTTCACTGCTGATGTCGTAAGTTCAATCCTGGTCTCATAATTCCACTTGCAGTATGCTTTCTCAAGCCAAATTTACCTGCCTAGGAAGACCGACAAGTTATCACCAAAATTTACGTGGGAAACATAAATACCTATCTGCTGTTAATACTGTCTCTAGGAACGAGACAAAAATAATTCATCATTTTATTAATACATGCTTCAGATGAAAGCTAAATGTCTTACTTCATAAGGTTTAGTAACCTTATATTTTAAGGATTTCAAGATCTATGTCAAAACCAAAACCAGATCTATGTCAAACCCCCCCCCACGGGGCTGCTAGCTCAGTGGCATAGGTGCCTGCCTGGCAAGTGCAAGGTCCTGAGCTGGATCTCTTGTACTGCAAAAAACCAAACCAAAACAAAACAATACAGCAAAAACAAGTTGCTCAAGCATGTTTACCACTTTCACGTAGTGATAAACATAACATGAGCAGAGAGTATATGGTTAGTTTTAAAATTACAGAATAACACATTATAGCAACATAATCCACAGCTGAAGAATAAGTCAAGCATCAAATGTGCTAGTCCAAAATCAAGGGCGACAGCCTGGGGCTCCTTTCCACATATTCTCCTTGCACAACCAGGCGTGTGCAGGTGTGTCTGGGTAAACATTCACATCACTGAAGTATTCCCTGCAGCTCACACTGCTTTTTCACTAAATAACACGTGGACGACATGCCTTCAAGTTGACAGAAATGAAGCACCTTTCTTTTTTCCCCCCAACATCTTCAGGGACACAACTCAGTAACCCCCCCCAACATCTTCAGGGACACACCTAAGTAAGTACACATACTTAACTGCTATCACACGTCACCCATGCTGGGGGGCGGGCAGTACTGGGGATGGAACCTAGGGCCTCGCATGTTAGGAAAGTGCTCTATGGAACTACATGCCCAATCCCTGGTTCCATTTTAATGCAGTCTTTCACTCCTTTGATTCTTGTTGTTTGCCACCCTACAAGCTACGATTTTAAAGGCTACGATTTTTCTGCACTTTCCTACATGTTCCTAAACACTTGCACACCTTTACATGCACACACAAAGGGGCTTTTGGACTTTAATAACTCAAAACAATGCATGAACTATACACACTTGTCTATGGTTTGCTTTTCCCATTCAATACTTCGTGGAAATGTGTTCAAGTCAAATAGCAAGCATTCTTATCATCACTGCATAATAGTCTATAAAAATGCTATATATCAAAATGCAATCTGCCTGTTCTCCATGAAAGGTGTGCAGTGATTTTGTCCCTCTGCCAAAATAAGCGACACAACAAAGACATTTCAATATTATCTTATTTAAATCTGCTGCTTTCACTTCTGCAGGCAAGAGTACTGGGTAAGACTGCTGATCAAAACCCATCTCTACTCCACACTTCTCCTGCTTACAGACTGCTTTCTGAGAAGCTTTTAATCACTTCATATTTCACCAACAGCCGTGAGGCCACTGTTCCAACTCTGACTTCACCTGCAGCAACTGGTGTCAACAGGTTTCTTTTCTACATTTTGTCAGTCTTGCTTCTAGAAAGGATATGCTATTTTGTCTTTTCTCAGCTAATTCCAAATTAGAACATTTTTCAGATGCTTAATGACATCTGAATTTAAATACTGTAAACTGTTTACTGACATCACTCTATCACTGGATTCTTTTCTTTGTAAATTTTAAAAATTTTATTTGTAAGTTAGATAAAAAGGTAAGTATCTGTTGTCACATTTGCAGGTTTAAAAAAAACTTTTATAGACAAATGTCTTTTTTAAAAATAGCTTTTGTGCTTATATCTTGGTGATGGGACTTCCTACCCTAGATTTCTGTTTATGATGTTGTACAGTATCTCAGGCCCATGCCTCTACCTCAGGGAGGTCCCTTCCAGGGAGCTGTCCTTGCCCCCGCCCCATTCTGAGGCCCTGGATTCTCACCCCTCCAGGCCTCTCCTGTCCCCTTCTTACAAGACACAAGAGCTCTCCTTCCAGAATCTGTCTCACTCACACTGTAGGAATCTTAATAGTTTACATGTTTACTTAACGTCTATCTTGTTTAAAAACAAAACAAAACAAAGCACTGTTCACTGATTCCTTGCCTCAGGGAAGACAGGAAAACATAGAGGCTTTTAAGAAGCAATACTTTCCCAAGAGCTGTGACATGGAATAGCCCTGAGCTAACTTTAAATGAGCTCTATGGAAGAGGCACTGGAATACTAACGGCTCCTGCCTGGAGCTCTCCCTGCGCCCAGGCCCTAGACGCGTACCAGCTATTTCATCTCCAAACAGCCGGATAAATTAACTTGTGCATGGTCACAAACATAATGCCTGGCAGAACTGGGATTCTTTAATTTGGGAGCCTCCCTTCCCAGTTGAGCTGACTGCCACTTGCTGTGTAAAGCTGAACAATAACCCACCCAACTACAAATTTGTTGTTTGTACTTAGAAAATGACAACACCAGTATTTCATAAGGCCATGGCAAGGGTCCAACGAGATGATGCATATAGAAAAGTGATTTTTGAATTGTGGATCTGATTCATTATGGTTTGTAAACAATTTAACAGTCAATATAGCTGGTTATTTTCAAAACTGAAATAGAATACATTTAGCAAGTGTAAGAACTGTTAATAAAATTTAATTAAATCTTTAAAACTGATAATTTCTGGATGGATAATTTACTTATTACCATTAAGAGACAGCTTAGAAAAGCAACTACTGAATAATGTTTGTGACTATAAAAGTTTTCACAGGAAGGCAGATATGAAGTTATTTCTATTACCTGAGGAAAAGCAGACCACAAAAAGGTTTTCCCTGGGCTGGCCAGAGAGCTCAGTGGATTAAAGTGCCTGCTTAGGCAGACGCAGGAACAGGGGTTCAATCCCCAGCGTACTGTGCTGGCCCCGCTCCGAGGGCGTGCTGAGAGGGCGACTGAGATGGCATGGTGGTGCGTGCCTGTAATCCCAGTGCTTGGGAGGCTGCAAACAGGAGGATCACTATGAGTCCAATCTATGTAGTGAGACCCTATAGACCCTGTGCTAAATAATAAAAAAAGGTCTTCTTTCCTCACCCCCCCCCCCCCCCTCTGAGTCCTGCAGGGCTCTGCTCCAGGATGATCGAGGCCTGGGCTGCTGGGCCGACATCGACACACCCAGCAAGAATTTGCACACTCGGACACTACTCCCTCGTGAGAGCATCCATCTAGAGCTTGGGAGACACCAAATAGTTTCTTTACGCAAAGACTAGAGTTACAACACAATGAGGCAACTTGGGAGAGATTCCAAATTGGCAAAGTTCCTTCTTTCCTGTCATAATAGTTTACTGGTCTGTCTTCTCTGTTATGATATAGGACCTGGGTGAAAGTGCTAGGCCAATCCCAAATAATGTTTTTTATTATTTAACTGAAATGATAAAAGAGCACATGCTAATTAAGCCCACATTTAATTCCGCTGTGCCTTAAGCGTCCCATTCCCACTGTTAAGTGGCAGCAAGCCCAAGTCTGATCTTTGGATCTCCGCGCACTTCGGCCAACTACACCCTGGGACGTTCGGGCTTCTCCACACGGGCCCTGCTGTGCCTGGGGAAGGACCCTGACTCACCTACGCTGTCTGCAATCGGATTTTAAAAGTAACCAATGTTCCGATTCAGAGAAATGAGGTGCTCTAGTCCCACGAGCTACTTAAGTGCCACGATTCTGTACTTCTCTAGCTCTACTGAAGACATCTTGGCACACATCTGCTGCTCACGCGACTGCGATCCTTCAGAGCCCAGAGTACGGTCTGCTCTCTTCCTCACTAATGCACAACTACGTTGGCTTGATACGCACTCAGCATACACGCTTTTTTTTTTTTTTTTTTTTTTTTGCTAGTGTCTCTCACATTAAAATGAAGACAAAAAAATAAAAATTGTGAAAAAATGAGATAACATTTTTTGTCTCTAAGCCACTTCTTGAAAAATAGTTGCAAAACCAACTACTTCACAAATAAACATTTGTTCGTGCCATTAAATATTCTGCAGTAATCACAAGTATAGCACATTCATTTGAACATCCATTTGGACATTTAGACAAGCAAAAAAGAGGACAGCTTTTCTCTGCTTCAATATCAAAAGGATGAGCCAAAATCTAAGAAAATAACTTCAGACAAGCAGACTTCAATATCGAGAATTTATGTGAAGTGTACTTCTGTGTACATCCCTATATGCAGCTATTGGGATTATCACTTTTCAACTACGAGAATTCTCCTCACCTTCCCCCAAACCTGTCTTTCTGTAAGTCTCAATTTCAATACAATCTTCACACAGCCTGCATCAGTACTTTCTATATCCCTGTGACTGTCTGCAAAGCACTCATACTGAAATAATCTTCCAAGGTGAGAAGTCATCAGAAATAAATTATAAATTTATATTCCCCAAAATAAAGACTAGAACATAAAATGATGTTACAGGATAAGTGACTGTAGTGACAACATCTTATTTACACGTCACAAATAACGTAAAATGCTGCTTGGGAAAGCTGATGTGGCTCATCTGGGACACGATCGCAGACCTATTCCTCAACAAAAGGTTGATAAAGCACGCTGTGTGGAAAAGTTCACCGCTGGATAAATATATTCTTAGTTCCAAATAATTTGAAAAGTATCAAATTCCACTGCTGGAGATTACCATTCTGCTTCCTCCTCCTCCTCCTTTGTCCCTTCGTCCGGATTAGGATGCAAAGAACCAGACGGAATGCAACGCCCTCTCCCCACCTGAAAGGATGCGTGTTTCTGCAAACACTCTTACCTACCATTCACTTTTTAAAAATAAGCAAGGCTGTTGTTCCCGATTTAAACTTGGATTGCCACTAGATTCTAAGCTCTGGTAGACTGCAGTGCAATAAACAGCAGGAATACAGCAGGTACTCAGTATGTGTTGCTGTTATAAACTTTATGCCAGTTGGTTTTCTATTCATTGGGTGAGTAAACAGTATATAATATAAAAGAATTCTTCCATAATCAACAACGAAAGGTTGTTTGTGTGCTTTGAGAAGCTAAAATGTCTCATTGCAGACATCTGATGTGCATTAAACGCCTTTCATCTGTCACTTATCAAAAGACACCGATGAAATTAACTGGTCGGTACACAGCTACCTCCTCTTACTAGCTCGACATTAAAAAACTTTGGAAGAGAACAGGGAAAAAATCCATTCACTCAACAAATATTGGTTACATTTTAACTGCCATGAGGTTTTGAGGATAGGAAGGGAGAAGGAGGTATCTGTTTCAACAAATGTGTCAAGTTGAGACCCTTCTCTTTCAGAAATGCTATTTCACTTTGAAATTCTGCTTTAAAACTTTAAAGTCTTGGGCTGTGTTAGACAAGCAGGTTTAAAGATCTCTAAAACCAATGGTTTCATTTTAATAAAAAAAAAAGGTAAAACTTATAACTAAAGTTCAAGCTTAGGAGTGTACGTGCTTAAAACATGGATACAATATTCCACCTAATCTTAACAGTGAAACCCAAGGGTAAAACCAGTTTCACTGGCCAAACAACTCTGAAGTTCAGTTTCAGCTGATGCAATTTGACTGAAGTATTATGACAACCATGTCCTCCCATAACAAGAGAAAATAAAGTTTGCTAACCAAAGTTAGTAAGACTCTCTTCAGTCTGAAAAATAGTCCTCAATCTAGGTAATATTAAAGGAATTCTAGGTATAATAAATAGGGTATTTAACAAATCCAGATATATCTTATATATGAAATATCACATAAACTTAATACACTGAAATCAACACTAAGTGCTTAAAACTCACGTGTATAAATTCCAAAAATTTATCTGTTTCCCTGTCACTGGAAGCAGAGTGTGGGCTGAGCTTAGAGACCATACCCTGCTGGACCGTCCACCTAGTTCTGGTGTGAATCCTGACAAACGCAGAGGACACAAGCCTCTTCCCATACTCAGCATGCCACGCTGAAGGCTGACGGAGGCCAGTAACTGCGAGCCGAGTCAGAGGACGGGCTAGCTCAACAGCTGGGGGCTGAGCTACTCCTAGACAGCTTCAACTAAAGTTAGCATGCGATCTTGAAACAAGTCAGTACAAGTCTAAAACGAGTGCCCTCGATTAGTCAAATCCCCTTTTTAGTTGGGCATCTTTACAAAACTCAATGACTTGGTTTCCTATTTTCAGTTTAGTAATTTTATATAACTATCTGATGTTATGTTTTGGTTTTGCTATGTAATTTGCTAATCAGATTTTAAAATTTCTGATCTATTGAATTATACATGTGTTATTCGGTGATCATCATTTCGATCTGGCTCTGCACAGAGAAGAAGTTAGGGCGACTTTGCACGCTATAGAAGAGGCTTTCCTAGTTTGTATTTTAACAAGTTAAACTTGTATATACAAAATTCTATACTCTGATTTTAATAGTGGCCTTCTAAAATTCAGAATTCACTGTCAAACTTTAGGAACATAGTGCATTTCTTACATTTGTCTGTTATCATACCTAGAATAATCAGAAAGCTGTAGAAACACAACACTTTAAAGCCAAAATATGCAGGTGAAAAAAATACCTCTAACAAGTGTTTTGATTTAGAAAGGAATGCCACTGGGGGCCAGACTCTGTGCTTGGCATGGCTGGAAGAAGGATGCCACAGAAGGCAGATTTTAGCCTGCAAACAGGGCAACTAGCCTTTGCTCATCCTTAACGCTAAAAATAACTAAGGTTTTAGCCAGGCACAGTGGCACACGCCTGTAATCCCAGCACACTGGGAGGCTGGGGTAGGAGGACCACAAATGCCAGCCCAGCCTGGGCAAATTATCAAGATTCTGTCTCAAAATAAAAAATAAGAGGGGCATGGGGGTGTAGCTGAGTAGAAAGACTCTGGGTTCAAATCTCAGTACTACTAAAACTAAAAGCAAGCAAGCAAACAAGCAGTACAAAGAAACGAGGATCCCACACAACAGGTGCTGGGACAGAAGGGAAGCCACGGCAGTGAAAAGCAGGGCAGACCGTGATCATTTGGACCTACAGGAGGTGGTCTGACAGTCAGCATCCAGACACATGCTGCGTGCTGCAGAGAGCAGCGCCCTCCCTGCCCTCTGGCTTCACATGAAGGCTGCCTGCGCCTCACAGTGCATCGGCCAAGAGGCAAAGGCAAAGGAGGGAGCACGGCCTTCCACACCAGCCCTGCATGCTCCAGAGGGGCTGAGGCCCTCAGCGGTGAGCTGCTGGTGAGAGGGGGAAAGCAGATCTCCCTAAGAACACAGACACTTCTTGGGTTCTGCACACTGAGCAACAGTCTGCCTCAGAACTCGAATATGAGCCGGCTGGATCAGGAGTTTGGTTGCAGCATTGAGGCCTAGAATCTAAGAATTCTCCACAGATCCAAGTCTGAGGACTCGGTGGAAATGGCTGATCCTTGACTGCAACCCTGGAGCCAGATGGCTTGGGGTAGTTCCCGGGTCCTGCAGACAGAGATTTCAGATGCCCCAATAAAGGTCTGAGAAATATCAGAAATCATGGAACAGTAAGAAAAGAAAGGGATGCAGAGATGGCCTGGACGGCAGATACATTCTTCTGTACCAGGGCGGCGCCTCTTTGTGGTTCTAAACCTTTCAGACCAACTTCCCTTTCAGCCACACCTACCTTCTCAGAATGAGCAGTTTGTGACTCACTCTTTAGCTATTTCAATATCCTAAATTAACATCCTTTTTAAGGATAAGAGATGCGTTCCACTGCCTGCCATCAAAGATAGGATTTCTAGGGACAGCTATCAGCTGAGTCCTCCCCGCTCCACAACCCTCAATGCCCCTTAGTGTTCTCTGATTTGTCTACCAGCTTCCCATCTGACTGCCCAGGAGCACAGGGGATAACTGTACTGCAGGACACATGCTTCCTCTTTCCTGAAGAAGTTCCTTCTACCGAGGAAGACTACGCACTCTCCCACAGCACACAGTGAGACCCAAGCGCTGCACCTGGCCTCCTGAGCCTTTCTCGTAACTTCCACTAAGACACACCGTGCCAATCATGTCCTGAAGGAAAACAGCCGACCATTGGTTTTTGGGTTTTTTTAGTATTAAGGGAATGCTTCATTATTAAGGAAAACATATTCCATGAAAACATAACTTTATTCCTGCACCCTTTGAAGTATTCCACTTTGGCTGGAACAGGTATACAACGGAGATCAGAGGAAGCCAGTGTTTTTCTTCAGGATGGTTTATGAAGAATATATTTTTATCTTAGATTTACTGTATTCATATGTTCTTTTGGTTTGTTCAGGCTAATGCAAATAGACACTTACAAAAGGCCTAGATGACAAGTTCCATTTCCACTTTAATTTGTGTTGCTGGCTCCAACGGGAGTGAACAACAGGCAGGGCTGTTAATTTTCCAAACTATTACCCAAAAGAAACAAACAAAGCCACATCAATTAAAGGCTAGGAGAAGTTACTTTAACTTCTGGAATACGAACCTTTTGGCCTAGGCCTGAATATGTCCTTAGATGGGAGCTGCATGGTACCCCAAGATTCCCCAACGAAGTTCTTGTAACAGAAGTGTGTCCTCCTGTCTTTGCATAAACCCCTCTAGACAACAGAACACATTACCTATAAAAAGTAGAATATAAAAGAGAGATCTTCAAAATCCCTCTATGCCCACAGGAAAGTTTAAAAAGAAAATCTTTTTTTTTCAATATGTTGCATATGCTTTATTTTTCTTTAACTCTGTATTTAAAAAAAACCTGAAAGAACTATTGTGTTAACTGATTCCAAGCAAATAAGTCATCTTGAAAGATAATATAAATGCTCTTAGCCACTGTGTTAATCACACTTAAATTTGATGGAGTTTTTTTTAGGAATAACACTGCACTTACAAATAATAACAATGTTTTAGATCTTGATAATGTTTTATTATTATGGGCATTAGTTAAAATTTACTATTTATAGTGTTAAATTGAATTATTGGCTCTCTGAAAATAGAACAAGGACAAATGGCATAAGAGCATCTTTTTTTTTGTGTGTGTGTGTGTGTGTGTGTGTGTGTGTGTGTGTGCGTGGAACCAGGGATTGAAGTCAGGCCCTTGCACTTGCCAGGGAAGCACTTATTCCACTGAGCCATCTCCCCGGCCCCTAAGAGAATCTTTTTGATGACATGAAGTGTGCTGGTTTTCATGAACCAGTAAAAGTAACCACCAGGTCAGTCCATGAGGATGTGAATTTGCATCAGTTCTTCAGGTAAATCCCTTTCAGAATTGCCAAAACAAAACCCAACAAAGACCACATCCAGGGGCACGGAGCTCCAGGAAAGTCTCCAGGGGCAGAATTTCTTCAGTATAAAAGGGATACAGTACTGCAATAGACACAAAGGACCGCAGTCAGTCAAGACTAGGAGAAGGGACAGTAAGTAGCCTCGGAGAGTGTGTTGAGCAGCCAGAGTTTGCTTTTAAAAGTGAAGAAGCAAGAGCAACATGGAGGAAAAGTTCAACTAGAGAAAGAAACCTGAACGTAGCTTGGCAGGTATGTTCAACTGGCCAGCATATGAAAAATTCCAGTCCTGTCTGGCAGACCATTTCCCCAGGTGGCAAATGAATTAGAAGGGACATCTGCTGCCCTAAGGGGACCACGTGCACAATGACAAGCAAGATAAAGCAGAAAGCATTTGCGGAGCCATATTTTAAAGATGAAAAAGAGACTGGCTCACGACGTGTCCTTCACACTGGCGTGGTCTGGGCGCGCAGGTAAGGAATGGAAAATCCATCACACGGCTACGCCAAGAGAAGGAAGAGCAACACAGCTGGCTTCCTGATGCTACTCTTTGCTCTTATCCAAGACAGCAGCAGCCTTCAAACTGAACATGAAGCCCAAAAGACCAGGAGAAGGTACAGAGGCTGCAGTGGAAACAGGACAGAGGAAAGGGTTTCCTCTTTCAGTTATTTAAAGTTAGGATTAAACATGGGTTTTTTTTTTTTATACTCTTTAATTTGGCTCATAAATCAGTTTTGCTATTAAAATTTTTGAAATGTCATTTACTTAGCATACAGATGACTTTAAAATGTGAGCGTTTATACTTTCTTGCTTTTGCATGTTTAAGACAACAAGGTGTTTTGATTCTTTTTTTAATTACGTATGTTGGTACATTTTAGGTAAACATGATCGCCTTCATCATAGAGAATGTGTACTTGCACAGGATAGATCTTTATTCCTTTTTCCTACCCTCCTTTCCTCTAACTTAAGCTGTTTACATTTTGGGTAATTATAATTTTGAAATTTAAAAAAAAAGAAAGAGTAGAAACAACAGAGTTTGAAACCAGGCGGCCTGGGCTCCGGCTGTCTTGCTGCAGCCTGTGTAGCGCGTGGGGTACTATTAGCTCAGAGCAGCGGCGGCTTCCATTCAGAGGGGCAGGCAGGCAGCTGTCCCCAGCCGCAGGGCCAGGGCTCACTGTGGAAGAGGGAGTGCGTGGCCAGGCTTCTCCAGGCCTCCTCATCACAGTTCGCACTCGCCTCCGGGAAATCCTGGCCCTGCGCTTCTGCTGATAAAAGCCTCAAAACACCACAGTAAAACAGTACTTCGAAGAACCCACAATGATGCGCCACCATCCACAGAAGGCTGCGCTGAGCCCGTGAGCAGGCCCGGCTGTACTGCCTGCCACCGTATTTCTGCGCTGGGAGGACCTCACGTCCACCTCCTGCCCTTACTAGAAGCTGACTCCACCCGATCTTCTAGTCACATCGTCTGCTCGGATCAGCGCGCCCACACGTCCTAACGGCGTGTGTGCACGGCTCTAGATACCTACGGGCGTCTGCCATAGCAGCCCGGCAGCCACGATGTGACACAGCCACCTCACCAGGGAGGCAAGCAGCTGCCGCGGTAAACCAAGGATCCACATCAGGTGTCAAATCCTAGCCCCACACCGCGTGCTACATCAGGCGATATCCCAGGCCAGGAGCGCGTTCACACTTCATGCAATCAGCGTTTATTGGAAAGAACTGGATATCAACCGAATTTTTAAAATTTTAAAGGTACAAGGCCAACAAAGTAACAAATTATTAAAGGATTTCCATTTTTTTTAAAACAATCACTTCTCTAATTTATTTACCTTGCAAGTCCTTATTATTATATACACTGTTTTCTTGAAGAGAAGAAAATTCCTCCCAGGGTAACGAGTGAAGCAAACAATACTGAAGATGTCTAGGTCCCCAGAGACTTTCCTCCTAGAGGCAACACTCAAACGGGCACAGCCCCAAAAGCGGAAGACATGCTGTGTCTTTCTGTAGAGACCAGATCCTATGCCATCAAGAGTCAAGACGCCTAATCTGCAGCTTATTATAAGATGTACACCAAGTACACGTGCTGCTAAGGAGTCAGACCACCAACACCGTCAGGCCGAAACACACTTCTTAACACTCACAATCGGATGCTTGTGTAAGGGGGAGGGAGGAAGGATCTTCAAATAAATGGAGCAAGATACTGAGGAAGGAGTGTGTTTTGGTAAATGTTTAACTACTTCATTCATTTAGCATTCTGAGCATTCTGAGAGTCTCTACAGCAAACTTGAAACAGAAATTGGATATTTACCTAAGAGACTGAAAAGTCTAGGGATCGAGCGGAGAAAGTAACGAGACCTCTGCATCGGGACCAAGGAATGAGCAACAGCCTTTACACCTCTGGCAGCCTCTTGTTTACACTTCTGGCAGCAGGCTGTGTCACACCCAGCCACCCCATGCATACGCCCAGAAAGCCACGCTGCAATTTAATTGCACAATGAAATAGCCTCACAAAATACAATGAGAATCAAGGATACCTGGCTTTAAACACAGAGACAGTTTTTATGTTCCATTAAACAAAAGTGTTCTTATAAGATTGATACTTTCATTTTGGCTCCCTCTTTCCTAAAATTGACTTTCAAAGGACAATAAAAATTCCCAAAACCTGTTCAAAGAATGTTTAAGTTTCTTTTTTTTTTTTTTTAAAGGCAGGATCACTTTATATAGGGCTCATGACTTTCCATTTCTATACCAGCACCCAACATGTCATGAACTGAAGTCACTGAATGCTCCGTGCAGATGAGACATGTCCACTCTTTGGCCTACTATTGTTTCCCTTATTTCTCTGAGTAAAGAGGAATTATCTTGGAACACATTTAAAATATATATTATAGTAAATATATTTGCTATAAAATTTTCTATTTAAAATAATTTACTCATAACACAAAAAAGAAAACAGTAACAAGTTGGCCACTCAGGACTAAGCACCTACTTAGGTAAGTGCAAGGTCTGGGGTTCTGTCCCCAGCACCACGTGCCACTCCAGTCCTGCCCCCCAGGCATGCTGAGCTGGCCACCAAGACCAGCTATGGTGGTGCACGTCTGTAATCCCAGCACTGGGGAGGCTGAAGGCAGGAGGATCACTACAATTCAGGCTGCACTGTGAGACCCCGTACCAAATGTATTAAAAAAGTGGGCCAAAGGTTGGAAATGTCTGCCATACATCAGACTTAATTATATAATAACGAAGTAACAAAGTAGGCCTTAATACACCTATTTTACAGAAAAAGTTGAATTACAAAGAACGTATAGCTTGTCTAAAGTTAGCAAAGTTGTATCTAATGAGATTCAAACCCATACTGTAGCTCCTAATGAACACACTATTTTAGCTGACAATACTAAGAGGAGTTTATAGAGATATGTATAAAACTCAAAAAATAAAACCAAATTTTAAAATTTAATAGTGGTATTTATTAAAGGTTTTTGGTATTTTATTTCCTACTATATGCCAAGAATTAGAAATTCTAAGAACTGGGCTATGGAGATGGCTCAGTGATCTAAGCACCTGCCTGGCAAGCACAAGGACCTGGGTTTGATCCCTGGTAATGTATACTGTATTGGCCCTGGAACCCCAGGCGCACTGTGCTGGCCACTGAAATCAGGTGTGGTGGCATATGCCTGTAATCCCAGCGGTGGGGAGGCTGAGACAGGAGGATCACTAGGAGTTAGAGCTGTGTAGCAAGACCCTGTACCAAATAAATACATTTCTTTTAGAACTAAAAATAGAAATTTCAACAATTATCTTTCCTTTTGAAAAACCTGAAAAAATGTTTTACTTGATATGACACAGAAAAGTTCTCCTAGTAATTATCAGAGAACACCTGAAAACTGGCATGCTCAACATTTCTACAGAAAGAGAATAATGGATTTGATGAGTTCACTGAAAAGGTACAGCTAGGGGCTGGGGAGATGGCTCAGTGGAATAAGTGCTTCCCTGGCAAGTGCAAGGGCCTGACTTCAACCCCCGGTTCCGCCAAAAGAAAAAAAAAAGGTACAGCTGGGGCAAATACTTACAAGAAGGTGTGCAGCCCTCTCAGCCCCGAAAGGGACGCACAAGCAGATTTGTCCATTAACTGCATTTAGCACCTCAGACAGAATCTGGTGTTACCAGGGATTCAACAGACATTTCTTGAATTAATAATATACACATTTTTAAAAAGCAAATTCAGGCTCTATCTATCTATCTATCTATCTATATGCAGGTCTATTATTTGTATGAAAACATTTATATGCAGTAATAGTCATTGCAGGTTTCATTTATGAAAGGGAAGAAAGCTACTAGTTTTAATGGTGGAAATTAAAATTTTAAATTTAAAATTAATAAGCTGGGGCACGTACATGGGTTTGGTCTCAAGAAGTACAAAATTAATCAATTATAAAAATAAAATGATAAAAAGTAAAATATACTCTTGCTTTTGAACTTTGAGCCACATAAGCACATCACCAAGTCAAAATTGTAAAGACTCATCTCTAAACAGACACATGCCTGTATGCGTTTTTGAAGATGTGCATAAGAATAATCCAATTATAATCAACACCAGTCAAAGATAAAAGACCTAAAGAATTGAGATCAACCTATATTGCTAAGTGAAAAAAATCAAAATTGTATAGTACTTTGTACCTTAGGGAAAAAAATACATATCTTTTTTATTTCTTAAACTGAAACCAAAATAATTGGAAAGATTATAAAAATGGTTACCTCCATAGAGGAAGGGAGAAAAATTAGTTACGAATTGAAAACAGATTTGTCTACACATACCTCACTTTTAAAAATTTTGAAATCATAAAAATATATAATTATAAAAATTAGGTCAAACTAGAAAAAAGAATCCGTAAATCTTGAAAGTAAATGAAACAAATGATTCCATTTGTACAGCAAGTTCTTTAGTTTTTTTTTATTTTAGGGAAGGGTCTACAAGGTGTTCAGGGTCTCACTAACAGATTGGACTCATAGTGATCCGCCTGTTTACAGCCTCCCAAGAGCTGGGATTACAGGCGCACACCACCATGCCCAGTCTCAATGGCCATCTCTGCATGCCCCAGAAGCAGGGCTAGCATGGCAGGCCCAGGGATCAAACTCCTGGCCCTGCACCTGCTTGTAGGTATTTTAATCCTCTGAGTTATGTAGCTGGCCCTTTGTGCAGCAAGTTCTTAACCATGCAAAAGCACAGCACGGAACTGCCTCAGGTACCTGGGCCAAGCACGAAGTCTGGCTGTACATATTCCACATAATTTTTTTTTTTTTTTTGCGGTACTAGGGAGTGAACTCAGGACTCTGCACTTGCCAGGAAAGTGCTTATTCTACTGAGCTATCTCCCCAGTCCCCCACACAAATATTTTTAAAAACTGAAAATATAAAACTTTCCAACAATCTCATCTCAAGTAACAGTTTTACAGGTATGTTTTCATGTGGCTTACACCCGTATCAGAACAGAGCAAATTGATAGTTAGGAAAAGCCATTAGGAACCACGACATGCACTTACAACGCATCAGTGCACGGACTAACTAAGCACAGTGACTGACCTGCTGGCACCCTCACCACTCAGACTGCTATAACGTTTCACAGTAAAGAGAGACAGGGCTCCTGAAAAGGCAGAGACCTCTGCAACAGAGGAGGAAATAAGCCTGCAAACTTACCATCAGAAAGCAAAGGAGGTGTCACAGACAGTAAGTGTATGTTACACGCAAATCACACTTTAAAAATAGAGAAAAAACAATTGGGGTCCCATCAAATGAACACGAAGCCAACACAGCCCTCTGACTGAAATGGGGGAAAATAAATGCAAGAGACTCACACAAATTGAGTCCACCTGCTCAAACATCGCTGTTGCGGAACGTTACTGACACATGTATCATTTTGTAAAGAGGTACTAGAAAGATCTGTACAGCAGAATTCCAGCTAATCAATGTAGAAGGAATGAAGAATTGAAAGACCTCTGTTTTGCAGTTCTTAAAGATATTATGTTGTTGGCTGGGGAGACAGCTTGGTGGTCTAAACACCAGTCTGGCAAGTGCAAGGATCCAGGTTCAATCCCCGGTCCCACGTGCTATGCCAGCACTGGAACCCTGGGCACGCCACGCTGGCCACCAAAACTGAGTGTGGTGGCGCATGCCTGTAATCCCAGTGCTGGAGAGGCTGAGAAAGGAGGTTCACTATGAGTACGAGCTGTGTGCGAGACCCTGTACCAAATTAATTAATTACATTTAAAAATTGAAAAAAAAAAAAAGATATAAGGTTGTAGAAAATGTTCAACAGTGGCTACTAAAGTCGCTAGGTAAGGGCTTCCGGGCAACTTTGGCATGGGAGTGTCAGACTGAACTGTCTAAATCCAGACAGGGCCTCAACCTCTGCCTAACGTAGCAGGAGGGACCCTGTGGTGTGCGTACCTAGGGAATATTTGAACCCCAATCTTCAAACTTAAATCTGATCAAACTTGTGTAACAGTTTTCAGGACAGTGAGGGTAAAAGAATGTGCTAAGTGACATCCCAAAATGGAAGCACTCACGCACCCAGATCATGGAATATTCTACAGGATTAATGACCAGGTTTCTTCAACAAATACATGGCAAGAAAAAGTGAGGACGGAAGAGAAAGCCAAGAGATTAAAAAAGTCTTAGGAGATCTATAAACCAAATGGAAAATGCCAAACCGCCTATATAATTATTAGATGAGAATCTGGATAAAAACTGTTAAAAGATATTTATGTGACAAGCAGAAAAATTTGAAGATGCATTAAAATTTGCTGACAATTAAGACGCTATTATTTATATACAGTAATGGCATTGCTGTCTAGGAGGGGAAAGGTCTGGCTGCCGCAGACACACACGGATGCGTTTGGAGATGAATGCGCACACTGGCAGCACACGGGCTAAAACTAAAACAACACAAAGATGAGCACAGCCCCCACGTGCAGGCGCACAGCACGCAGACCACGCTCTTCAGGAGGACGCAGCCAGAGGACCTGCTGTGCGCTGGGCAGCCGCAGCTAACAGCGCACTGTCTGCCAGAAGATCACTACGGTGCAGAGCGTCAAACTAAGCACAGGAGGCGATGCGCGTCAGGCATTCTACGGTGTGTGTGCTGTATCCTACTGCATCTATAAATACATACCATTTTTGTTAGTTAAAAAGCAATGTCTTGAAAAATAAAGTTGAAATAACGTATCTCACATTTGCTTTAAAATTATGTAAGATGAAAGGTGAAACAAGTTGGGCAGATGACAAGTATGGAGCTGAATCATGTGCATAAAAGGGTTCATTAGTCTATTTATAGGCATATTTGAAATTTCCCGTAATAAAAAGGTTTGAAAATGGCATTAAAAACCTGAAAAAATATTATTTGTCTTCATATTCCAGGTAAGTACCAATCCATGAGCCACCTGCTGCTGCACTCATTCGGCAGAGCTCTGCGGACTGCGGCTATCCTAGGACAGCGCTCTCCTCTGTCCACCGCAGGCACCTGCATGGACGGATTTGAACAAGCCCTCAGAGGTGAAGTGTGTCCTGCCATCATGTTCGCGGAATGCCAGGGCTACAAAGGGATTGTGTGTCTCAGGGCCCCAAAGAGGTATCTGTGGGACTGAAGCCAGAGTACGAAGAAGGGCCACTGGGACTCTGAGCCTCTGCTGCTGTTTCAAAACAGCAACTCCGTTTGCTTTCTAAACTCAAACACAGCATGAAGAGGAGGATGGGCAATGGAAAGCGCTGCAGCTCTCCATCGGACTCATGGCAACAACCTCAGCATCTGCCTGGGAACACAAAGGGAAGCACCCAGAGCCCAGGCCCTTCCTGCCCTGTGTCTCCCTAACGTCAGTGACCCAGGGGCCTGCCTGCCGGTCGGCCCTAGGGAAGGGTTTCGAATTTGAGCCCTCTCTGCTTGGATAACCAGGCCCAACCGTCAAGATGACATCATTTATTTGTGGAGAGGTCACGAAATGTGCTTTCGTAGGAGGGATGAATGTCCCGTAATCTGAGTGGCCAGCTGACTTCTAGTCCTCTGCTTCTACCCCCCACTCTGCCTGTCTATTCCAAGTGTACGGTCTGTGCCGGCCTCAGACTCCTATAGTTTCCTGGCCAGGAACCATCAGACCACACCTGCACGATGGCGGTGCCATCACCCAACCTGCACGCCTGAGAGAACTGAGCATCTTTCTCTGCTCCTCTCCTGGAGCTTTCTGCTGTCCGCTCCTTGGTGATCCTCCCTCTCTTCTGCTGCTGAGACAGGCTTGTGCCAGCTCGGCCCTGGCAGGCCCCCCAGCCCAGCGCCTGACTTTCTAGCAGCACTGCTTGCTTTTCATTGCAACCTGCTCCTTCACAAGGAAAGCGGGGGCGGGGCTGCACGAAGGCGGCGTGGATATGGGGGCCAGCTGAACTTCAAACAGGGGAGCCAGTTCCTCCTCCTACCCCATAGTCAATGATTATCTAAGCACCCCACTTCTGTTCTACAGGTTCAACTATCTCCAGGAAAACCCTGAAATATTTATCAACTTTGATACTTGGTAGAAGAAACATCATTGTCACCCTCTGATCTGGCTTTTGAGCAGTGTGTTCTCTCTTTAAAGCCCCTGGTACTTAGTACAAATTTTAGAATGCACCTCCTACCTTCCCTGGAAAATAGCATTGTGATTTTAATTAAAATTACATTGAGTCTACAGATGAATTTGACAAGAATATTTTGATAATGAATTTTCTTTTTTTTTTTTTTAATGTATTTGGTACAGGGTCTCACTACACAGCTCAGATTCATAGTGATCCTCCTGTTTTCAGCCTCCCCAGCGCTGGGATTACAGGCATGTGCCACCATGCCTGGTCTTGGTGGCCAGCTCTGTGTGCCCAGGGAGTGGGGCTGGCATGGCATGCGGTGCTAGGGATTGAACCCTGAGCCCTGTGCTTGCCTAAACAGGCATTTACTCTGCTGAGCTATCTCACCAGCTCAATCTTTTCAGTAAGTTTCATTAGGCTTTTCTCTGGAACGTTTTTTGGCAAAGATTTTTCTTGGTAGCTTTTCAATGGTTGCTCTAAGTAATCTCTCTTCAACTTAACTATAGTTACAGTCCTGTCTGTTGATATTCCATAGAATGTAGTGTGTACACAGAAATCTTGCCAGTAAGCACTACTAACTCTAATAATTTTTCTATGAATGCTACACATTTCTATGCAGACAGCTGTGCCATCTGTGGGGACAATCAAGGTTATGTATATCTAAATTCTGTATGTATTATGACCAAATAGAACGACCAGGCATCCTGTCCTATTTCTGGTATCATATTTACAACCATTTCAGTATGTTTTCACCAAGCAATTTGTTTGCTGTAATTTTTAACCAGATAAAGAGGTTCCTTCTATTTGAGGTTTGCTAATATTCATCATGAATATTTAATTTTATTGAAAACTTTTATCAGCAATAATCATCTAGTTTTCTCCTTTAACTGAATAATGATACTAGTATAGTGAATGACATCTGTAAAGTTGTAACGAATTCAACATTTCCAGATTTTGACTAATTTACTATTAGTATCTCTCACACTGTACTCAATATTCAAATAAACACTGGTATCTTTACTAAATATACAATTTGGTTAAAAGTGCTAACAAGTTAGAAGATTAGAGCTCTCAGAAGAAATTCAATAAATCAGGTCCAAGTATAGGTAATTGCTCTTATGGCACATGGCCAAGGCAGCATAAGCCATGTAAGTATAGATGTCACTATGGCAGTGTCGGCTCATTTTCCACAGAGCAACTCACTGAGTGTTCTGGGGAAAAAGCGACACCAAAATGCAGGTTGTAAGATTGTAACCGGTCATTAAATTCATTACATTTCTGTTGCACGAGCGGTTTTATGGCTTAAAAAATAGTTGAAACCCCTCATATTAGTTAAAATGGGACTGTAATTGTCAAGGCTTCCCTTTCTCCATGTAAATACGGATTCTTTATTTTTAAAAATCTTATAACCCAGGGTCAGGGATACAGCTCAGTGGAACAAGTGCTTGCCTGGCAAGCACAAAGTCCTAAATTTAGTTATTTCTGGTACAAAAGAAATCTTATAATCCATTTGCACTTTTATGTCTCCATTTGCTAAATTTACATGTATGTTCCAGGGGCCAACTGGTGGCACGGGGTGAGGAGTAAGCACAGGACTTTTGTGAGAACACTGTGTTAAGTAAATGAGTTTTCAGTCTTAAGAAAAACAGAACTCTGTGACAAGGGTGTGGACAAATTTCCCGTGAATTTCAAACAAATTTTATCACTTTGGATCTAAGCAACACCTATATCTTCCATCGTGACATATGTGTGATTTTCTAAAAATCGCCATAATTATTATCAATACAAACTATTCTTCATATCAATATAGTAACTGCCTACTATAAACACGGATTTCTTATAGTGCTATTTAGGGTACAGTCAACAGGATTTGGTAGCACTGAATACTTCAACTTTTTTCCTATTCTAAAGTTAAGCCCTTTAATTATGCATAGCATATAGACTAACAATAGAGAAATTTTATGGGGGGAAGGCTACTTCAAAAAAATAGAAAATTGTTTCACTAATCTATTAGGCTATTGACAGTATCCTATGTGCCCCTATTTTTATATGAGTAGCTGAGGACTGTGGTATTACATCTTATAGATTTAATAAGTTTCACTGTTTTAAAATCAGTTTAACTTTTCTAGTGAGGCTGTTGCAGGCAGCCTAAGTTAGATAGAAATATTGTAGGTAGTTAGACAGGGACAGGCCCTCGAAGGGGATGACAAAGACCAGACACCTTACTGGGGAGATGCTCCTGGTGTGAGCCAGACCTAAAGATCAAACAAATGCTGACCTCCCTAAAGTTGGCATCCAGGATTGCTCATTAGTCAGGAAGAATCACTGACTGAAGGCCACCAGATAAGGTCGCCCACTTGCTACGTGACTCGCTACCCCATTTGGTCCTAGGCCTAATAAATTTTATCTGGGCAATGGTGCTTGTAATCCCATTGGCTGACCATAGTTTTGTCCCACCCTGTATCTGCCTAAGTGGGACCCCTTTGTCTCTACCTTAGCCCCGCATGGTTTTGTCCTATAAAAATAACCTGAAGAAGACAGCTTCCAGGGCAACCTGCTCGGGACCCCCTTCTGTCCCTCTCCAACAGAAGCTTTCCTTTCCAACAAAGTTTTACCTTCAGCCTCAGTTTGTCACTAAAATTCATTCTTCAGTTTTAGAGAACACGACCTCATCCAGGCCAGGTTGGGAATTTCACGTCCCATATCAAGGTCACTACCTAGTTTCTTTTGTGTTCAGCCTTTAGTGGTTTTGTCCTGCCTTCCTGTTTTTGAACACTTGGAATTCTCACATCTGCACTATTCTGGGTGTGACCACAACAGAACACAAAATACCTAAACAGGATATAATTATGTCAAATGCAAACTACTTACTGCCCTGATGACAGTACCCAGACAGAAAGGCCATCTAGCTCTGAAAAGGGCAGAGAAATCCCTTCAAGCACAGTGCAAGGTGGCTGGCTGTTCTAAACAAGCACTCATCCTGGTAATTTAATAATCAAACACTTGTATGCTTCTCTGAGCTTTCCAAAGATGTCACCTGTGTTCTCACCAGACAGCATGACGTATGTGCTACGAAATCAATGATGCCTTCTCTTCAGAAACTGGCAAGCTCGCCAGGCTTACTATTTAGTCTGACTCCAAAGGAACTGACGGGCACTGACTGCAGAGGGAACACGGAGAGACACTCGCCCCTCATCATGCCTTTTGCAACAGCAAACTCCATCAAAGGACAGTGATTAACAAGCACATGTAGAGGACAACTTCAAGTCCAACAAAGGAATACTGCTTTTGTCTAATTAGTTCCTATACTTACTGATCATCTAAAAACAAATATAAACCAAGACATTTTTGTTAACAAAGGACAAGTACAAATAAATTAGAGAAGTGGTGTATATATTTTTCCCAGACTAAGATTTGAGACCAGTTGTGGTCACAATCATGGTGTTAATCTAAAAATATGAACCAAACAAATGCCTTGCAGAACTCCACCTTTAGAACTCCTTACCCCGAGAACGATTTCCACAAAGGCAAAGGGAGGTGTCCTTTCCTGGAAACGCTATAAAATCCCTCCCTCTGTGAGCACCAGCACGCGCATGGACCCTTGTGTCTGTATACTTGTGCTGAAACCAGAGAGCTGTGGTGTGTGTTACGTCGCTTTCACCAAGACAATGTCGGGACTCAGCACCAAGGGACGGAGCACGGTGACACTGTTAGACTGCATAAAATGCATGTGTGCAGCAAACCGTGGGTCCCAATAACAGCCTTTGTTTAAATTTAACTAAATTATGCCAACAGGCTGGCAATATTACCATTCATTCTTAATCAAACCAGCAAGAAGATCAAATGACTAGGAAGTGAAACAGCACTGGAGGCAGAGTCATAAAAGATGGATGAGGAAAAGGGGGCCTGGCGTCGGTTTCCATGGGCAGTCCTCGATAATAACCTTTCTCAAGGATCAGCGAACGGTTGCGTGTTCCCCTAAAACATGGCTGCTACACCAAAATCGGTGCTCTGTTCCTGTACTAAGAGGCTCCCCTAACTGGACAAAGGAACAAGTACCTCAGCCACTTCCCTTCTGAGGTCACAGAGCAGCATGGACACCCGACACAGAAGGCACGCTGCCCTATGAGAGCCCAAATTTACCTCACGGTCACAACAGCGATGGAAGCTGTTAAGGGCCAACTTACCGGTGCTTTTTGATGCCATTGGAGAGAGCATCTCCCCCACCACAATCCTTCCCTTCAGACATTCTGTGCTTTCTACTGCTCCCGTGCGCTTCTTCCTCTTCTTCAAAGCACTGGGCTGTCACTGCTTCCAGTCGACTCAGGGACTTTTCTGACTCGGAATCTGTGGAAGAGCAGGTTCATCATGAGTGTGCGGAGCTTTGGCGCAAGGCCCCCATAACAATGGGCATCTCCCGAGTGCATCAGGCTTTGAAACTTAAGCAGCCTTCTGTCCTTCAACGATTCATCCGTTAAACACCTCCTCAGGGATTTGAGAAAACCTGCACGCAGGAAGGCTCAAGTGGATTTACGAAACAGATGTATGCTTACATAAACCTACAATTAAACCAATTTTATGTACTGAAAGAGATCTCTAAAGATTGCCCAATTCTTTAAGAAATTAAATTTAGTGGCTCTCCTACCCCAAATTTCTATTATCTTCCCTCTCAAAGCATCTTAAGCATACAGAAAAGCAATCAAATTTATAAACTCATGTATAAATGGGAAGCGATAGCTTCCCATTTGACAAGCTTACACTTGTCAAATACTTAAACCACATCAAATATCATAGACACAAAAGTGAAGGTAATTTTAAAATACATTTAAAAATATTTTTTCCAGTATATTATTTAAGACATTAAGAGTTACAGCTCAAAGTGTCCATATATTAATTACCGGGAAGGAAGGCTTTCTTAGGATGGACATGCCATGCTCCCGCTGGCTAAGTATTCAGACTGGAGCCATCTGCCTGCTGGGGAACTGCAAGATGACTCACTTTTGGCAATCCATGATAGCTTTTAGGCACTCTGGGCACCTCAAGGATGCAGTAGTGTCTACGGCTAGACAAATGAAGCATCAACAAACGCGACGCTGGTCTCACAGTTTCTGAGCGGGAGAGCAGGGATCCGAGCCATGTTCCCAATCCTCGTTTAACACTATACTGTGGCTCAAAACAGCAGCCACTGAATCTCCACAAAACTTTAAATGATACCTTCATCTGTACTAAAACTAAAAATTTAAGAAAACCTGTAACTTCCCGCTGTGCCTATCCACTCACTTGTCCTCAGCTCTGCAGAAGATGTGGGCACTCGTTCGAGTAAACCTCTTTAAGCACATTCGTGCACAATCTGCTAAGCACGTATCAAGGCTGAACTTTCAGGAAACAAAATAGTTCAGAGCTCTCTCCCCCACCCCCGAGGCCTTCCTATTGTCACCTGTGGCTGGCTGAAAAGAACCACGGGGCCACAGTGGTGGCCAGTGTCAGGCTGGACAGAGTCACGGGAAGGACAGAGTCTCGGGCTGGACAGAGTCTCGGGCCGGACAGAGTCACGGGATGGACAGAGCAGTGCGACACACAATGTTGAGCCCTTTAAGTGACACAAGCTGCTAGCAGACAGACTTTCAGTGCTGAGAAAGTTCTTCTAATTTCCTGTGAATGTAAATTTAGTGGAATTTCTAAAATTATAGCTTTGTTCTGTTACATACCCTAAAGCAACACACAGTAGACCCCCTTTATTCAGCATTTTGCTTTCCTGAGGGCAACCACAGTCTAAAAACATTAAGTGAAAACTTCAGAAATAAACAATTTCTAAGCCTTAATTTGTACGTATGCTGAGGAGCATGATGAGATCTTGCGCCGTCCACGCTGTGCAGCTGGACGCAGGGCCCACGAGGCAGAGGGCTCAGTCTGTCTCATGGTTGAGGCACAGGGGCATCAAGAGATGGGGTGCAACAGTGAGTAGCGAGCATGAAAATGGTCTGGCAGACGTGCGAGGCTGCTCCGAGGAGCCCCAGGGCAAAACCCGAATCTCAGATGACCAAGGGTGGGTGGTGGTGAGGCAGGGCTGGGCTCATATCTGCACTTCAGAATCTCTTGTACATGAAAACAAATTAAGAATTTGTAGTCAAAACTACTTTTTACTAGAGACCATCATCTATGATGGACGCTTAGTTTATAATTTAGATGTTAAAAGAAACAAAATACCTCAGGTACATAGGAAACATTACTATGCCCAGGATATTTTCAATTTAAGAGATACAAATCATAATAAGGCAGGACTTGCCCACCTAAAGAAGCATTTTTTTTTTTTTTTTTAACAGAAAGCACATGCACTGCAAACACTGAAAAGGCACTAAGTGCTGCTATGGAACAGAAACTTTTCCCACAACACAATTCCATGCAGTGAATACACAACACCACCTTTCTGTGTCGGCCACTCACAGGCCATGGGACAGGTGTGCTCATCCCTGAATGACACCAGCAGACAGCACTGCAGATCGCTGTACTCTGCGGCTAGCAGCACCAGGCCCTTCCTTCGCCATGACCCCTCTCTTGTCCACCTCTTCCCTCTGCCCCCAGCCTAATCCTGTCTACGTACTCCCCAACCCTTTGTCCAGAGCACCCTCAGCCTTCCCTGCACGGCTTGGATGAGGGTCACTGATTGCCTCAGTATGCAAAGGCTAATGTCCATTTTTAAATTTTAATTTTGACTCATTTGCTCTGACTGACACTGCCTAATCTGCCCCACCCCCACCCCCCGTGTATTACGCACAAGCCAGGCTGCGTGCACCATCCAGCAGAGGTAGCCTGCTCCGGGCTTTCCAGGCACAGTAACAGTCACACAGCTGACTGCACATGACAAATAAAAATCGGACAGTGGGACAGAGTGGACATGAACTAGAACTAGGCAGGAGGTAGTAAATCACGCCTTAAGTTCGCATTTACTAGAGAGAAGTCGAACTCCGCATTTTGTAGACTCAAAAGCAGTGAAAGAAACATGATCAGTTACTTCACAGTAGTGTGAGATACAAACTGGTCCCTCCGAGAGCAGTTATTTCTAGTATTGCGCAAGGAGGTGTCTGATCTGTATAGTGAGGAACAGCGTGGAGATACCTGGTTGGTAATAAATAGGGTATTATTCCTAAGTGATCATAGCGTCTTAGCACCAGTCACATCAACCTGCCTGTTTCCACAATGGCACTGTCTCAAACTGAGACCTGAATTCACACATACCTGGCTAAACGCAAGAGGCCGCGAAGCCACGGCCGCTGCGACAGCGTACTGATGGTCAAAACCCATGACCCACAGAAATAGTTTTCAGGTCTTCTCTGAAGTTAAATCAGTGATAGGCCTCAGTGCCTTTAAGATAATTCCTTCTGTTTTAGGGGTTTGGTTTTGTTCTGTGTTGGTACTAGAAATCCAACCCAGGACCTTGAGCTTGGTAGTGCTGTGCCACTAAGCTACATCACCAGCCAGAGATAATTCAATCTTTTTTTTTTTTTTTTTTTTTTTTGTGGTACCGGGGATTGAACTCAGGACCCTGCGCTTGTCAGGTAGGCACTTATTCTGCTGAGCTATCTCCCCAGTCCTTTATATAATTCAATCTTGAAACTGTAGCTCCTTCAGTTTTGCCCACACATCTAAGCATCAAACAGGCCAGGCATTTTCTGCCAGCAGAATTACAGGGAGCACACTCATGCCTCACTGGGAAGCATCCAGTATCAGAAAGTGCCTCACGCCTCCCTGTGCTGGCTGCTGTGTGCTCTATGGGACTCACCACGCTCATGCCTCAAAAACAAGAGGGGAGCGAGCGACAGAGGTTTAGCATCTAGCGGTAAGAAGCTGCAGTTTGGGAATGCCGGATCCATTCTGCCGCTGCATGCTGTCACAGCTGGGATCTTAAATGTGCTCCCCAAACCCACACGTCTTGGTGCAGTGGAAATGTGAGCAGTGGCACCCAGTGGATGCCTCCCAGGTGCCGAGGTACCGTGGCCCCAGCCACCTCACCTCATTTCCTACACAGGAAGTGAGCGCTTTCGCTCCACGACAGGCTGCCGCCAGGATACGAGGCCCCACCACGGCCTCGCAATAACTGAACCAGCCCATCACAGATGCACCTCCAAACTGTGAGCCACAGAAAACCCTTCTTCCTCATTAGGAATCTCGGCGTTTTGTTACAATGGTCACAATCAGTGAGGATGACTGCACAACCCAAGCGTACTGAATCAAATGGTAGATTTTATGTTAAACATATTTTACTATAGCAAAAGCAAAACAACAAAAACCTTCCAAATTGAGCAAACAAAAGCCTGCTGGTCCAAAGCCAAAGATAGGTCACACCAGGTGCATCAACTACATTCCAGTCCTACTGTGTCTCATTTTAATGTCAATTAGAAAAGATGACCACAGAGATGCAAAATTGGTTAGTTTTTCTGCAGACTTTTTAAATGTAGCAACAGAAATTTATTCTCACAATCTTGGTTGGATTTCAGAACTTGGCTTTTTATTTAACTACCACTGGTTGCATTTTCCCTTCATAAAAATATTTTTCATAATAAAGCCACCCATAAATTTCAGGACACTTCACTGACCCTTGAAAAATATAGTGAAGATCTATGACCCAGCCCTACATTATTCATTGGACTTCTGATGGGCAGTTAGGAAAGCCCCCACAGTCCTGGTGACAGGAGACGGAAGACCTTACTTGTGGGCTTATTCCCATTTTGTTCAAAGAGGACTCTAGTGACTTGTGATAATTTCTGTGTGTTTTATGGGCAGAATATCAAAACAACACTTTGAAAAACTATTTTTATAAATGTTCTAGTTTACAGTGAAGCATTTAAGATAGAATCGCTGCCTGGTTAACTTTTCAATTAAAATAGCAGTATTAATAGAATAGGCAACAAAAATCCAAGGTGGTTTTAATGTGACAAGTTTTCAAGACCCAGATTTTTAAAGCTTCGGTCATATTAAAACCAGAGAATTATTTTTACCACATTTCAGGCTGAATACGGTCTCCTTTCTCATCAAAATAACATGGAAGCCAATGACTGTGATAGGGTTATTGTAATTCCAACTTTAGAATTAAGAGGATCTTTATTACCTTTTTTGAGTTAAGGAGCCTTTTTGATGCCAACTTATTAATTTTTCCTACCATTAAAAGGCTAAAAATAAAAAGAGGTAAGAAAGGTCACCATATAAACATCCCAATAATGTGTAGAAGTTATCCAGATAAGCGCTTTTTAAAACAACATGACCTTTGAAAACTGGCCAGAAAAGAAACAGTATACAGAAGCCAGATGTGGTAGAACTGGGTATAATGTGCAAATCATTCTTCCTCCTTTTACTTAAGGTAACAGGAAATGTGCAGGACACACAGGCTCAATTTAATACTTCTATTGTTTATGGTTTCCCACATACCAGGCAATTCTAAAAAGAATAGCTGAAGGTACAGCTTAAAATATCAGTATCAAATTTTTTTTTAGCCTTAAGGTACAACTGTATAAACTCAAGAACACCAGTAAAATGAGGGTCACTATGAAAACAAACAATACGTATTATATCTAACATAAATTATAAACTGGAAATCAGGGTGAGCCCAGAGGTGGCTGCTGAGAGCTTGCTGTAATTTGCCAAGGAAATGACAAAAGTGTGAGAGAGAATCTTGCAAACACACCATAAGTGTCAGCGATGTCCTCTCCGAATGATGTTGAAGGTCCAACAGAGCCAAATGGCAGTGTTGCTTGTGACAGTTTCTTAAATGAATTAGCATGTCGGTAAATCTGCAACTGTTTCCTACAACCTACAACATCTGCACATACAGTTGAACTACATAGATAACAGCAGGTGAGCTACTGTACTCTTTCCTGCAGCACTGGGGATGGAGCCCAAGGTCTTACACTTGCTGCACAAGTGCCTTACTACTGAACTACATCCCAGCCCAGGGAAATCTTATATGTACCTATTTTGGACCATGAAACCAGAGCTTCCAATTTGTCTTGTCAACATCCTTCCCCAAATTTATTTATAGGAAGGTCACATATGCAATCTCTCTGTATCTAGGACTAAAAACTAGTTATAGAATAACCCATTGTCAGAAAACAAAATATTTTTCATGTAGCTTCAATTTAACAAACCAACATCTTCCAAGTACAGTACCGACTACATACAAAGCAAAGGACTAACTTCTGAGACAGTTTGCCAACACAGTATGTTGGTATCCTGTAAGTCCTTGAGGCCTGTGCTAGATTGCAGGCCTTAACCTGTTGGTGACATGTGGTGTCAGTGGGTGGTTGGTTTGTTTTTGAGAATGTGATTAAGATCTGTTTTAAACTGGACACATGGCCCATCTACCATAACCACTGTAATAAGTGCCACAAATTTGGTAGCTTAGAACAACAGAAATTTAGCATTTGATAAGTCTGGAGGCCAGAATTCTAACATCAGTTTTCCTAGGTGAAAAGTCAAAGCACTGACAGGACCACATTCCCTCTGTGGGCTCTCAGTGACCTTCCTATGCCTCTTCTACCTCTGGTGGCTGCCAGTGTGGCTGGACCTCATTCCAATTTTGTGACGGGATTTAGATGCAACAGAGACAATCTGAGATGGTCCCATAGCCTCAAAACCCTTAAGGTGTTATTTCAAATTCCAGGTATCAGGACATCATTGTAGGTCTGGGAGATCGTTCTCAACCTTCCATACCCGGGATACGCAGTAACGGAAGAGGGATGGAGGCAAAGGCTAGGATGAACGAGACCCATTGAGTAGGCACTGTCATGGTCTGTGGGGCCAAAAGGACAGTAGGGCAGGGCAGCAGTGAGAATGGAGGGGCAAACAGAGAACAAGAGTACATGAGGCATCTGGATTAGGTGAGGGGCGAAAGTAACTTTCATGTCAGTAGTTTTTAGTGTGCAGATAATGTCACCAACCAAAATGAGGGCTAAAGAAGACCAGACAGGAGGACATGTCCTGTTTCTACTGCAGAGTTTAAGCTGCCTTAGGCCATGTGGGAACCTTCAGTTAGCAGAGAGGAACAGGAAAGGACTGGGAATATGAAACCCAAAGGATATCACATCCTCCACAACCATGCTCAATTTCGCTTAAACTGCATGCCAGATTTTTGTTTACGTCATCACTCGGACCCCTAACACATATCAGTTGCTACAGATACACAGTGCCTCACTGAACTGACTGTGGCTGAGGGACAGGGCTAAAACTCTCATCACACAAATAAGCACAAAATCTCAAATATGGCAAGGTTAGGGCGTGACAGTGCCAAGAACTGCAGGGGGGCAGTTGATGAGGCCAAGAACGCCAATCTGTAGCTGACTGACCCTGAAGAGGTCAGAATTATACACAATAACGAGGGAGGAGAGAAACTTCTGTTCTCACTACACTGCTTTTAGTCAAAGTTTGTCATCTTGTAACGGGGATTATCACCCACAGGAGACTGTATCATAAGAAAAACAGAGTCTTTATTAATTATTTGCCGGTGTTACACTACGCGCTCCCACCTTGTATGAACTGGGCACGTGCATGACCCATTTCTTTGCTCTTCTTTTGCTTATATAGTTTCCCTACTGCCCCGAGACCACGATGGAAGGGCGCGCCCACTGGTGTACAATTTGGTGGGCTGTCTTTGAAACAAGGTTATGGCCCCCACCAGAGATTTACAGCTGCATATGGGCATATGGTTCAACTCTACTTCCTTTAATTAGTCTTGTTTCTTCTCTTACCTCTTTCGTGTTTGTTAAGTTTAAACAAGTCAGGGGAAGGGGTGAAGGACCGGGCAGTTCAGGCAGGGCCAGACAAGGGTGAGCCAGCCCAGGTGTTCCCCTATGAAGAAAACATTCAGGCAGGGCAAACTGACTTGACACTGCCTCAGTCTCTCTTATTGCTAAGGTGAACTGGATACTAAACTAGAGCTTCTCTGGCATAGGACAAGACTAACCAAGGACCACTGTCCCCTACAATCTCACATCTAGGACACTAGGGCCTCAAATCAACCTTGATACCCAATATAAAAGAACTGTACTGGAATGTGAACTGCCTAGTAAGGACCAGGCCTTCTAGTCTTTGAAATCCCCATTCTCAATGTAATGCAAACACACTGTAAGATTTCACAATGTTTAGTAAAAGAATGAAACTAACACACTGATATTACTCTATATTCTTAATTAGCTGTTGGTTCCCCAGCACTTGTTGCTAAAGTTCAAATTCTCTAGTAGAATTTCATGAGGAGACTTCTCGCGAGCTGATCCTCTTTACTACCTTGGCTCTGTCTCCTGCCGCTGTCCCTTGGCATTGGAAGAATCACTGCTGCTTCAACCAGGCACCTCATGCAATGGCTGTGGAGACTAACGTAGACGTCCGCACGGGCTGCACTCCTCCGCAAAGAATACTCTCCCTACTCTTTTGAGAGCTCTTAGTGACCCTGGATGTGCTGCTTGCTTCGCACTCTTTCCCAGGTGTGCTCTCTCCCCTGAAGTGCTTTCAGCAGTACTTATTTGGCCAGGGAGAGGGGAGGGGAGAGGGGAGCAGGGAAGAAGGGGCAGTGACAGTTATGGCCATCTCTTTATCTAGCACTGTTATTCTAAGGACCAGAAATGCACCCAGGAACAACACAATATACCCTTTTCCTTGGCTGAGGAATATACATATTCTAGTTGTGGGAGATCAACAAATGCACACTTTGTGAAAGGTACTATCTGAGGGTGAAGAGGGATACACAAGGACAGGGCAAGGTCTCCAAACAGAAAAGTGAGGAGTAGGATGGGGCAGTGAGCACTGCAGATACCTGGGAAAAGAAACTGCCAGGCGGCCAGATGTGGCAGCACAGGCTTGTGATCCTAGCACTTGGAGGCTGAGGCGGGAGGACTGCCACAACTAGCCTGGGCTACACAGCGAGACCCTGTCTCAGAGGGAAAAAAAAAAAAAAGAAAAGGAAAGTTTGAGGCAGAGGAAACAGGAAGAGCAAAGGGCAAGGGGAGGGCGGGCATGCTTGGGAAGCTGGAAAACTATCTCAGAGGTCAGCACGTTGGGGGAGGAGGAACTAGGTCCCAGGAAGGGTGCAGGCAGCCAAGGCACTTGGGACTCTGGCTCCTGCTCAGGCCGAGAAGCAACTCACCAGGTTCTGAGCGAGAATCAGCATGAACAGACTGTGCTTGGAGAGGGGCCCCGTGAGCTCAGGGTTCAAAGCAGTGTGGGAAAGTGTGCAAAAGCAGGGAGACCAGTTGGAGAGCTGCTGTAATAATTCCAGTGAGAAATGATGGGATGCGAGCCTGCAGCACAGGGGTGAATTACAACATGTGGCCACATTCTGCTATCTTTTGAGGACAGATCTATCAGGATTTGTTGACAGACTGAATATGGGGGTTGAGGTGGAGTGGGGACTCTGGCAGTTATTCCACAGGTTCTTGGCCCTGGGCTAAGCATGAGGAAAGGCAAGCCTTCCACTTGCCAAAATAACAAAGAGTATGGAAGTGGCAGACTTGTGAGGAGAAGAGTTCTCTTCCAGACATTTAAAGGCATTTGGGGTGAGAGCGCATTAGGCAGTTACGTGAATATGTCAAGTAGATACTTAGATGTGAGCCTGAAGTTCAGGGGAGGAAGGGGGCTGGGCAGACAAAGCTGACAGCTTCAGCAGCAGAACATGCACATCAAGGCAAGGGCTGGGTGAGGCCATCTAAGGCAGCTGCTCGGCTTTGATGTGCGGAAGAATTGCCCAGGATTTGTAAGAATGCAGATTCACATTCTCTAAGGCTGAGGCCAGGCCTCACACTCTGCATTTCTTTCTTTTTTTTTTTCCTTGCAGAACCAGGGATTGAACTCAGGCCCCTGTGCTTGCCAGGGAAGCGCTTATTCCACTGAGCCATCTGCATTTCCAACAAGCTTTCAGGTGATGTCCATGCTACAGCCCAGGAAGCCCCATTCTGGTATAAAAGACCCAGGAAGTAAGTGGGGGCAGAAGAGAGCAGAGTATCAGTGACCACACTGGGAGACTAAGAAGAGTCCTGAGAGGTCCGCTCCACAGGGTGATGACGGTGCAGAGTGTAACTGCAGTGCCGTAGCAGGAAAAGCCAGATAAAGAAGGGTGTTTACAGGAAGGACAGGAAAGGAGACAGGGGGGTTAAGCTACACTGATGGGGGCAAAGAGCAGAGGGTTATGGAAGAGGGAAGGAACCGCACAATGTCCTTACCACAGTGCAAAGAGCTGGGATCCAGGAACCAGTGGAGGGCTTGGCTTTAGTTAGGGACAGTGCACCAAGAATATGGGTGACACATGCATGTGCTGTGGTTGCTTCTAGGGGAAAAGAGCAGGTGTTTCTCATGACATAAACCATGTCCTCACGTGGAGAAGGGACTGGAAATGGCGAGATCACGAGCACGAAATAAACATACAGAAAGGACCAACTAGAAAGACAGGGCCCGACTCCTCGGCTGCAGCAAAGTTACAGCGCTAAGGTAAGAGCCACAGGCTTAAAGCAAGACCACATCACGGTCCTGCCCTAGGCTCCAGCCTTGTCTAGTTGTTTGAGGAGCGTGAAGTAAAGAATGGCTGGGGTTGCACCAGAGGAGAACAAAGGGGGCTGACAAAAGAAGACAGCAACAACATGGCAGCCTGTTCCACATAAGCCTGGCAGGGAGGGAAGCAAAGACACAGGTGGGGTAGCAAGGAGACAGAGCGATGAATTAAGTGTGGTCTGAGCAACATCAGACTGTGGTTTTAGAAAGAGGGTGGAGAAACAGCGGTCAGACTGTGGCACGTGCGACACTGGTCATGGTGGCGACGGAGTAACCAAGGAAAGCACGCTGCAGGGTCTGACCTCAGGAGCAGCAGCAGTGTGCCGGGGACCAGCCATTCTCAGCATGACACCTAATGGCCTTCCAGGCTCCGGTCTCTCCTCCTAACTTGCCCACACCCCAACTTAGTTACCCTAAAAACATACCTTGCACACCGTGAGCACTCAGGAAGTATGTGTGAAATCTCAGTTGATAGGACAGTATAAAATGTACATGTCTGTTACAGTAATGGAAACAATAACTCAGCCAGTTAGGGAATCAAGAGTCCTCCCAAAACTTGAAGAAGAAACTACATTCATCAGTGTATGCCTGTGACATACACACAAAATAAGTAGCCTGTTGTATCAGTTTTTAGTGCTACAAACTTCAGACTAGATCAAGAGTCCCCTTTCACTATTTTTTATAACAAATGCTGTTCTAATACTTACACTATTACAAGGTATAGTAATAAGTCACATTCTATAACATTGAATTTGTTCTACATTTATCAACTAATTAATCAGCCTGTTTTGTGCTTGCAACTAGTAAGGAAAATACAAAAGTTAATACAAAGTCTCTGCCCTAAAGAAACAGTGTTACCTTGAGGTCAAGGAAGACACACACAGAATAGGAGAACAGGATAAGGCAAGGGAAGGCTGCATCGAGCCAATTACCAGATAAAAGGGTAATGGGGAAGTGTTACGACTGCGGTGCTGTGTGAGAACACGGAGCGGCCCTCCCGGGATGGGGCTGGCTGGCGCGCTCCTTCTGGGCTCCTCCCACAGCGCCGCCAACCTCCGCCACAGCCCCGGCCTGCTGTGATAACCGCCGAGACCTCTCTCAGCACTCACCTGCTGTGCTTGCTGGATTAAACTCCAAGACAGAGGTCGGAACTGTTTCCCTGCAAAGTCTTATCAGTAACCTTTCACTTTGAAAATTTCCATTTGAAAAGATTGCCCTGACTGCTGAAAAATGCTACAGTGGGCTTCGGTTTCATGACATAACATCTTTTGGTCTTGCCAGTCTACACTATTGGATTTTATGCATTATTCATGACGTTTCACCTAAAATAGCATTAAAAGAAAAACCTAGCAATAAAGTTTTTCTCGAGCAACTGTTCTCAAAATGTTTCTAAAAGGGAATATTGAGCACAGTACGAAAACCATTTTAAATGACTATAACATTCAGGGGAAGAATTTTCCATGAGGCTGCTGTCTCAGACTACTACTCGTACTAAAGAACGGCAGCCACGGAATTATTTAAACAGTAATAAATGCTTCCAAAATAATTCCTTTGAAGACTACTAGAGATTCATGAAGTGCTGCACCTGTAGTTTCCTCCTCTCTTACCCTAATTTTTTCTTCGGTCTTTCTCTATGAGAAGTCTCCAGCTCCAGCCTGCTGGCAAGTTCCGTGAGCACAGATCTATCTTTTGATTCCATCCCTCAACCCTCTTCCTCCTTCGCCCCCCACCCAAGTCCACAGTGGTGAACACGGTGGTGCAAATTCAGCAAGTGGTACTTGCAATCTCAGGCTCTTAATCAAATACCAAGATATTTTTAAGGAGGACAGAAATATCGCTGGCATTTATTCAACAACCTGCTCTCTAGCTGGGTGTAGTGGCACATGCCTATAATCCCAGCGCGTGGGAGGCTGAGGCAGGAGGATCACTGTGTTCAGAGCCACAAAGTGGGCTACAAAGTGGGCTCTAGTTCAGCCTGAACTAAAAAGCTAGATCCTGTCTCAAAAAAAGAGCTAACAACAACAACAACAACAATCTAACAATCTACACTCATTCAACAAGGCCTTCAGAGAGGTGACAAAGCCCCTCTGCAAGGCACTTCGAATGCATCACATACGGTGCCTCCCACTGTTACGACCTCTATCTAGATGCCTCTAGAGCTCGTGTCCCCACACTAAGGGCTTCTGGCAGGTGAGAGGACCAAGGGGAGGTAATTCAGTGGTGAATTTGTCCCCTGAAGACTTTTAGCTGAAGAGATGTTGGGAGGTGCCGCCCAGGGAGGAGGTGGCTGTGGGGGCAGCCCAGCAAGGTCGGTTGGCCTCCCTCCTCCTCCAATCTCTGCATCGGGCTGCCCCCAAGAGTGCTTTCTCCTCTGCTGTGCCACCCCGCCTTGGAGCCAGCGGACTACAGACTGAAATCTCTACAAACTGGGAACCAAATCAGCCTCTCCTCCTCTAACTTGTGGTGTCAGGTATGTCCTGCCAGCACCGAGAAAGTAACTAAGACACTCCAGAAAGACAGATATAGCCCAGGGAAAGACTATCAGAGGTTTAACAGGAAAAAGAAAAGACTCCTTTGGCCTGGAGTCAGGAAAAGTTACCCAAGACAGGAGACATTGAAAGGTATTTGAATGTTTTGGTAGAGAAACATTTCGCTTTCTTTTTCCATACAGTATTTTTCATAATTTTGGTTGCTGGCAGAATAGCTGTTCTGCACACCAAGTTAATATTTAGTTTCTCAATGACATCTGCCTCACTGTGCATGAGAACTTAGCCCTTTGCCAGAACGTGTTCACCTGTATTTGAAATTCTTGACATAAGCATATCACTCCTTGCCCTCATGAAGAGAAGACGTACCTTTAGATTTATTTCCTTTCAAATAACTTTAAACAATGGATTCAAGCAAATTATAAGTTATGGAATTTTATGAAATTTTTGGTACTGAATACACAGGAAAACTAATTTTCTCAAGAGACCCACAAAGCTGGAAAAATCACACTGTGCTGTTGGTCCTAAGCAGGGCCTGCCTTATCCACCATATTAGAAGATTTCCACTGATCCTGCTTACCAAAAAAAAAAAAAAAAAGCTGAAAGGGACACAAGAAAGGGAAACAGGACATGACACACAATTTCAAGCTACACAAATAAAATTTCCCTCTCACTTTAAGTGACACAAATTAATAACTTTTAAAAAGATTAAACATTTAGTGGAAATAACTTTTAAATATTTTATGAGACATATTTAAAATGTTTCATAGGGTCAGCCAAATAGCTCTAGAGACTAAAATGCCTGATTAGGCAGACACAGGGTCCGGGGTTTGATACCCAGTGTGCCATACTGCCTGGTCAGATGGCAAATGAGACTGGGCATGGTGGTACACGCCTGTAATCCCTGCGCTTGGGAGGCTGAGAACAGCAGGATCACTACAAGTCCGATCTGTGTAGTGAGATCTGTAGACTCTGTACTGAATACATTAAAAAAAAAAATTATTTTTTTCAAAAACAAATGTTTCATATCTTTTCAGTGTTAGGCTAGGTTTGGTCTAATTATTGTGATCCAGAAATGAGACTCAGGTTGGTACGCTCTCACCTCACTGCATACCCAAGTGCCTGATACAGAACATAACCAAGGGCCGGAGGAAGACGAGTGTGGCCCCAGAACAGCAAGAGCAGAGAAGAGTGCCAAAGCAGGTCTCAAGAGCCACGCAGGGTGTGGGGCACATCGTGAGCCCTGCAGGTAACCTCTAAGGCAGTAGGGACAATGACAAGCCACCAAAGATTGGGGCTGGGAAAGTGAAGATGTATCTCAACAACAGCCTGCCTCAAGCACGGTGCACAGCATAAGCTCAAAGGGCCAGGCTGAAGGGCAGAGACAGTGGAGGGGCCGGCGGAGCAGCCTCGGCGTGGGGCAATGAGCACATACCTGCACCGTTCCCTACACAAGGCGCTGTTTTAAGTATAACACAAATATTGATTAATTTATGCCACCAATGATCCTGTGACCCAATTCATAGAAAAGTAAAACCACTTTCCCAGGGGTGTAAGAATTGGTGTAACCCTGATTTATCAACAGCCTTCAACCTCAGCAGCACCTGTGGTTTTAACTATTACCCTACTTAATAAAAAATAAGCTCAAAGTAAAATCTGGAGGGGTGTGGACAAGTCGTGGTCTGTGCCTCATGGGTGTGGCACATGAATGTCATGTGTCTTGTAGAGTCAAAAGAGGGGCCTCCTTTTATATAAATGAGGCTAACTCCAAAAGGTACAGGATCTAGGAAGATCAAGAAATCCTATCTTGTACATCAAGATGACAGATGAGTGAGTATATAAGGGCAGGCTTGGAGATTCAGATTTGGTGACTTTGATGGTCGGAATAATGACCATCAAATAATTACCGAAATAATCATCTTTGCCAAGATGTCACGTTCTTGTCTCTGGACACTACGGACCCTTCATCTTCTACATGGCAAAAGGAACTTTGCAGATTTGATTAAGTTAAAAATTTTGAGGTTACCCTGGATTATTTTCTGAGCCCCATGTAGTCACAAGGTCCTTTTAAAAGGGAGGAAATAGAGTCACAAACTCGCAGAACACACACCTCTGACTTTGAACTCAGAGGGTACACTTTGAGCCGAATGCAGGGAGGTGACTAGGGCCTTGGGAAGGAACACAGCCCTTGGCTTTAGGACCTCTGATACCTGAAAAAGGGCAAGAATAAGTTGTGTGTGTGTGTGTGTGTGTGTGTGTGTGTGTGTGTGTGTGTAATACTGAGGATTGAACTCAAGGCCTTGTGCATACTAGGCAAGCACTCTACCACTGAGCTAAATCGCCAGCCCAAATCTTGTTTTCTAAGTTAGTATTTAAAGTGTTAGAAGTTTGTATGTCATTGAGAGCATAAATGGAAGAAGCAATAACTTCTTGGAAGGCACAGGGAGATAGGTATTAGGACAAATGCAGAGGAATGGCTTTAACTAGGAGAATACTTCTTTATAGAGAAGTGAAGGAGGATGCGGGAACAGAGGCTAGGCTGTGGGGGAAGGTCATGCCACCCCACAGTGACAGCTATTAGAATCCCACCGCACTGGGTGGCTAGGGCAACAGTGGGGCAGGACTTGAACTGAGGGCTGTTTCTACACTGTTCCAAATTATTCCAAAGACTCGTAACAGGAAATAGTAGGAGTGGCCACTGGAGGGCTACTAGGTTTAGACTACTGTAACAGAGCTTGGGCAGGCCATCCAAGGCTCAGCTCCTGTTACTCTCTGTACTTCCTGGAGCTGTGAAGATCTTTAATGAATCTGTTTACAAGAAACTCTGAAAGCCTGGTAATCCCAGCGTTCTGGGAGACTGAAAACAGGAGGATCACTGTAAGTTTGATCTAAGTCATAAGACCCCATAGATCTTGTACTAAATACATAAAAAAGAAAATAAAATAAAAAAATAAAGAATGATAAAAAAAAAAAGAAACTCTGAAAAAGAAGGCAGGATTCATTAGGATAAGGGGTGATGGGAAGATTTCACTGGGCTCTGTATCTATTTTTATGAAAATTAAAGAATACAGAAGACAAGCAGCAGAAGTACCTAAACTTTTTTGTCCTTTACATTCAAATCTATCTACACTTGGTTCTCTAATCCGTGCAGTGATTTCCTTCTTGGGTGTCCCTCACAGAAGGGGCACGTGAGGTGACACCAGTGGAGGGGCAGAGGTGAGGCACAAGGCAAGAGTATCAAATGCCACCTGCCCCAACCCCCAGCTCCCCCAGTCATGTTGAATACTTGGACACGTCACTCACTCTGGTCCCCGGTGTGAGCCACTCTCCTCACATAGCCCGTAAGTGACAACATCCTCACCATAATTTTCTTTCCCTAATTACTCCCAAATCTGGCTATAAAATTTTTTTCCTTATTTTAATGATAACTATGCTCTTACCTGATTCTATTTATTTTAGGCAATGCCTGTCAGTCAGACAACACCCTCATCCTTGTCCTGTGTTATCACACCATGTTTTCACCTCATTAATCTTCAGTTCTTATTTCTACTATCTCTCAACATGCTGCCTCACTTTCATTTCTTATTATGAATTTGATTCTTCATCTACAGGTTTCCTACCCCCATGGTCAAGTTTTGTGAAATGTAGTAATAATGTATGTTTGCCTCTTACATAAGCATTTAATTTCCTTCCATAAATAACTTTCCTCAATCTTGCTGATCTCCAACCACTTCCCTGTTACTGTCCCTTCCCCCACCCACATCTGTCTCAAAACTTCTAAGTTTAATCCTTAAAAGTTTAAACTCCCCCAGATTAGCACCCTCTCTGCAAGCTGTCCTCAACTCTCCACCCACATCTCCCATTTTTTTAGTGCTGAGTACCACCAGGCAGTATTCTAAGCACTGTATAAGCATATGAACACGCTGAACCCTTAAGAAATCTCCTGAAATAGGTACTATGCCTGCCCCACTAAGAACAGTGAGGTCTCAGAGTCCCCCACCCTCAATTATCACATGGCTGGTGAGCGTCAGAAGCTCCACACTTAGTAATGAACCTCATCCTTGACTCCTGCCTTAAGATGACACCAAAACTAGGCGGCTGGAGGAGCTCAACTATTCTGCTTATGCTACGCTGCTTATTCCAGGAACCTGAAAAGGGCATCCACACTAAGAAGTCACTTAGGTGGGGGGACTCCAAGTCCTCCGCAGCCAACGCAGGCAGCAGGAGTGCAGTTACCTGACAGCGCATCATAGAACTCGTCCTCGCTGAGGATGCTGGGAGGCGGGGATCCTTCGACCAGAGACTGCTCTAATTCATGATGCTCAGTGGCGAGAGCCTCCAGCGCTTCTGACAAGATTTTGTTTTTCTCTTGCTCTTGTTCCAATTTTAAATTCCTCACCTACAAGAAAACAGATGGAGAAAAAAAGTTTTCAGAGTGACATGATACAGTTGTAAGGAGGCAGAAATGAGTTGCTTTCGATTCAGTTCCACTGCAACATCAAAAGTGAAAACAATCATGTTATATACACACAGATGAATGAGCAAAATTACTCAGCTAATTTTGTTCTTCCCATGGGGACTTCTCTCACCATGGCTTAGCTAACGAAAACAGATTAAGACCTACCGAGCCATGTCAGCGCAAATGATCAGGATCCCAGTACAAGAAGGGGGTTAGTCATTTCAGCAACCAGACAAGTTTCTTTTAAAATACAGATTACTTCTCTCAACATTAATTAGGAAATTAAGAAGCTAGTTTTGGCACTATCGAACCAAATCAAGAATTAAAGGCCACCCTCAATGACCAAATGCATACCACATCAAAGAATAAGTGTTCTTCTAAAATGATCGGTGTTTTCATACGAAGGGAGGCAGGCAGGTAGTAATAACTATAAACATTTTCATTTCTACTTTTAACTCTGTATTTTTATTTCAACTCTGTATTTCACCTAGATACACTAAAAAAATATAGAAAAGGTAAAGCCTTGTTTGAGTTTTCACCTTTTCAAGTTATATCCCTTGCATGTGACCCAGGAGTAGATCAACATTTGCAGTTGACTAATGCCTTCACAATTCAACTAATCTAATCTTCATCAGATAACATGTTCTGGATTTGGTGGTGACAGTTCACCTACTTTTCTAGAAGCCCATAAATCACTACCTTCTTAATCCTTCTTGATTAAGTGCCAGCGTAGCATCGGATACAGGAGCCAGGAAAGCGGAGCTCCAAGTGGGCAACTGTGTATTCTCAGCAGTCTCCTCTTCCTTATGTGCCTGCCTCTAAGAGATTTCTACTATTATTATAGACAGCTAAGTTAGGTACAAATACTACAGGCAGCTAGAGAGAGCTGGGCCCTCACACAAGTAAATGCAGAAGATAAGAACATACTACAACTGGGGCAACCTCCTTGAAGGTCAGGCCTCAAGATAGAACTAAAATGACTGCACTTAGTATCTCCCCAAGGGATACACAATATTGATGGACATTCTGAACAGCCATCAGCCACCTGGGTGGGGCCAACACCTCCCACCGCGCACTTCCAGGAGAGGCCCTTGTTCTTTCCACACACACTTGCTACTGACTTGCTTCCCCATTGGATCACTGTTACCTCAGCAGCGGCACTTGCAAGTCTAATGGTCAGTCATAGTTTTGTCGCACTTATACCCACCTCATGGTTTGCTCTACAGTGTCACCTGTAGGTGGAAAAGAGGGCAACCCTCTTGCTGGGTCCACCCCAATCCCCTCTCAGGTAAGAGCTTTCTTTCCCTCAATAAATACTCCCTACTGTAATGTCCACTGTTCTTCACAATTCATTCTTTGATTGGGGGAAACATGAACTCAGCACACTGAACATCTAGAAGGGTCAAGATTGTGCTAGTTCCCTAATATCATTTAGGTCCTATATCATCCCTATGTCACAAGCAGGCTGGGTATAGAGGTGCAAGCCAGCAGTCCCAGACCCAGGAGGCTGAGGCACGAGGAGCACTGTACGTTCAGGTCAGCCTGGGCTAACAGTGAGTTCACAGCCAGCTTGGACTACACAGTGAGACCCTGTCTCAAAAAGCAAAAAAAAGAGATAAACAGATAAGGGGGAGAAGGAGGAAGAGGAGGAGGAGGAGGTTTCTACTAGCATTTAATATTTAATTTAGCAGCACTAAACACAGCGGTCTTTGAACTTGTTTTTTCAATATAGTCACAGAATTATTTCTAAAACATAATCCCAAAATACAAAATGAATGTTTGACAAAGTAGAACCACAAGTTGATGATGTATGTTGGCCCTGCTCCTTTGACTTCTTCCCTCCCTGTGGATTCTTGAGGTCCAAACCCAGAGGGCTTTCCGACAGTTTGAAAAACACTGGACAAGGTCCACCACCTCCTCCAACTCCAACCTCCCATCCCTGGTTGCGGGGCCGCAGAACTCTCTACGAGGCTCTCCTACTCTGTTTCCTGGGCTGAATCCATGCCTTGTGTGTTCTCTCTCTCTCTCTCTCTCTCTCTCTCTCTCTCTCTCTTTCTCTTTCTCTCTCTCATCTCCCCTCTCTCTTCCTCTCTCTCCCATCTCCCCTCTCTCCTCTCTCCCTTTTTCTCTCTATGCCTTCCAACACGAAGGCACCTCTTCCTCTGTTCTGACGCAGGCCTCCTTCCTGGCCTGAGGACCTGAGAGCTGCATGCTAGGTAGGACACTCCTAGAGCCCTTGACAGAATTTAAAAGTACAGTTTTACTTGGATGCTCAGCACACAGCATAAACAGGGTTAAATCTTTATCAACCTGGGAATAGTCCAATCCTCAGGCACTGAAGTGTTCATCATTACAGCAACAAGCTTATAATTAGTAGAGCTGTGATAATGAAATAAAAATAGCAGTAAATGGTAAGCAATAATGCGCAGACATGCAAAACTAAAAAAATCAAATATGAATATAATTACATATTTAGAAAGCTAAAGTATACTTGCAAATATTCCTATAATCTAAGTGATACCTCTTAATAAGATACTACGGCTAGAGACAACTTTAAAAAATAAAAATACAAGGCTGTTCTTGCTCCATCTGATGGGTTAAAGAACTCCTTTTTCTATAAATAAGGATGACATAATTGAGCAGTGTCCAAAATGAAACTGTCTCTGAATGGAAAACATCAGCACTGTTGTATTTGTAGATTCCAAAAACAGCCCTGCAAGACCCAAGTTTTCCTCAATGTCCTCCCTTTCTCCCCACCCCTTCTGCTTCTCCTTTTTAGCTTTTCAAATATCAAAATATAAATATGCTGCTGATGCTGTATCTTCAAGTGTAATCATCCCCTCTAATAAATACAGACATTTTCATACCTCAATTTATTTAGCAGATTTCTCAATGTATCTTTTATCCATCTAAAACTGGCATCACTTCACTTCTGCCACAGCTAAACTTTTTTTTTTTTGCAATACCAGGAATCGAATTCAGGACCTTGCGCTTGCCAGGCAGGTGGCTTTATGCAGCTGAGCTATCTCCCAGCCCTAAATCTGTTCTTTCTTATTTTTAGGAGAGTATGAGCAGAATGCAGAGGAGGAAGAGGCTCCAACTTCTTTCTATTTCTGACCTTGTTTTGATCTTTCGATTGATTGGAGGATACTTTTATCAGTAGCAAGCCTAACAGGCTTCACTGCATTGAAGAACTCTTACTACAGAAACACCTACAAAGGGCGGCCCTTCCCATCAGGTCCAGGAGCCACGGCCATGAGAAAGTAACCACCACGCAGCCCAGCAGCCGCACTAGCAGGCAGCTCTCGCCCCGCGTGAGTTACTGCAGCTGGCGTTAATACCGTGTGGTCGATGCAAGAGATCAGGACAACACAATTTCAAATCCTCTACAATCCCCACATCTCAGAAATACCTAGGGGAAATCTTCCACCTAAAATTAGTATAGAACTTCTAACAAAGATATTGTAGAGTATAAATTCATAAAATATTCACCTTAGTTTTAAGCTGTTTCCTAATTTTTCCATGGCTAATTTACTTACTACGGTAACACAGAAACAGCATCTTCTGTAAAGTATCTTTGTACAATACCAGGTGTGGGGCTGCTTTGTTTGTGGCATGTATTGATACATGTATATTAAGTATGAGGCTTCAAATTTGCAAACTGTAACAATCCTCCTACTTATCAAGGAAAAGACTTTCACAGAACTAGAGAATGGCAGCCAGTGTTTCCAGTTGCATTGGTCCTTCTGGACTAAAGTCTGCAACAAGAACCAACATACAATCAAGTGAACATTAATATTAAACTTATTAGGCTCAAATTAACTGAGCCACGATAGAGCAAAAGTAAACACGCACTCGGGTTTATGACTGTTGTCCTTGAAAACATGAACATAAACTTAAGCCTTTCCATTCTCTCCTCAAACTACTTCAATATGGCAGCCTTTCATTTTATTCCATTTCGTGACAGGAGAAATTCAGCGAATACTTGCAAAGGGAACAGATGCCAGCAAAGGAATCCACAGATTTAAAACCAGCCATCTGTGAGCCAGTTCATCTGCATTTTATCTACCCTCTTATCCTAGAAGTGCCTTGCCATTTACCTGTGGTTTACAGGGGTTAAGTAAGCCAGAGATAAAAGTCTTACAACTGGCAAAGGTCCACCATTAAGCAGCGCCTTGGCGCTTAGTACATACGAAACACGGGGTGCAATAATCTCAACAGAAAATAGGTGAAACTGAGTCTTGATTCTTAAAACCTGGTGTAGCTCCTTCCACTGGGCAGACTTCGGTCAGTTCAACAATGGTAGCATTTTTATTTCTTCTTTATTACACATAAAGCAACAGCAACGAAGAATTGAACTGAAATGCTAGATCTTGAGTTTTATAAAGTATGACTGTAAGTAAAGGAACAGCACTGACACTTCTTTTTGCGGTTATATGACCAACAGTACTCTCATTTGAAACATTTCTTCAGATGCGTTGTGATCCCTGACGCTATCATCAACTGTGACGAAGCTAAGTCTCCTAAGGAAAGGTGGTTGTCAACTCTCAGCTCCCACTACTGTGCTGTTGGGGTGAAGGTGTGCTACAGCTTCAGGATGTCCTCCAAACTTCATATATTGAGACTATCCCCAAGTCGGGTTAACACTGTGCAGGGGAGGTGATGAGGGCCAGGTAAGGGCCTGTGGATGGGCCTCCGCCATGGAATTAGCTGGTTTATAAAAAGAGGATGAGACCTCCGGTAGCAAGTCAGCTCTCTTTGCCATGTGATGCCTTCCACCATGCCACGGTCCAGCCGTCGTGCTACTGCCCAGATACACAGCAGATATCGGCACTGGGCACTTGGACTTGCCAGCCTGCCATGAGAACAAACCTTTATTTTTAATAAACTACCCAGTCTGCATCACTCAGTTACAGTATCAGAAAGTGAGATTCAGACAAGGATAGAGTGTCCATGTGAAACATAAATGGCCAGCCAGACTGAATCACACTCCCACCTCTAGGGTCCAAAGATAGTATATGCTGTAGTATCTACAGCTAAGGTATCATCAAGTATGAAAAACAGCCTTATGATAGTATAATAGATACTAGTTCTATTTTATAGATTTGCAAAGCCTTTCTGTAGAGATTAGACTTCTCACTGACTCTGGCATCCTTCTTCCATGCCACCTAACACTGTTTTCTGAAATGTAAAGAATTTTCTTACATTCCAGATTAAGAAGAGAACTTGGGAGAGGTCGTGAGTAGAATTCAAATAAAAGGATCCTGTGAGAGGCTGCTGTAACAATGAGAATAAGAGATAGGTACTACAAGATTAAGTGATGAGAACTGGTGAGATTCTAGATAAACTCTGAAGTCCTAAAAACCTGCTAACAGACTGACTACATGATGTTAGAATAAAAGGAATTAAGGGTGACTGTAGTTTGAGGACAGAGCCAGCTACCTAACATGAGACACACTGCAGGAAGTATAGGGACAAATGAAATTCCATTTCATCTACGCTAAGTGGGAGATGGCTATCAGGCATCGAAGTGTGGATGCCGGGCAATCATACACCAAGCCAGGTGCTCGGGAAAGATGTTCCATCAGTATTTTAAGCTGTAGAGGTGGACAGGATCATGCTGAAGGAGAGGCATAAATGAGAAGGAACCAAAGGCCTGAATCCCTGCAGGAAAGAGGACAAAGAAGTAGCAGAGGCAACGAACAACAAAAAAGATAGGGTGGGAGGCCAGAGATTTATGGAACACCAGGAATTTTTGGTGTCCTGGAAGCCTAAGAAAAGAACCTGAAGGAGAAAAAGGTGACTTTGCCCAACACTGATGAAGATCGAATAATATGAGCACTAAAGGAGGCCGTCAGATTCTGTGAGACAGAACAGAACAATGAACTAGACAGCAGCAGTTCGGTGACTGTTGAGGGGAGGGCAGAGAAGGGAAAGGAAAGGAATAGCAACTGGGTGGGGGACTAAGAAACAAAGGGTGATGATGTTGGGGGGGGGAATAAAAACCCAGAATTTCTTAGTCTTTTTGTCAAAACGATTTAAAAATAACTTCTTATAAAATGGGAGACCAGTATTATCTGCAGGTGACAACGCAACACAAAAGTTTACTCTTTGCCTAGCTCTACAAAAGAAAAGAAAAACACGCTTCTGCAAGAAAAGTGGGTTCGCGTCCGCCGCACGGCACCAACAGCGACTCTGCACGTGCTCCAGTGCTCGTTACCTGCTCCGGCATTTAAAGTAATTTGGTGCAAGTAAGGTCTCAGTAATTTGCTACTCAATGCAAAAGCTGAGCCATTTAACGCTGATTTATAATGCAGAAAGAACTTGTATAGAAACTGGAAATTTCACGGTGCACACTGTGCCACCCAAAAGTAGAACTTACAGGTATTTCTAAAGCAATTATGTACTTTAATGTGCAATTTTCAAATTATTCTGGGTTGTAACACGTGTTAAAGGTTACACATTATTTTTATGCATCACCATGAAAATCGTGGAACTGAATGCTAAGCCACCACATAATGGTAGATGCTAAGCATGCCACAGACACATGTCAGTATCACATACTAAGTCAGTGCTGTCTATACTAAAATGGTAAAATTCTAACAACCTATTCAATAAGATTCTTGAGTTCTTAAAAGTATTTTTCAATCATATCTTCTAATCCCCCATATTTGCTCACAAATTATTGTCCTTAGTTCTGAAATGTGCTCCAAGGTGTTGGGAAATTATTTTTAATGGATTAAATATCAAAGTAAGAGGTAAGAGGTAAGAGAAGATAACAGCAGGAATGTGTCAAGACCAGATAATTATTCCAGTCTTTACCCAGCATTAATATGCATTCAAATCATCAAGAAACAGAATTTAAGTGCAGGGACTTCAGTAAAAATGTCATCAAAAGTCGCATTATTCCTGACTTCACAGTGAGAGTTCACCCAGGCAAATAAAACAGTAACTTTAACTCCATGAGCACTACATGAAGCGTGGTCGTATACAGACGAAATTTTATCTAATGTAGGTGCCTACCACTTTATTAGTCAAAAACTTTTATATACTATTACTTATAACTGTAGGAAAAAATATATGCATACTGACATAAAAACAGAGGATCAGAAAGTTGCCGAAAGGCACCAAGTTACTGTATCACCAAACTCCTCAAGCGCTCCCTAGCCCTGGCGTGGCTGGGAACGACAGAGCCCAACAGCAATGCTGAGGAAGAAGCGATCGTGATCCGGAGTCCTCTCTGAAAGCCGAGGGGCTCTGTGCTTGTGGAGGTCAGCGGTTACTGGGCAGGAACATGCAGGAGAGGGACAGAGAGCAGCACACTTGTTAAAGCCACCCTCCAGATCTCTGCCCTCACGAGCTCGGGGGCCCATTCCAGACCTGGTAGAAGCCTCCTGCTCATATCTGGCTTAGAGCTGAGGCTCCAATCACAGAGAGCTTAACAGGATCAGCTGTAGATTTGTTTTGTGTTTTTTTAAGGTAGAAAGGTCAGTTCCAGACTTGCTCAATCAGGATTTCCCAGGACGAACAGAGCCTGTGCACTGTCGGCCACTGCAGTGTCCTGGGACCTGTATCCCTTTCCTTGGTAACAGCCCCCATCCCATCTGGCTGTGTGACATCCAGCTACAGGACTCAAGATCTCAGCCTCTTGCAGCTCTGGCTCTATCAACATGCTGTGGCCAAGAAGAATGCAAGTACTGTGCAGACTTATCAGACTGACCCGAGAGGCAGGCGTACCCTTCCTCCTTTCTGCTAACTAGCACTTAATGCTTGAAGGAACAAGCCCAAATACCTGAAGCTGCCACACTGGGGCCAACTGCCCATCTCCTGGCTCCTTTAAAATGAAAGAAAAACATCTCTAAGCAAAAGTTCTTTGGGGTTTTTTTCTCGTTTGTTTGTTTGTTAAATACTAACACATGACATTGTTATACAGCACCACATTACTCTGATGTGACTCCTGGATAAATATTGATTTAAAAGAATTTTACTGGGCTGGGGAGATGGCTCAGTAGAATAAGTGCTTCCCTGGGAAGCACAAGGGCCTGAGTTCAATCCCCGGTTCCGCAAAAAATAAATAAATTTTTATTTACAATCTATACACCAAGGGGTACAATTAGATAGGAAAAATAACTTCTGTTGTTCTAGTGTACAATAGGGCAACTATGGTTAACAATATTATTTCTAAATTTCAAAATATCTTAGTAAAGAGGATAGATTTTGGACAATAAATATTTGGGCTGACAGATACGCCAGCTCTACTGCTCTGATCATTGCATGCTATATACATACGTGGAAATAATCACACTATAACCATAAGTATGGACATTTGCTAGGAGTCTGACATACAAACAGAAAGTGCCCCAAAAGCCCAAGCAACCTAAATTTAAATTCTGGTGCATAAAAGAAAGATCAACCAAATAAAAAGACAGTCTACAGAATGGAAGAAAATACTTGAAAATCATGCATCTGACAAGAGTCTATTATCTAGTCTAAAACAATTAAAACAGTACAAAAACAATTAAACAACAGAAAAGGACATGCATAGATACTTCTCCAAAGAGGACATGCAAATAGCCAGCGAGTACACGAAAAGGTAATCAACACCATCAGTCATTAGGAGAACGCCCGCCATAAGCACAAGAAGCGCAACTTTATAACCACTAGAGTAGCTACAATTGGAGGTGGGGTAACTGTTCACAAGGATATGAATTTTATATGAAATATGAATTCCATATAAAATTTCATTATATGAATTATATGATTTCTCCATTGCTAATGAGAACGTAAAATGTTATAGCAAACAAACTATATGAATATACCATAAACGTTAATAATGCTACAGTGCATATATCCTTTAAAAACACTATAAACAGAAGTCACATGCTGTATGATTCCATTCATATAAAACATCCAAACAGTCTCATTATTACAGACAAAAAGCAGAGGAATGGTCCTTAAGGACTGGGAACAGTGGGGATGGCGTGTAACTGCTTATGGGTGAGGTTTCCCTTTAGGGCGATGACTGTGTTTTAGAAGTAGCTGCACAACGTGAGTGTACTAAATGTCACTGACTACTATATTCAAAAGACATACTTTCATGTTGAAAAGTCTACCTCAGTGTCTAAAAATTGAATTCCCAAAAGAACAAGCATGCATTTATCATATGAGCAGACCACTCTGCTCTGTGGAAGAACAATTACACCCATACATACTTGTACACAAACACTGACATTTTATTTGAAGCAGCCCAGAACTAGCAATACCCTCAATGTCCCCCAGCAGTGAGTGACTACACGGTGTAGGCATAAAGTGCTATTTAGCACTGAGGCAGGCAACAACACAGATGGGTCTAAAAACTAACTGTTGTACGTTAGAGAACCCAGACCTCTTCCTTCCAAAAGTAGGCAATATTGGCTCCATTTCTCCAAAAGTGCAAATTTTCCACTATCCTGTAGTGATAGGAAGCTGCCTGTGGACAGAGGCAGGAGAAAGAACAGGCAGCACCCCAAGAACGACGCACTCCTTAGCCTGCTTATGGGGCTGCCTCACCAATGCAAGCACAGATCAAAACTTTAGGACTGATGAGAGAGCTCAGCAGACTAAAGCACCCACTTAGGCAAGCCTAGGTAAGCGCAGGGCCCGTGGTTTGATCCCCGACACCACATGCCAAGCCAGCCCCGCTCCCAGGGCACGCTGAGCCAGCCACAGAGTCGGGGTGGGCATACTGGCACACGCCTGCAATCCTAGCGCTAGGGAGGCTGAAAAACAGGAGGATCACCATGAGTCTGAGCTGTGCAGTGAGACCCTGCAACAACTAAATACGTTAAAAAAAAAAACCTCATTACACTTTAATTACACACAGTTTACCATACACAATAACCTTAACAATAGTGATGAGCAGAAGGAAAAGCAGTGTGAAGCAGGACTGTTCCTGTACTGAAAAGAGAAATCAAAATGATACATTTCTTACAGGACAAAAAAAAAAAAAAAAAAAAAAAAATCCCTCTGACAGTAAACCACACGTAAGATGCTGAACAGCAACGGCTAATGCATGTTTGCAAACCAATATGAATGAACTAACACGGACCCAAATCTTATCAGTGGTTCCTGGACTCTGGTTTTATATTCTTCTCCATATGGAAAATAGTTTTCTGTAAACTCCTGTGTGTCTTCCACATATACTATACTGTATAACTCCACAATTATCAAAATATTTTGAAACACGTCTGCTCACACCATCTCATTTTGCACTACATCTGCAATGCACCAAATGTCACCTGACGTCCTCCCACATGCAGAACACAGAGCAGTGCGGCCTGAGAACTTGCAAGCACACTGCCCCTCAGGCTCTCGAAGCGGCCTCCTAACAAGACGCTTCTCTAGCCCCTCGCCACACATTTATACGGTCCATGTCTTTTCACAATAAAGGTTTTCAACATACAGCAGGACAAATTACCATTTTTAAAGGCAGAGAAGTTTAACCATAATATAAACAAATCTTATTTTCAGAGGTCATTCATGGGTTCTGTAGTTGACAGTTCCACAGTGAAAAGAACTAATGTTATTTATAGAAGTAACACTCTCGCAACTCTAACTTTGTTGTTGTTGTTGTTGTTGTTGTTGTTGTTGTTGTTGTTGTTGTTGCTGCAGTACTGGGAGCCCAAGCCAGCTCTCCCACTGAGTTACCACCTTAGCCCTTTTTGAGACAGAATGAGAGATTATTTTATCCTGAGATTCAGTTACCTAGGCTGGCCTTGAGCTTGAAGTTCCTCAGCTTCCATCTCCCAAGTAGCTGGGATTACAAAGTATGAGCTGATGCTTTATTCTGCTTTGGGAAGCGTTTCCACGGCTCTCCAGCAGGAGGGAAGGGATTAAAATATGCAGGATCACAAGTAAACTGAACTTCAGCTGAAGGAAATACTTGAAGTATCTTAAAATGGTGGTCCTAATTTGCTGGTCATCACACACACAGACAGAGACACTTCCTAGCACGCTGGGGACAGCGAGCAGCAGGCGCGGAGACCTGGCACTCTCAAGTCGAGACAACCATTCACCTCACGCTCACCACCTAGACAGCTCTAGTAAGAAATGCTTTGGGTTTTGACACAGGGCCTCACTACGCAGTTTAAACTTGATTACAGGAATCTGCCAGCACGCCCAGTTTCTGAGTCAGCAGGACATGCAGTACCAGGGATTGAACTTGGGTCCTTGTGCTTGCCAGGCAGGCGCTAAGACCACCCAGCTATCTCTGCAGCCCTCTACTAAGAAATCTGAAGAGCAAATATTTTGGTTTCAATAAGCTATGGTTTTATTTATTTTTAAATGTTACATGCAAATAAAACTGCATGTAAAATATTAATTTACTAAGCAACTAAATTGACCTAAAAATTTCCAAAAGTCCTAAAACAGTGAACATGGTTTACTTTCCCTTCTTCAGGTAGAGTTCATTTTTTCCTGACCCCTTCACAAGAAATGCCACGGGATCTACGGCCCTTCTCAGCCCCAGTCTTGCACAACGTGTAAGCAGCTCTGAGACTCACCCCACTGTGCTCTTCACCCGAGGAGTACTCACTTACACCCACTACCCCATCCTTCCAGGCCTCAGAGCCACTGCTCGGTAAGTAAAACAACAATCCGTGTACTCACTGAAATTACAGTCCATAGCTGAGGAAGAAACAAGGCAAATTAGTGGAATACTGAGCATGTTATGCAGTGGAAAACACCAAACACAAAAACAAATCTGCGAAGGTGAAAGGATGTCCTGGGGGACAGGGATGTCACCCAGGAGGGTCCTAGTGAACCCGCTGAGGAGGTGTCCCTGGGTGAAAGGCTGACAAGGGGTGGAGGAAAGCAGGCAAGCACTGAGGACAGAATAGGCCCAGCCCAGAACAGCAAAGTCTGGAGGAGAGACGGGCTCAGCAGTCTGCTGAGGAGCCATGTCCTCAGAACGGAGCAGGGAGGGCCAGCATGAAGCAGAACAGGCCCAGGAGGCGGGAGAAGGCACACCCACAGGGCTTCCTGGCCCTGCCGCACCTGGGGACTCCCACGGGAAACCAAGAAGCCACTTGCTCTGTGCTCAACCTCCGCGAAGAACACTGTCCTCATCTCTAGAGTAACTGCTGTCAGAAGAAGCCCGACAAGCACCAGTGAAGAGGAGGAGGAAGGCACGATCTGGAAAGCCTGACACAGTAGTAACACTGACGGAACTTGAAGATGTTTGGCTTGGGGAAAAGAACTCACTAATTGCTCCAAATAAACAGCTGAGAAATTGTCACAAGACAGGAAATATGCTTTCCTTGATAATGCAGAGAACAGGATTTGCGAATTTAATGGGGGGGATAAAAATGCCTTAATGTACAGTAACTTTCTAATATTTCTAGTTTTCCTGCAGTACAATGGGAACTAATGTCAGTGCTGCATATGCCAGGAATATGCTAACTACATACTCTCTTACACACTCCTCACACCCACAGCCCTATAAGGTTATTACCACCAATGAGGAAACTCCAGCACAGAGCAATTACATGACCTGCCTGAGGTCCCACAGCTAGCGACAGCCTGTCTGTATCAAACCCAGGTATGTGTGACTCAAGCCTCAAGCTCTTAACACAAGAGTGCAGGCTGCTTGACTATTCATGGACGGAAGTATTTACCTGTGACACGGGCAGCAGCTGTAGAGAAGACTGCTGCAGGTGGAGGAAAGTCGGATGATCACTACAACACCTGGAACAATTCTGCCACTAAATGTTTTTCCAAGTTTTAACCTTCAAGTTTCCCTTGACTTCACAAGTTTCTTGAAATTTTTGTTCTTCTAAGTACCGCTAAGGATCAAATAAAAATTAGCTCGCTGTAAAGTGTTAAATCCTGTTCTTTTCCCATGTTGACAATTTTTCTGGTTTTGAGAAATGCATACTCTACTTTATTACTTCCCATGTATCCTCCAGTACAGCAATTTCCTTTCCAGTGGTGGGGACCGAGCCAGGCCTTTCCACTGAGCTACATGTCCATCCCAACCCTCTGCCCACACGCGTGCCATCTGTGCTTTACGTTTTGAGATAGGGATACTAAGTTGCCCAGGCTGGGCTCACATTTGTAATCCTCCTGTCTCAACATTTCACAGTGTTGGGATCAAATCCCTTACACCTCCTATTTTATACCTTTGATGATTCAAACACATGTTGCCTTATTTGCCTATGGTGACTCTAAGCTAACCTTTTTCCACACTTTACACCCTTTATGATGGCTATCTGAGGGGGAGGAGTGAGACACAGAGAAACCAGAACCCTTGGCCCTGCTGATGGAAATACGAAATGGTGCAGCTGCTATGGAAATAAACAGTGATTCTTAAAAAAAAAAAAAAAAAAAAAAAGTATAATTGCCCATGATCCATTATTCCCATTGAAAAGAAAAGAAAGCAGAGGAAGCAGAAGTATTCATAACACCCATGTCCATAGTAGGATTCTTCACAATGGCCAAAAGGAAGAGGCAACCCAAGTGTCCACGGACACTGAGTGGATGAACACCGTAGACACATACAGTGGAGAATTGGTCAGCCTTACATAGACAGAAATTCTACAGGAGAATACTGTGGTCCAGTGACTGCCAGGCTGAAAGATTTTAGGAAGAAGGCCCCTTTCTAACGTGGCATGGGAGCAGGACCCCAAATCCTACGCAGGGCCTACGTGGATGCTGTGGACAAGCCACACATCTGGCCATGAATTCTCTTAAGGCCAAAACAAACAAATACAATCAATTACACCCCTTTAATTGTCCACAAGGAGAAAAAATACCAGTTCTTTAGGGAAAACAAAGTCCCTCTTTGCCCTCTGCTCTAATTTCTCATGCAAGGTAATAATATATAGGGGAACAAAAATATTAGAGTGCAAAATGATGTCATGCAATCTAATTTATTTTTTAAGACTCAATTAAAACTGAAGGTCTAACTCACACAACTCTAAGGGTCTTTTTTTTTTTTTTTTTTTTGTGGGACTAGGGATTAAACGCAAGACCCTGTGCTTGCCAGGCAAGTGCTTATTCCACCGAGCTATCTCCTCAGTCCTCTGAGCGTCATTTTTTGAAAATGAAAACAAAAATTCTAGTCTGTACTATTGTGACAGTTTAGTCTTAGAATAAAATTTAAACATTGAGAGGAATGGACATATTCCAGTTTCTAAAATGTAACTTAGAGGCCTATGTAACTACCAACAAAAGTTTCCCAAAAATATGAACACAATTTCCGGTTCTTCTTTTAAAAAAAAAAATCACCAACTATAGGTATTCTGTGCAAAATCTGTAGACATTTCAATACTCTTGACCATCTGGTTCTTATTTCTAAATTTGGTAGCTTTTTGTCAAATTGAAAGAAAACTTGTATAGATCCACATTGTAGCTTTGAAAAAAAAGGTTGATTGGCTTCTCTAATGGATGAAATTAGCTTAACTAATTCAAATCATCTACGTTTATAGTTGAGTTGTTCTTCAGCACTAAATCTAGATGCAGAGCCCTGGATTTTGTTCTAAGTTTTGCATCCTGCTACTTACATAAGCTTGGGAACTACATGATTTTTTTTTTCTCTAGGCTTTTATCTTCCCTGTAAAATAAAGCAGAACTGATTGATCATTTTCAATCTGTGTTTATGGAGGGCATTGGTGCATCTGAGTATTTTTACTGTTTTATGTACTAGCATTTGTATCTTCTATTCCTCATAAAACCTTTGAAAAGAGACTAAATTCTATACAAGATCAATTCAATGACTGAGATTTTAATTGACTCCATAATGCAAAGTGAAAATATTCAAAACTACATCATTTCTTTCATGTGCAAAGCAGTTAGTGAAACTTAAAAAACATTATTTTCAATCCAGCTGTTTAGAAGCTCAAGTATCAACAAAATCTCTCTTATAAAAAAAGTCATTGTAAACGACAGCTGATTTTCCAAAAAGAGCTCAAGCAAGCCCAGGGTCCCACAGGGTCACAGGACACCACTAAAGGCTACAATGCAGCTCCTGGGCATCACAACACGTCCAGCCTGCAGCCTGGGCGGCTGGGAGCTCCCTTCTCCCAAAGGACAGGCGACTCTCCCGAAACTCTCTCCACCACTGAGCACAGCCCTCTGCTTCTCATCCTTCCTGTCCCCACCTACTGATTCCCATCAGGGTTTCTCTCATCCAACCTACTGTGCCACAGACCACGCCACTCTGTCCCGGAACTGTGTACAAGTCTTTTTTAAGAGATCTTCCTGAGAATGCAGCATAGGAAGACTATCTAGGGCTGGAGAGATAGCTCAGTGGAATAAGTGCCTGCCTGACAAGCGCAAGGTCCTGAGTTCAATCCCTGGTACCACCAAAAAAAAAAAAAAAAAAAGACTATCTTAAGGTAAAATAAGGAGTTCACCATTATCTCATTTGAGACTCGAGACAGTTTGTGAAGTACACAGAAAAGAACTGTACTTAAAAACCTTTTGTCACACAAAAAGAACACAGGCCTTAGTACATGGTTTGTGCAGAGTCCAACAGCAAGAAAAGAGTCTGCTACTGAAGCCTGCGTCTCCACACTTTGGGGCAGTGGGATGACACCGGCTTCCTTCTTCCTCGGCATTGCCCAGGTTGGGTTGTGTGAGGAGCAACAAAGCTTGAGTAGTAAGCTTTCAGCATTAAAAGAAAATCAGAGGCATGATCTTGCTGATATTGTCCCCTTGGTGCCCGACCAAGGGTGTGAGACGAAGGAAAGAAGACAGAGGGAAAAAAACAAAAAAAAGCAGGGGACACAGCTCAGTGGCACAGTGCCCACCTGGCAAGCACAAGTCTTGAGTTCGATCCCCAGTACCAAGAAGAAAAAATATATATAGAAAGAATATGACACAAAAATCCTCAAAGTACAGAAGGTCAGAAAATAAAGGGTGAGCACTGAAGAAAGGAGACAAGGAAATGATCTTTCTTCCACCACTCAAAGCATCAAGGTACAGAAAAGGAAGCACAAGGAGAAGGGAAAATAGGTGGCGAGCAGCGAGGTGGGAAAAGGAATGAACAGAAATGCCAAGCTGTGGAAACAGGAAGCAGTAAGAGAAACAGCATCAAAACTTCCGGCAGGTTTGAGGTGTTTTACCTAGCAGCGGGGCAGTACCTACACTATACACACTGGCAGGCCGCAGGCTGGCACGCTGGCATCTACAAGAACACAGAAATCTCAGGCTCTATCAAATAGAGCAACATATAAAGCAAGCAGTGACAGTCGCACACTTACAAAATACCAGAACTAAAAAAATGTAAGACTTAAAATCCCTGGCAACGAACAAATTTTGAGCAAATTATTCACTTTCAGAGGCTCAGAAAATCATAGGGAAAAACTAACTCCAAGAAAGTGACAGAGAAAAGATGCAAAAGATACCAAAGGTAAAGAGAATTATTTGAAAAATCAAATAAAATGATATTGGAACTTACAGAGAGAGCAAGGGTGAGGGAGGAACTCATTTACATGAGAAACATTTTTTCAGTGATTTGCAAATATGGTTTTAGAAAATAAAACAGGCTAAGTGTAGGAAAAAGAACACAGGACTACAGATCCAACATAAGGTGAAAGATTAAAGAACAGTATGAGCACCTTCATAGCAATACATTTCAAAACTTCAACAGAAAAAATAAATTCCTAGAAATATAACATGTCAAAACTGATCCATAAAGAAACAGACAGCTAAAAGTCATAACCATTAAAGATATTTAATTAGTACTTTTGTAAAACTCACAAAGGCGATATTTTTAAAACAAAGTTCCAGATTTTCCAGGAACAGATCATTTCAATTTTATATGAGCTCTTCCTGAAATAGCAAAAGAGGGTCCAGCCCCAAACTCATGTTAAGAGGTCAAATACTAAACCAGGATGAAAGCAAAGTGAAAAGGAAGTTACAAGGTGATCTCATTAACAGACATTCTTTTGGATTCTTAAAATCCAAAAGAAACGAAACTGAAGATAGTTGAAGAAAACACATGTCCAAATTAGCTTTAATTCCAGAATCTCAAGGATAGTTTATCTTTAGAAGTATAAAAATACTTTCGAGCAAAAAGAAATCCTCTTAACAGATGCAGAACATGTGATAAAATTTAACATTTTTTCCTGATTAAAAAATTCAACAAGAAAAAAATTCAACAAGAATGGAAGCAAAGCAAACATTATTAATCTGATAAAGTATATTAAATATCATCCTCCAGAGTAAATCATTCATTAGACATTTAAGACACATGTTTTTCTAAAATCAGGGAAGAACAGAGTCCTACTACCCTAGCACCTATTCAACACTAACCTGAAGGTTCTAGCTGGCATAACAGGAACAAAAATAAAGAAATACATGGAAAGCATAATGGGAGGAACTGCCCCGTCACTGTTCACAACTACCGAGGTCCACAGAGCCGGAGTCACAGCCGGGTCCCTTCTGCTCACACAGCCCCCTACTTGGCCCTCCGCTCTCTGCGTTCTGGCTCTGTGCTACATGCTGCTTCCCGAACATCTGGGGCCAGATTCCTGGGACCACACGGCCCCCAAATCCCCCCCACACAATCTGGTTCTTACCTGCACTTGTTGGAGTATTCTTCTCTCCTGACCTCCAGACTTGACCTTCTCCTGCCTCTCAGGCTGCTTTTTTCTCAGTAGTGCCTGCTGGCTCTTTCTTCCACTTGTTTTTTAAACACCAGACTCAAGCCTCTGATTTCAAGCTTTCCCAAGTTATACACCTACAGGATCTTAATCACCACTTAGGTGTGACTACCATGTCCACTCAGGTGACACCCAATAGGAATGGTCCCCAAATTTGTTTTGGACCAGAATAAGGATGTGTGGACATGTCTGACAGGTATTTCAGCTTCCTACATTCCATCTAGGCCAGCCTTAGTCACCTTCCAGTCAGGGACATAGGGCGCAGAGCTGGACACTAGTTAGCTCTAACTCCACCTTCACTCCTCACATTGGTTCTATATCAGCTCCTATTTATGTTCTGTACTTCTGAAGCACCTCTCGTTCTCTTATCTTTCTTTGCCCCTTTAGTCACTGATTTGATTCAGGCCCTGATTATCTCTTGCATTTCTTGTACCTGGTGGTCTGCTTATAGCCTGCCCTCTAACCCTTCTCCAAAGGAACAAATCTGGTTTAATCTGTCTTATAATTGAAATCTTTCAGTGATTCCAACAGCCCAAAGTAAGAGTCAAAGTCCTTCAAAAGGAGCCTGCATCCAGTCACTGGGACCAGATCCTCTATCCTAAGGAATGATTTGCCAGAATTCAGCCTTTTCCATCATTTCCAGGGTTCACCCTTTGTAAGAATGTATTCAGTTCCCTGGCTCCTGTAGTAAACTTTGTTTTATGCACATAGACTGGCCTGGCAGTCTCTGCCAGGGTAAATATTAATGAATTAACCAAGAAAGAAAGTTTATTCAATCCCCAGTACTGCCAAATAAAAGCATTTTTTTTTTTAAAGGAAAGAACCTTTACATAAAGTACTAAGTATCAAATTTACAATGGACCATTATAACAATGTTACATGTTGAGTACTTTGAAGTTAAAATGAAAGGAAAACGATATCTGCGTGCACAACTCATTCAAAATTCATCTAAATATAAGCCAGGCAGTGCCTTCTATCCTGGGAATATGGAGGGACTGAGACAGACACCTGCATCCAGCTCATAGCCTTGTACCATGAAGAGGTACAAACGCTGCTCAGGACAGTTACAGGTATGACAACCCTATTGTGCACATGCGCACACAGACCCCATGCGGCCAGTTATGGCCAGTTACTGTTCAAAAATTCCCAAGATGAGGTGCAGCTTCATTTTACATGATTTACATTTTTTAGGGTACCGGGAATGAAACTCAGGACCTCGGGCTTGCCAGGCAGGCACTGCATAAACTTTTTATTTGTGTATAATTTATAACCTCCTTCCAAAATTAATTTACAGTGGCATGGTATTGGGTTAAATATAAAAGATGAAAAAAATAAAATGTTGAATGTGTACCATGTAAAAATTCTACATTTTGCCTTAGAAGTATTAAACTTTTCTGAGAATCGTCAAGAGTGATAAACAGTGATATATAATCCAATGCCATAAATAGTAATGGAGATTTTTCAAAGGAAAAAAATCTATCCAATTTTTATAATAATGACACGTGAGCTCAGATTATAACGTTGCATAGTTATTTTAAACAGCATTTTAAATGTACTTGTACTGTGTTTACGAACTACCTTCAATTTGAGTACATACATTTGCCTTTAATATGGAAAACCTAGCCAGTTTTTCCACGTTCTCCATTCTGTAGCATGTACAACTGAGTAAAAGATTTACAGTACACAGGTCACTTTTACCACTATCCTCTAAATTGTTTCAAAATGTTCCTTAAATGGGGAGCCCGGGGTCCAGCCCCTATGTCATATCCACAATTACAAGAATTTCTTTGAAACGCCAGTGATTACAGCGCAGAGGCTCCACTAGTTCACTGTCCTTCACATCTAGACTCAAAATCTACCAGATTGACACGGCACTACCTTGCCAAGTCATCCACTTCCGTGCTAACGATCAAACATTTGGATTGAGATTAACTTTGTTCTGTCAAATTGAAAAGAAAGTTTACATTTAGATCCCCATATTCTAGTCTACACATTATTCCACCAACACGAATTTCAAGCATTGTTCTCCTTTGAAAAAGCTTCCTGCTAACCAGTGCTATGCCTTGCAAATGAAATGTCTTAATTTTTGTCTTTGAACCTAATTAAAATCAAGAAACTTTAATTTTAATAATAACTCACAAAAACTATCCAGTTCCAAGCTCCTCCCTGGCATCTGTCCCTATGTCCCCTCCCTCCAAACCCAGAAAAATCCAGCACAAGTGCAAACACAAAACAACCAGCCACATGTTGTGAACGCTAGGGAACGTGATTCCCGCTGGCTTGGGCTACAAAGAAAGCCCATGAGTAATCAAAAATACTAACTCAAAACATTAAAGTTGAAAGCCACCTCCCCCAAATTAATATAATTTCTCTTTCTCTTTTCAATCTACTCATGCCTTTCCCCGCGTATTCTTGGAATTTCAGCGGCCACAGAAGCCGGAGCGCTAAGTTCATCTCAATGTCAGCCAGAACAGAGACATGCAAAAAATCACTAACTTGGAAGGTTATTTAGGACAATAACGTCTTTCACTCTTACTCCTCCCACTCCAGCCCCATTTGACCTAATACTAATAATCAGTCGGGGGAAAAAAAAAAAAATACCAGCAATCAGGCTTTGCCCAGCGGCCCTTCAGGAAGGCGGCGGAGACCCCGCAGCCGGCAGGAGACCCCGCAGGGGGCCGCCCGCTCGCCCTCCCGCGCACCCGGCTCGCCCGGCTCGGCGCGCTCGCGTCCGCCCGCACGGGA
>NW_004524651.1:607116-622846 GCF_000260255.1 Octodon degus | reverse complement strand
GGCGCAGGTAGGGACCGAGCCTGTCCCCGGCCCCGAGCAGCGCGGCGCCAGGGGCTCCCCTGCGAGGCAGCCGCGTCCCGCTGTGCGGGCGGCGCGGGTACAGCGTGGCCTGGGGCGCCCGCAGCCGGACGCGGCCCCCAACTTTCCAGCTGCCAGCCCGCCCTGCCCTCGGGAGCCCCCGAGCTGCACACCCAGGCTTCCCTGACTGCAGACTGCCGCCCGCCGGTCCTAGAGACCTGGAGGGTCCCGTCCCCCTCGGCATCGCCTACCCGCGCAGGGCTGGACATGCGGAGAGGCACACAGCTGTGCTGACCACACTGGGCGAAACGTGTTTAAGGGAGACAGGCTTCCATCCCAGCGAGCTGGGTGTAAAGCACCAGGGACGGAAGGCTGCAGAGAAAGGCTACTCTTAAGTGAGTGGCAGGTGAATTAGATTCTGGGGAGTGATAATGTAGTTAAAAACAACTTCCTTCCCACATAAGTTTTAAATCTTTCTAATATACCTCAGCCCTCATACTTAAGTGAGCCCTGAGTGCTGGCAGTGAACAAACGAATTTCTTCACCAAGGGCCACGGATACCTATGTGATCAGAGGCCACTGCATTTGTACTACACAAGTAGAAAATACCGAAGATCTGCCTTAGTTGGACAAAAAAATTTTTTTCGGTGTGTTTTGTTTTGACACGTAGTTAGGCCTGGCCTTGAACTCACTCATGGCCCAGGCTGGCCTCCAACTCGCTGCAATCTCCTGCCTCAGCCTAATGACAAGTGTGCCACTCCACATCTGGCTCTTGGTTGGAAATTTTCGAATTGAAATTTGGGAAGTTAATGTGTCTCAGTTACCCTTTTCTCATTGCTGGGACAACTATCCAACACCCAAAATTAAGGAAGGAAAGGTTTATTTAGCTCAGTTTGTGGCAGTTTTAGTTTATATTCAGCTGGCTGTAAGGCAGAGTGGAACATGGCAGAGGGCAGCAGTGTATGGCAGCAGAAAACAGCACAGAGCAAGGGGCAGGGCAGCAGCCTTTCCTTATGTTATAAGCAGGCTACCCTGGGGTGGGGGTGGAGAACTCACACAGTGTCTGTGTCCTCCTCCTGCACAGGATGAGGATGTTTACAAAGTAATAACCCTGGCTCCCTGCTAAGTCACTTAAACTTTTCAACTTTTCAAGTTGACCCAATGTATGAACCAGTACAATCCACTCCTTGTCAACTTGACAACCAGACATTTCTTTATAAACCAGTTTTTAGATACAAAGACATGCTTATTCTTAACATTTTACAACTTGGACATTATAACACAGCTTTAACAATCCTTAAGAAGGATTAAGTTTTTCAACACTATATAATATTAGAACCACAACATTTTGCCCCCTGGACCTCCTAAAGGCTCATGCACATCCCTTTGTGTAAAAGGCATTTATTTAATCTATCTACAGGAGTTGCCAAAGTCCTAACAGTTTCAGCATTGCTGAAAAGTCTAAGTCCTAAGTTAAAGACTTCCCACATTTAATGGCACAAGAACAACAAAGCACTGAAACCAAAGCAAGTCCCAAATCCCACAGGGCAAACATTAAGTCCTGTAGTTCCATGTTTAACATCGGAGGCAATCTGTGGCAAACTGTGAGCTCTATGTGGCTCTGCCTCTATGACACTTACTGGTTGTAGCTACCATGGCTTTTTTCTGGGGTTGGCTTTGCTCTCTCCTTACAGCTTTCCTCGGACAATCTACGTTTTTGCCTGTTTTAAACTTTTGGGGTTTTCAATGAATAAGCTTTTCACTCAGAGCTTTATACACTGCACTCCCAGGGGCACACTGCCTGACCTCGCACACCTTCTAAAATCTAGGTGGAAGCCTTCTTAACCTCAGAACTCTTGCATTCTGCATGTGCCCAAAACTAATGCCACATGGATGATGCCAAGGTCTGCTGCCAGCTGGCAAAGTGGCCAGGTTTTCTTTTCTGTTGGCTGCTGCCTCCATTTTGGAACATGGCACTCTGGCTTTTTGCTCAAAGCAAACTCCCTCACCCTTGGAGTTACGAGGATGCAAAGGGTGAGGACCTGCAATCTCCTGTGGTGCCCTGAGGACATCTTTTTTTAATCTTCCTTTTCCTCCTGAGCAGTGGAGATCTCAGCTCTATCTTTGCAATCCACAGCCTTCCTGGCACTACTTTTTTGGCCAAACTTAAAACATTTTAAATCAACCTGTTGGGCTCTTTGTTCTTGACTTTAAATCTGATGAAGAGCCCTCCAAAAGAGCCATGCCACTCAATGTATAACTGCCTTTAAATTTCTTTTGCCAGATTAACCAGTCAACTGTACTTAATCTCAGTCTCAGGCAAAGTCTCTGGACATGAGCAAAATGCAGACAAACTTTTTTGTCAAGCCATAACACATCATCTGGAGTCCAACAACCAATGCAGTCCTTCTCAGCAGAAACTTCCCCAGCCTGGTTTTTACAAGCAAGAATTCTACTAGCATTTTGGTCTTCTGAGCTCTGACCAGAATCTCCCATACAGAACAGCCAAAGGTGTTCCAATGTTTTTCTTTTGGGCGACAACTCTGAACCTTTCCTATATCTTCCCATAAGCCATTCCCAAAGGCTTGCAATCCACATGGTCAGGTCTATAGTCACAGCACTGGCCCCACTCCTGGTACCAAATTCTGTCTCAGTTACCCTTCTCTTCTTGCTTGGACAAAATACCTGACACCCAACATTAAGAAAGGAAAGGTTTATTTAGCTCAGTTTGTGGAGGTTTTAGTTTATATTCAGCTGGCTGTAAGGCAGAGTGGCACATGGCAGAGGGCAGCAGTTTATGGCAGCAGAAAACAGCACAGAGCAAGGGGTGGGGCAGCAGCCTCTCCTTGTGTTATAAGCAGGCTACCCTGGGGTGGGGGTGGAGAAGTCACACAGTGTCTGTGTCCTCCTTCTGCACAGGATGAGGACGTTTACAAAGTAATAACCTGGCTCCCTGCTGAGTCAACTAAACAAACTTTTCGGGTCGATACAATATATCAACCAATACACACAGTGTCTTTGTTTTCTTTCTTTCATTCTACATTTCAATTGGTAACTATTCTTCTATTTAGTTGGGTTTTCTTTCTTCTTTTTGGTATCAAGAATCAAAGTCAGGACCTTATGTTTGCCAGGCAAGCACTGAGCAGCTGAGCTATATCCCTGGCTGCTCTTCTGCTTGGCACTACAGAATCCCTAGGCCCTGAAAATTGGAGAATTCATTCAGCTTACAAAAACAGTACCAGTGTTTGTGGACAGGATATCGTGTCTGCATCTTGTACAGTGAGTAACCACTAAGACAACAGTATGCAATGTATTAATTATTGAAACTGTCCTACTAATTGGTTTTGAAACTGTCTCATTGCAATTTGTTTCTCAATAAAATTAAACAAACAAACAAACTACCAGGCAGCACAACAACAAACACCAAAATCTACTTTGTTTTAGAAGGTAATTTAGTGGGCAGCTATACTGTGCCAGACCCTGCATTGGGGCTCTACCATAAATAAATTTGCCTTAGGTTGAGGTAGCAGAGTTTAGATCCAGACCCAATGGCGAGATCATTCAGAGAAAATGCTAATAGAAAGCCACCCATGAAAACCTAGGGAACTGTCATATTCAGGACCAAGAAGACATGCTTGCAGGTGACTGAGAAGCCATAAAGGATAAGGAAGCCAAAGAAAGGTAGGCATCATGGAAGCCAGGATTCCAAAAAGCAATGTATTGTTTCCTTTGTACATTTATTATTCATTCACTCAGATATTTAATTAACCACCTATTCCATTGCATGCCAAGTGCTATGCTACAAGAAGACAGTGGCGTCCTTAAGGAGCTCCAGTTCAGCAATTAAACACACACACACACACACACAAAATAAAAAAAAAAAAAAAAAAAAAAAAAAAAAAAGATAACACAGCTGTGCTAAGAAGGAACTCCTGGGATAGGAAGGCCACCTAACCTAGTTTGGAAGGGTGGAGGCTTCCACCCTTAGCAATGGTGGCCCAGTTGTCCAACAGAGCAATCCTGAGAACTAATCAGTGGGAAACTGTGTGTGGGGTTGGAGGTTATGGAGTAAAGGAAGAAACAGGTCAGGCACTGTAAGTCAAACTGATGGGGCTTGACTAAAGGTAAGCAAAGGATACACCAAAGACAGCTGGTGTGATCCTGGCTCAGAGGTACCTGTGCCAGTGGTACTTCTATGAGATAAATGGGCAACTCAATTTTAGACACATGGTTTTGAAATACTTTTGATATAAGTATGCGTAAATGTTTGAAAAGAAAACTGGATATATTGGTTAAAAGCTGGGGAATGGTCCAAGGTGGATACCTAAGTAACCATGGATTTTGTGTTAAAAGAGCAAGATCATTCAGAGAAAATGCTAATAGAAAGCCACCCATAAAAAACCTAGGGAACTGTCATATTCAAGACCAAGAAGACATGCTTGCAGGTGACTGAGAAGCCATAAAAGATAAGGAAGCCAAAGAAAGGTAGGCATCATGGAAGTCAGGATTCCAAAAAGAAGTAGTCAAATGCCAAGTCCTTCGAAGGACAAACAAGACAATTTGAAAACATTCTGCTTTACAAAGAAGAACTGGGCAAGCGGGCTAGCTGGGGAAGGAAGATGCTGAAACAAAGTATCACATCACCAGTTGAGAGATGGAACTGCTGAGAAATGCACAGGGACAGGTAAAATCCACTTTTAAAAAAAGGAGCAGAGAATTCAAGACAGAAGCTATGTTTTGGAAGCAAGGTCCCCAAGAAAGATGGAAACAAAGGGATGGGAACTGATGCTGATAAACATTGGAACAGGAATCAGATGGAATTCACCGTGCTTGAGTAAGACATTTTGCTCAGTAGGAGAGGAAGATAAGGTAACTGCAGGGATGAGGGGACCAGAGGGCTGAAGACTTGGCATGGTTGTGAAAAAGATTAGGGAAGAAGGGCTGAGGGATACAAAAGGACTAAGTGACTGATGGCAGACACAGGAGACCCCCATGGCTTGGGAGAGTTCTCAGTTGGCATGAAGGCATGATTTCTGTTCAGTGAAGCCACTGTGGGACCCAGAGAAGCCATGTAAGTTCTCAGCTTTTGGATGATTCCAGCTTAGCGTGCATCTTTCCATTCCAACACAAATGTAGCACCATTATTATTCAGACATGTATCTGGGCCAGCTCTCCTCAGCAGTCAGGATGTTTAACACAAAAGTATACACCATTTTATAAACAAGCTCATGACAGCTTCACACAGCCAAGTTCCTAACTTGGAAAACCTGGTCTGACTAAGATCAAGGAAACGCAATGATTCACAGAACAAGGACAGCACCAAACATGGCTTCCATGTGACAGTTTAGCCACTTCTGAGGCTGCCTTCTGAACGAGGAAAACTACAGAAACAAAAAACCATGAAACCAGTTTCTAGCCTTCTGAATGAAACTTTCAGACAAGGCTGAAGGGAAAAGCGTTCACACTCGCAGATAGGACATTTCCAAATAGTCTACCTTAAAAATACGCAGGTTTCTTTACTAGATCAAGCCACAAACTCAACCTACTTTATATGCTGCGAAGTTTTGCAACCATGTAACGAGTTTTATTTACACATGAAATCTTCCTATGATAATACTTCACATATATTAAAGCTCACTACCTACATACCACAAAAATAGAAGAAACAAGCTCAGACACAAAGGCTCTCAGAAAACTTTCTTTCAGAGCCGGCTCTCCCTCGCTAAGGTCAGTCTTGCTCTTTGGTTTCTCTGGCTTTCTTGTTATGACACAGGAAATCAGAAAGAACACATCCAAAGGGATCTGGACTCTGCTAGAACCAAGCACATAATCTAAAAGTTTAGAAGTAATTTTTAAAACCTATAAGGAGCAAAAAAGAATTCAAGAAGGATTAGCAAGACCCAGCCACTTAGCTAAAGAGTACATGGCTCTGTGAAAATTAATATCTTTGTATAAAGGCACAGCGTACTTATTAACAAAAGGATAATCGAGAGCAGGCTAGATACCTCAGCGGACTAACGCGCCTGCTTAGGCAGAACGCACAAGCCAGGGTCCAATCCCTGGCGTGCCATGCTAGGCCCTGGGGTGCACTGAGACAGCAATTGAGACTGGGTGTGGTGGCATGTGCCTGTAATCCCAGGGCTTGGGAGGCTTAAAACAGGATGATCACTACAAGTCCGATCTACATAGTGAGACTCTGTAGACCCTGCAGACCCTGTCCCAAATAAAAGGAAAAAAAAAGAAGAATCCTGAAAAAACTAGAAAAATTGAAATTGAATTTTAGAATCTTAGGTAAGTATTAAATGTGTGGGCTGGGGCTGTGACTCAGTAGTAGTTACAACCTCACACGTTAAAAAAAGGCCTTGGGTTCAAACCCCAACATCACCCCCACGCACCCACCCACACACGCGCACACGCACAGTAAAAAGAAAATGTGTAACGTTAAAAAAAAAAATTAGAAGGGCCAGTCAGATAGCTCAGCAGACTAAAGCACCTGCTAGGCAGAACACAGCAGCCAGCGTTCGATCCCCGAGGCTGAAAACAGAATCACTATGACTCCGATCTACGTAGTGAGACCCTGTAGACCCTGTACTCAATAAATAAAATAAACGATTAAAATAGAAATAGGTCTGCTTCTCTGGGAACTGAGGCCACTCACCCACCCAGCCCTGTTTTGCAGCATGTACAACTCAAGTATTTTGCCACTATAATCCCACTTATGCTTCAAAACCATCCACAGGTGTTTTAGCCATGGTTTCAAAAAGGAGAGTGTATTTTAAAACTGAATTGAGGGAAAATTAAATAGCAGAGCCAAGAAGTACACTCAAGTCTGCCGGAGCGCAAAGCTTGCAACTGTTGTTTAAAAAGTTTCCAGATAATAGAAATGTAACACATAATGCCAGAGAAATAAGGCAGTAAAAACGTGATTATGCCACTCTGATGTCAATTAAGTTATTCTGACGCAATTCTTCAGCATTTGAAAGACCAACTTCAAGGATGCCACTTATTTTTCAAGTATTTTGGGAGACTTCTCTCTACAGTTTTTCTTCCATGAATCCATAAATTTTACTGAAAGATGGTATTTCATAAAACTGCTGAAAAGCTATCCTAAAGGTCCTCTAAACACCTGAAACACGAAATGCAAGTTGCTGAAAATGCAACACAAATGCTGTGTTCCACACACATTACATGGCTGTGCACCACTGATGTCCACATCGACCTCTGAGTGTTTCACTATATATTTTTGTTTTATAGAAATTTGTCCCACAAAGACTGAGATTTAAAACAGACCCATTAGACATTCAGACCATTGTTCCTAACAACTTTATGTGTGGTTTCTTCAAAGATGAAGACATCAAACAAAGACAAACATCAGCAGCTCTTTCTTGTGTAGTATGTAATGAAGATAAAACAATAAAATCATTCCACAAGTGGTCAAATAAATCTTCTTTAGAGCATACTATCTCTTGCCAAACAAATATAATTTTAAAGACACAACAGCTCCAAGCTCATCAGAGAAGAGGGATTACAAGTGTTAATTACTAAGAGCCTACAATTGTAGTGGCTGGCTTTTATTCAGGGGTTGCTATGTATCAGGCATTATAGGGAGGATGACATTATCATCTTTAATCCTCAAGCTAAATTTAAGAAGCTAAAACAGGTTAAACAGTCTAAGCTCAAAGCTAACACTCAAGCAAACCTACATTTTTAACAAAGAGAAGGGTTCAGGGCTTTTTAAAGCAAACTGTGAAAATCAGAATAGGCTGACTTCTCCAGAGACTGCAGACCATCTTCATAACACGTTACTTCTAATCTAGTGTTCTGCCTTAAAACCATATGTCCCTAGGCAGAAAAAAAGATATCGATACATTCACTGGGCAATATAGCCAAAATATTGAAAGGAATTGGGTTTTGCAATGTGCTAAACACCACACGATCCTGACATCACAATTTGTTAATTTCAAAGATCTTCTACAGTGCTACCAGATTTGTATACACCGTTCATCACTGAAACTAGCATATGAAATCTGCCAATGAATGCAAACAGAAGTGGTAAGGAAGTATTTTACAAACAGTATTAGAAGAGAAGAATCAACCATGTTTTCCTGTGACAGTAACAGAATTATGTGGAAGACTAAGATTTTGTTTTGTTTTGACTTTTATTAGTACGTGTTTGCCTACATAATTACTTTCACTATAGGGAATTGGTTGCAAATCCCTTTCTCGCCCTCACCCTCTTTCTTTACCCAGGATCAGATTCATTTATTTATAAGACCTTATAAAGTTAATTATCACACATACAGTTTTAAAAGAAATCAGAGGTGCTGGGGAGATGGCTCTGTAGAATAAGCACTTCCCTGGCAAGTGCAAAGGTGTGAGTTCAATCCCCAGTTCTGGGGGGGGGGGGAGAATTCAGATTAATATTTTCCTATTTTTCTTTTCAAACAAATATATAGAAAAGAAAACACACACATAAACAGCATTTAAAAAGCTGTATATGAACTCATAAGGATTCCATTTTAATCATGACAAAATAAAATTTTAGATTTTACTTAGAAGAAAAACATAAACAAGGTATGGAGGTGCACACTTGAAATCCTGGCACTCTGAGAGACTAAACAGGAAGATCACAAGTTTGAGCCCAGCCCAGGCAACTCAGCAAGTTGATGACACCCTGTGTCGAGATAAAAAGTAAAAAGCACAGAAATACATTTTCTTATTTTGCTAAAACCTAATCTCTAACCAAAAAGTATAACTATAATAAGAAATTAGCTATCAATATAAAAAAGTAATGGTTAAATATTTTTAAAAAGCGATGGTTAAACATATATATAAAAGTCAGCAAAATGGGAAAGCAAGCTTATTTCCGGGGGGGTGGGGGGGTGGGAGTGAAACACGGTCTCATTATACAGTTCACGCTGGCCTCACACTCATGGCTCTCCTCCTGCCTCAGCCTTCAGGTGCTAGGATTATACACATGCACCACATGCCTACCTTGCTACTTGATTTAAAATCATAAAAATGACAAAATAAAAATACTAGTTTAGGCAACCCAAGGAAATATTTACAACTTTTTAGTTCTTAAAAAAAAAAGAATCATTAAGATGAGTGTACTGGTTTCACCCAAAAGCAAAGGGCATAGGGCTGAACAGGAAGGGAGTAAGGGCAAACAAAATACAACCAGCTTTCACCTGCTGAGATCAATTTACACAGGTAAGTGCAGCATTATTTTCTATATATTAAGTGATACTTATTTTTCACATAAAGATCTTTTGTTTTTAGAATATTTTCACATCCCATGCACTGAAATGTCACAATAATCCTCGGCACAGTGATACGAATTATATTTGTTAAATGTGGCTGCATCTGTGTGGCGAACCACCTGGGCGACTCTCCTTGAACGAAGAGCAATTATCTCCATTTTGGCTGTTCCTGACCCTATTTCCACAGACTGATACACACAGAGCAGGCTAGGACTTCTCCTTCTCCCTTCAGCTGGCTTTCAGCAGTGCGTACTGGTCTAGCCGAGGTGCTGGTGGCAGTCTTTGAAGACAGCACTTTGCTTCCCCAGGAACCCCCACCTGCTGCTCTTTCATATGAGCGGGGTCACGAAGGAACGACGAGCCAGTGCTCCATGCCGTGAGCTGGGTTCAAGCCTCGAGATGGAGGCTATGCTTTCATGGGGCTTGAAAGATTACACATTAGAGCTGAAGTACCCAACCCCAAAACATCACATTTTGCAGAGGTAAATGCAGGCCTCCTGCCTAGCCCAGCTCACAGTGCTCACCTGCTTCCTGCAATTCTCAGTCATTCATCCTCAAGCCACTCCTCCTTCACAACTGAATAAAACTCAGGTTAGACTCTAGGTCAAGGCCTTTGTTCCAGAAAGCCATCATCATGGCTGGACTTAGGACCCCTTGGCTCCCCATGTCTATAAAAATGCCTTAGTGTCTTTATTCTCACTGTGGGTTGCATAGGAAATGGTAGGCTGGAATTAACTTGACGGGATTGCAGTAATTTATCCATGGGATTACAAATACAAACTTTCCAGACCGAGATGAGGACCAGGAAGGGCTCTCCATACATCAGGGTTGGGACATGGCTCAAGAATGCTTACCTTGTATCCACAAGCACCTGAGTTTGATCCCCAGCACCACACATAAATAATAAAATAATCTCAAAATTTAAAAAAGCAGAACAATTTTTTAAAATAGCTATATCAATTCAAAAGAATGCTGAATTTTACAGTAGTTATTTTAGAATCATGCTGCTTAATGAATAAACACATTCCAAATTTCAGTGAAAATGAACCATAGTTTTTAAATTGTTGAAAAGCAACAATTACTGCTTTTCAACAATTTAAAAACTATGACAGCTGAGTAGACAGCTCGGCGGTCTAAGCACCTGTCTCACAAGTGCAAGGACCAGGTTCAACTCCGGTACAGCATGCTGTGCAGGCCACCAAAACCAGGCATGGTGGCGCACATCTGTAATCGCAGCACTGGGGAGGCTGAGACAGGAGGACTGCTATGAGTCCCAGCTGCATAGTGAGACCCTTTACCAAAGAAATAAATAAGTAAATCGATTTTTAAAAAATGACTTACTGAAAGATCAACCATGTGACACCTCAACAATTATTTTAAAAATTAATTCCAAACAACTTACCTCTTCTTGTTTGGTGAACAGATTAAGGCAATCACTCAAAGCCATACAAGTTTCTTTAGAAGCTTCAGAGACAGCTTCAGCTTTCTGAAGAAATGATGGAAGCATGTCTAGAAATATAAAAGGAAATACAGTAAGTGAGATTTCACCTTAACCCTAACTAAGGTAAACGAAGAACACGACGCCAGTTTCCTATGTACTTGCTTCACTTTTCCTTCCAGCCAACTGTCTCGAGCGCAGTACACACAGCAGTGGGCTCCCTGGGCACTGCCATGAATGCGCCACTGCAGCCAGGATACATGGGTCGGTACACGGGAAAGATGAAGCCTTTCCCTAGAAAGGCCTCGACTGGTGAAGGCACACCTCTGAGGGCTTCCGGTGATACAAACAGCCTGTTGTACCACGGTTCGCCTCCATGACCTACATCCCATGAAGAGAAGTATGGACACTAAAGGAATAATTTGTGTAAAATAGAAAGTAGGTACAGTATATAAAGCAGCTGACAAGCAGGACTGACAGCACTACTTAAGAGAGTAACATTTCCTTTCACCATGTTCTATGCTAGATAAGTAATTTTATTCAAAAGCAAAGTGCTAAAAAGGAACAAAAATAAGTCTGTAGCTGATACGGCAGCAATATGAACTCAATTTCCTCTAGTTCTTACTCGACAAATGTTTGGCATTAAAAATAAATCCTTGTGGAGACCAAGTATCTTTCACTGTGTTATTTAAATTGAGAACAAACAGTAGTATCAGTATCTTTCCAGGTCCACTAAAGAAAATCTTAACATATTTACCCATTAATAATAAAAAAGGTAGAAAACTGCAAGATGCACATACATCACTTAAAAACAAGCAAAATATTCTCTTACTCAGATTAACACAAGAGAAATGTAGACAAAATAGTTTGGCTTTTGGTTACACATTAAAATCTAAACCTATTCCATCATCAAATAAAAATCCTACCACATAAAAGAGAAAATTAAATCTGTAGCTTACTTTGTATTTAAAATCATCTTAAAATAATGTTAAAATACACTAAATGAGCTCACAGACATAATCAAGTGAATCAAAATGTCTTCACCTTGCAAACATCATGTTGTAAGCCGTGGAGTACTCAGTCCCATAAAGAAACAAAACTTTTCAAATGGGAAACAGAGCAACTGCTACAATGAAGGCAGTGGTGGCTCTCAAGTGCATTAATCTGATTTTAGCAAAAGCAGCTCTAGTTTAGCTTTCCCTACCCTTAAGATGTTGTAAACATAGGAGAAATTACAGAATTACAAAGAAGAATCCCATTGCCATGGAAACCAAGAAGGTATTTAGGCAGAGATGAACTAAAAATACGGCCAGACGTGCTTCTGATCTGTAAGGATCAGGGAAGCACGTTCAGACGCCGGCTGGATTTAAGACCTGTAACACGGGAAGGAGCCAATGGCTGGCTTTATTAATAAACTCTGCTCTAATTTTTGGTCTGAAATTGAAATAGTTCTTGCTATTACAATAAGAGGAAAGCAAAGTGTAAAACTGTCATTCAGTATGACCCAAGACAGCAAAACCCATCTACTGAGAACACACACCAAATAATTTACATTTCACACTGACAAAATTGTGAGTATTCAACTTTTCGTTTTTCTTCAGATATTTGCAAATTTTCCACGTTAATGTGACTTATAGGAGCCAACCAAAAAAGTCTTCTTCTTGGAAAAATTATTCCTCAAAACTCATAAAGCAAAAGTAGGAAAGCACAGGAAAAGGTCACCGTGAATGAAGATATGAACAACCTTTTATTAATATTCAGATGGAAAGACCAAACTATATTTCATATTTTTCATCTTGTGTACAGTTTCCTATTATTAGCTAATTTTAACAAAAACTCAAATAAGGGAAAAATCACTATACTCTGAATTAAATCTGACTTTACATACTTTATTTTTCATTTTGGATCTTTGATAGGCATTGTAGAGATGTATTCTTTACTTAGTTACTAGATAGCAACAGAAGTAACCATATGCGAGATGCCAGATGACTTAAATAGTAACTCAGCAGATGCCACGAAGAGCTGTGGACCAAGTACTGTGAGGCTGTGTCCACGGAAGAGCAGACAGCCCCTACCTTCCATTAATTCCTCAGGTAATCTAGTAATTTTCCATTTTCATACTACACATGACAGAAAGAGGGAAAGCTAATCATCGTGGATCTACCACCTTCATTAAAGCCATCATATGCTTAAACATCCCCAGTTGAGACATTTTAGATGATCTAGCCCTTCAATACCCATTGTCCAAATGCATTATTAGAAATACGCATGCTTAAAAATGATTCTGTAAACTTTCAAAAGGTATTTATTTACTTATTCATTCACAATTCATGCACACATACAAATTCTTGTGTCCAAAACTGAGCCAAGGTTATCCATTTTCAAGGTCTGGGGCTACGGCGCAGGGCAGATTGTGTGCTCAGCATGCATGAGGTCCTGGCTTGCATCTCAGCATCCCACACGAAGAAGGCAACCTAACTCCTCTGCCAGCCTAATGTTAAAAATAAGGTCTTAAAGTAAGTATTGACTTGCACAGCGCTTGGCTTAAGAACTGACGAGCGCGGCATATGCTACGCTGTAGAGCAGCACATCAAGGTTATCCAGTGCACACTGGCAAGCTTCTTACATAAGGACGCTTGCGTATGGTTACAGAAAAAGAAATAAAAATGCTACACTTCTAGGAAAATGACCAACTGGGAATCACTGCAAATAGGTTTCATCCAGTTAATATGATGGAGAGACCATCCTGCCAAAAATAAATGTAACAAGACCAGTATGTTACCTTATTTGGCCTACTATCAGAATCTGAATGCTAATTTTAAGGAAAAAAAATATTTTTGTGATAAAAATATTTTGAAGTCAGGAAATCTGCTCTAAGATCTATTGGAGAAGCTTAGCTTTAGAGACATAAAAAACTCACAATCTGTCATTTTCCATGATTATATTATACAATTTTTAATTGGGTAAGTTTTAAAAGCAGTGGGAAGTGGCTGGTGATACAGCTCAGCAGCACAGTGCTGCCTAGAAGTGCAAGGTCCTGATTTGAATTCCCAGTACCAAAAAAATGTAGTGGGAAAGGAATTTTTTTAATGTTAACAAACTAAATGCAAATACAGATGGCCTCTATTGTTCTAATATAGAAAGATATCACACTCTGTAGCCTAACACTTAAAATGCCTCATAAACCTGATCACTTTCAGCTACAGTGTTTTCCTAGAAATACTCATTTACCTACAAAGCATTTTCTACTTCAGTTCTTACAGACATTTGTACACGATTTGCCTTCTCACCTGATACTGGAGATAACCATTTATTTGCAGAAGTGCCACTTAACCAAAAATTATTTTCCTTCAAGGTCTAGTTCAAATGCCATCTTCCTTCCAAAGCCTTTCTGCAACATCACTGCAGGATAGATCCCTCTTGGGGGCTCCGACAAGTAGCCAGCACATTTCTAGTAGAGGACAGGCAGCACTGACTGCATACTGTCTCTTTGCTACTCCTAGAAATTCTAGACCTCTTCACCCCCTCAAATACCCTGTGCTGAGCTTTGAACAATAACAGAAAGACTCTTCAATGAATAAGGAAATCATTTTATCTTTAATGAGTAAGAAAATTATTTTTATGTCTATATACAGAAAAAGCAAATGCTTTTGGATTATTTTACATCAAAAAAGAATTTACTGAAAAAAAATGAAAGATGGAAATATTTTCATTTATTTTACCATAAATTTGCAAGTTAGGGCAGATTGAGAAGCTAGTAATTTGTAAACTATACTTTGTTTTTTTTACTTGAGACACAAGAAGATAAATTTTGCCTGTTTTTCTACATGTCACTATCCAAATATTTCTATCATTTGGTTTTGTTTTTTTTTTTTATGTGTTTAGTACAGGATCTACAGGGTCTCACTACAAACGTGGGACTCAAAGTGATCCCGTTTTCAGCCTCCCAAGCACTGGAATTACAGATCTGAGCCACCACACCCAATCTCAGTACCCTCTCACGTGCCTCGGGGGCGGGGCCAGCAAGGCAGCTGGAGATCAAACCTGGTCTGCCTAAGCAGGCACTTTAATCTGCTGAGCTATCTGGCCGGCCCTTATTTCTATCATTTGGAAGAAGACACTTAAAAGAAAAAAGAAAGAGAATGAATGACATTTCATTTCCTTGCCTTCCTTGCCCTTCTAGTAATGGTGTAACCTCTTTTTCTTTTGTTCAAATACAAATGCAACAGTAAGAACAGCCCCAAAACTAAGAGATATAGTGACAAAGCTAAACATTATAATTTAAAAAATAATGACACAGGGCAATTTGGGTGAGAAAAATGTAACGCATGCGACCACCCACATGCAAGGATCCACGCAGCCTGAATGGCAGGTTCTACAAAGCAGCCTTCAGCCAAAACTGGACTTACACAGATGCATCAGAAAATCAGCACTCTCTCCTCAAAATGGAGAAAAGATATTTGAACATAAAAGTAAATTAATTCATCTTTTACAAATCCAACATAAAACCATAACTAAAATGATCAAGAAAAGTGATGTAAGATACAAGAATATAAATTTATCTTTTTGTCTAAATCTAGAACTAATTTGAAAAATTTTCTACTGCATAAGTGCTTCTGACTATTCTATGTATCTGTATCTAGAGCATTTACACTAATGCACTGGAAGACAAAATATATTGTTCAAACTAGGATGTACAGCAGAGGACATAGCTCAACGCCTGCCTGACATACTCAAGGTCGAGATTGATTTCTGGTACAAGAAAAATAAATAAAAAACTAGGATGTATGAAATGAGTCAAGAGGTACAAAAAGTAAAGCCATATTAATATGCTGAGCTGTAAAGCCTCAAGTCAACAAATTCCTACACTGCCAGCCCTGCAGATAACTCACTACTATTTTGGACTACTCGTACTATATTAGAATATTTTCCTGAATTCACGTACCTACAATATTTAAATGATAGCACCCCCCCCCACCCCGCCCACTGAGTGAGAATTTCTGCCACGTTC
>NW_004524651.1:599447-600169 GCF_000260255.1 Octodon degus | reverse complement strand
CTGACAAGTGCTAGAGTCTGAGTTCAATCCCCGGTTCTGCCAAAAAAAAAAAAAAAGGGATTAAAAAAAAGATAAAAAGTTATAACTAAAAGATTAGTAAATTAGATAATCTTATACATGCATTCACAGAGTCCTAAAGCCCAAGCCTGGCAACCATGAGCCCGTTTACTGCACAGCGAGGAGAAGCAAGGCTCAGAGGCGATAGGGGCACAGTTCAAAGAAACAGCAACGTGGAGGGAGGACCCTACGCCGAGTCTTCTGGAGAACTCCCAGGCAGGCTCCCTAAAGCCTGTGAAATCTGAAATTTAAATGGGCTTTTCTTCTTCTTAAAAGAATAAAACCAAGATTACTCTATAAAGAAAACATCCTCAGAGAATAAAAGTTTTAAATAGCCCTTTTAAAATTGCTAATAGTTTCATAGTATCTATTCTGAATTCAAAGCCAAAAGTAGTCAGAACTGTTCAAAACTAGGGCTAGTGAGGTGGCTCAGTGGATTAAGCAACTGCTTTAGCAAGCACAGAGACTGGGGTTTGATCCCCGGTACCCCATGCTGCGCCCCACCCCAACCTCCCAGATCCCAGGGTTGAGCTGGACACTGGCTGGGCGTGGTGGCGTGCACCCATAATCCCAGGACTAGGGAGGCTGAAAACAGGAGGATCACTACAAGTCCAAGCTGTGTAGTTAGACCTTGTACCAAACACATAAATTAGTAAAAAAAAAAA
>NW_004524651.1:563213-597557 GCF_000260255.1 Octodon degus | reverse complement strand
TTAATAGAAAAGCGTCATTCTCCATCTATATATATTTAATACTCCTGCTCACGTGAGCACCAACACAGCTTTCTCTTTTCCTTCACAGGGTAAAGGCTGGCTAGACTCAGAGAGGCAGGCGCCAGCTTCATTCGCACACTGGGAATCTGCGGTAAGTAGCACAGACTCTGAAACTGCAACTCAAGGCAGGAAACACCCTCCATGGTCTCATTTTCAGATACTTGAATCATACTCATCTTCCCTTAGGCTGACAATAAAAATAAAACTGCTTTCTAGGTCAGTTATTTTCTTGTTAAAAAGGCACACAATAGGTAAACTAGAAGACAATGAATCTATACATACTGTGTTATTCTGGTACATGTGTCTTCTGTTTAAACAATTTAGCATCATTTTACTAATATAATACAGACAAGGGTAATGAATACAATGCAACACAGCACCTTCGCTCGCTTGCTGTGACCTTCCTTGGTGGTTACTGGTCACGCCAGGAAAGCCTGAACAGCTACTTAGCAATGTCAATGCTTATGAAATCTTGCAGAGTCCGCCATGGTGTCTCGGTCCTGACCTCTTGCCAGGCCACACTGCATCAGGGACTCTTTGTTACTTTTTATTTCTTTAACTGTATACAGTAAACGGAACTCCATCCAGAGCAATGGCCTCACGCTCAAGTCTGACAGAACTTAAACCTCCTCCAGGCTCCTGGGCAAAGCACACAGACCAAGGGTCCTACCGTGATAGAGGCCCAGGGGACAGGAAGGCCACACCGGTGAGCAGGAGAGCCGCACAGGCAACTCAGGTCTCCTGTCACCACTTCAGTCCACACAGACTGTCACTGTCATTTTGTTTGACTTAAGTTGATATTAAACTATCTCGTCCTGACCCACAGGGCAGTTCAAAAATGTATATCAGTCACATAGGAAGCACGCAAGCAGTGGACGGGGTAAGAGAAAATGAATCCTACCATGGGCCATTTAAAGTTCCCAGGTCACTGTCCAGAAGTAGGACCAAGGGAGTTTTCTGAGGCGACAAAAATGTTCTTTCTAAATCTTGAGATGCTGGGACTGGTGGTGATGCCTGTAATCCCAGCACTAGGGAAACTGAGTGAGGCTGAGGTGGGGAGATTACTACCAGTTTGAGGCCAGCCTGGGCTACTCAGTGAGTTCAAGATCAGCCTGAACTATACCGAATGATTGTCCCAAGAAGCAAACAAAGAAAAAAAGACTTTAAAATCAACATCTTGACAGGAGTGGTGGTTACAGTGTATATACTTGTCAAAACACATTAAAGACATAAAATGAATTTATTTTACTGTATAAAAATTATACCTCAAAAACATTACTTGAAAGTTCAGAACCACAGCATGTGCAATCCCAGTAAGTTTCCTCTCTGCACAAAGCAGTCATATTGCAAGCAGCAGCGCCTACGATTTCTCCCACTGCCTTCTGACCTCTAGCCAAGTCCCCTTCAAGGTTGGCTTCCTTCTCCGCCTTCCTGTGCTCTAAGCTAAGCCAGAGCTCATATATTCTACTCCAGCATTTTACTGTGGCCCTGCTATATAACCGTCTAATGTCTGGTTTTGCAGTAGGTAGATACACAAAGATAAAAATCCAGAGGCAAAGGGCTTCTTCACATCGCAGACTGGTGTCCTGAAGCCCCGTCTCGCCACACTTCTCACCCCAAAGCTACACCTGCTACTTCCGCATCCTACTAGGGAATATCTAGGCTGACACAAATATGTCTGTGTACCTGGTTTTCTTTTTTTCCAGTTGCAGCATATTTGCTGCCCCATTTGATACCTCGCCCTTTGCACTTCATCTGTCTTAAATATACCAACGTGTCTGCCAGCCTCACCCTCACACAGAAGGACCGCTCCCTTGTAAGTCCCATACAGAGGCATTTGCAGCTTTCCATGTGTTCACTGCAGTGACTTAGTCGTGTGTGTCTAACGTGAGAGAGAGAGAGAGAGAGAGAGAGAGAGAGAGAGACAGAGACAGAGACAGAGACAGACAGACAGACAGACAGAGAGGGACTTGCTATGCAGTTCAGACTCATAGTGATCCTCCCGTATCAGCCTCCACAGTGCTGGGATTTCATGTGTGCACCACCATATCCGTCCAGTTTCAGTACGGTGTGCTCAGGGTTCTAAGGCTGGCATGGACATGTGGTACCAGGGATCGAACCTGGGTCCTTGCGCTTCCCAGGCAGGTGCTTAGACTGCTGAGCTATCTCCCCAACTTGACTAACTTAAGTCTTAAAGAAAGTTTTATCATTTTCAGTTTACTTTCCAGTTATAAAGCCAACATTTTTTCTCTAATTTAGCATAAATTACCGCATTATTACTCATTTCATACGACAGAAACGCAGTTCAGGTCCTACAGAACACTAATGGCACACGCGGCACCACGGGCAAGCAGAGCCAAGTCATCCCCAGCAGCCAACCATTCCGGCTTAACTGCCGAGTTGGCACTCTGCGATAACTAGATGGGTCTGGGGTTGCAGTTTGGGCCATCGGCCTCTAAAAGGTTCACTGTCACTGCTACAGAATCACAGTATCTTCACCAAACACAACTCCCACTTTGTCAGTGTCATCCCAAATATCAAAGAGAGTCTCCCTGTGCTGTTTGGGACATTGCCCACGACAAAAGACCCCGCCTATCTGCGGGTCTGATGTGAATTTCACATGTGCCACTCAGCACTGGAAACACTGCTTGTTAAAGTAAAGGACTGAATCTTTCATTCAACCAATTGACTTGTCAACAGCCATGAGTGGTTACGAGCATTTGTACTGGGCACTGCAGTTTTACTACAAATACTAGGCTTAACTTTGCCATTTTTGTGTGTGTAGAACACTTTCAAGATGCCCTTAAGGCAGCACCAGGAAGCTAGTGTTTCCATGGCCTGTCTTCTATTTTTCTCCCTGGACAACTACCTGAAGGCAGTAAGAGATCTCAAAAAACTTTGTTTTAAGTTTTAAGAGGGCCACAGTTTGTTGGAGGGGGTGAGCTGAGGCTAAAAATATCATAAAATATGCTCACTTTTCTCCTAATTTCTTGTAAGTCTACTTACTAATCCAAAGGTATACTGAGGAAGTGAAATCAATTTTTTAGTTAATTCAGATGATTACAGAGTGTATTAATTCTACAGTACCTGATTTATTTGGAATCTCCACAAAACCCAAGAATAGACAGGCTTCACAAACGAGGCCCTATGTTTCCTTGTAATTTAACTCAAGCATCAAGGACATCTGGAGCCAGCCTACCAGAAAGTATAATTTACCATACTTCAAAGCTTTTTTCCGATTTTACCTATTTTGAACCAGCCTGCAGATGCTGAGGCAGGAGGAGGACTCAGAGGTTCCGCTCAGAGGATGTTGGACATGGCGCTCTATGGCTTGCGAAACGTGGAAGCACTTAGTACTGGCTAAGACATTCACTCACCTCACACATTATAAATAGTAGCAGGCAACAACTTCATGGTTTTAAAGTGAACATTTGAACACACAGTCAGAGAAGGAATAAAGCACAAGGTATGGTTGAGACTGGTGACCGAACTGAAAATTTGAAAATAATGCAAAACAAGAAATTTTCCTTTCAGGAAGTTGAATAGTACGCAAGCTAGCATGAACGACAACTGATGAGGGTGGCATGGTGTTTAACATAAAAAGATAAACAGCATATAAGAACAAGTTCTCATCCTTATTTTGCCTGTTGCTTTCATTCAAAAGGTCCTAAAATTACCACATAATCCTGGAAAATATACTGGCATGCTTTGTAAATCTTTTTAGGGTTATCACTCACTTCATATGAGGGGAAGATTAAAAGGGAAGCGTTTCTTTTCATTTAAATTTTAAAGTGTTTAACACAGTTTTACTTGTTTAAAATGATTTTGGCCTTATCTAAGCCATCTTATTTTCCCAGCTTTAACAGTATTCTAGATCTAGTACCTATTACTATTTTAAAGTTCATTCATAGGAGTCTCCAGTCAGTTGAACTCTGAAGGCAGTAGGAGAGCTGACTTAGAAACATTTACATCCCACACCAATCCATATGCTCCGACATAATTATTCAAGTTGAAAGCCATCATTTGTAGTTGTACTTTCCAAATGCAATTTCTATTCTCTAATAGAGTGAATTTCAAAGCAGTAACCAGAAACTGATGCTTTCCCACCCAAAGAAAAGGTACCCGTTTCCCATCGATTACGTACGCCAATATTCTTTGATACAACATCGATGTCACCTCAGACCCAGGCCTCTCCTTTCATCATTGACACTGCCTCTAAGCCATAGAAGCACAGATTCTTACAATGATTTCAAGCAAAACTACTGGCCAGGGCATGTGTCACCATGGTTGCATTATTTAAATTCTGAAAGGTGCGATGAAGTCATAAAGGGCAGAAGTCAAGCTATGCCTGCTCCCCCTGCTGGCAACAGTTTCCAAATAGAAGGACAACTGCTTCAGCCACGTCACCAGGAAACCACAGACACAGGCACTGGTCCAGATCCTTAGAGCCCATCTACAGAGACCTTTTACAGTACTGCCAGAAGAGAGACATCTAAGAGAATGCAAGGATAGGAAGAGCAGTACTGGGTGGAGATACAGCTCAGTGGCACAGCACCTGCCTGACAAGTGCAAGGTCCTAAGTTCAATTCCAACCCCCATCCCTGCCTGCAAAACGCAATACTATGGCATTGTTGTCAGAAATCATAATTTCAAAACCTCATCTCTTAACAAGAAATTCTAGATTAAAATCTACAAGACTGAGCTAGAGATAAAGACCAGGTTATGTTCTACTGACCTGCAAGGATTCCTTCAGCTCTACAGCAGACAATCCATCTTCCTCTTCGTCCTCAGTCACCTGCTCCTGGGAACAGTAGTGGGTACTGTACGCAGAATGTTCTTCGATTGCTTCCAGCCAGTTCTGAGTCAACCCAAGTATTTGAATAAAAGTTACAAGCATTTTTACTACAAACAGACAATGTGAAAATGATCCATAAAGCATAACATGTACATAAAGGAAATAAATATTATCCCCCACCCCAAGCAAAACTGCCAGGTAAGGCGTAGCACGCCTGTAACCCCAGCACTTGGGAGACTGCAGCAGGAGAACCACTGTGAGCCTAAGGCCAGCCTGGGCTACACAGCAAGACCCTGTCTCAACCAAACCAAAGCAACCAACAAATACCCAACAACTATAATACAATAATGATAGGGTCTCTTGTCTGTGACATCTCTTAACTAAAAAATTTTCCCAGTACTTTTTAAAGTACCATTTGTAAGCTCACATATTTGTTCATAGCCAAATGATTTACCAGAATTTGGGAAAGAAAAGTTTTTCCTTTAAATTGCCGGTTTTTCACATTGCTGAAAAAGTTATTACACAGTAATGAAAGACATTTTTGCCATTTTGCTTTAAATGAGAAGCACAAGAAGCTGAGGCCACTTTCAAAAGAGCTAACAACTGGCTGGTGCGTTAACTTTTTTTTGATTTCACGGAATGGTTTTTTCCTCAAAAGCATAATACTTGTCTTACTTCTTTCCTTGTGTTCTTACAACATTAGTCAGGGTCAAATCTAAACATCTTATGAAGTGTTAGGATGCTCCCCGGTTGGACTGTTCAGGGTTCTTTGCAGAGCCAAAGTTTACGAGTGTGGAAAACAGACTGTTTTCACCCTGAGAGAATTTATAAGAAAGAAGTGATGTGAGAAGATGAGAAACTAAGACAGACACACACCCAAACAGGCAGGCAGGCAGAGACAGACAGATACACAGATAGACAGACAGACAGCAAAGCAGACAGAGAGACAGACAAAAGAAAAAGAAAGGAAGGTTTGCCAGTCGGCTGGTCAGCTGGGCTATGAATACTGCTCTGAGGTGAAGGAATATAGGTTTTCCACTAAACCACCATACCACGAATTTTGATCAAACGAATCTCAAGTTTCTTTCTTGCTGCTGAGTTTCCATCTAGTCACAAAAGCAGACTCAGACTACACTACCGGAAGCAGCAGAACTGCTGGATTATAGCCTAGGCTCTGTGACCTGGAAACTGCCAGACCTCGGAAAGCATTTCCATCCTATAACATAGACTGATTTATCATTTAGCCTTTATTTCCAAAGGCAATAGGGTCCCCCACATTCAAAGAACAAAAATGAAAACAAATTATGGACAGAAAACACCTGCAAGTACTTATTGAGAAAGAATAAGTCAAATTTTAAATGCTTCATAGAACTGTTTCCACAAAAATGGTATAATCAACAAGATTTAGAATAAATATTAATACTGAACCTGTTATATTTACGCCTTTAAATATCCTTTAGTTTTTATGAAAGATAAATGAGTCCAGACAATTACCTCCCGTGATTGTTGAAGGCTATTTTTAGGAACCCTGAAGCCATGAATGGTGTCATCAAAGCATTTAATAAAGAAGAGGCAGCTATCACTGGACTTCACCTTAGACAAAAAAAAAAAAAAAAAATTAGTAAGACAATATTCACTTAGAAAAAAGATCCTAATATTACCTATTTGTAAAATTTAAAGTGATAAAATCAGGGAAAAATGATGCAATGTTAGTATAAAATACACCACAGATTACCTATGTCAAGTTTGCCTTTCATATTCTTACTGAAAATGAATATTAGTAGTTCACTTAGAATGTAGCTTTAGTTCTATATATTCTATTAAATATAACAGTATGCAGTTGAACTCTAAAACCCTTTTAAAAAGCGACAGCTACAATACCTTCTTTGTACCACCCTTTTCTTACATTTGTTTGTGTTCATTGTAGAAAATGATTTAGCTTGGAGCAAATGAATGAGTAGCAGATAAAGTTAATAAAGACAGGGAGGAAAAAGAATAAGAAATAATTTTTAAATAAAACAATTGGAAAGGGAGAGGATTTAAGAATGGAAAAGGGTAGACTTCCACTCCAAGTCTCTACCAGAGGTTGCCCCCTGCAGAAAGCAAATTCATAACTATTTCGTCTGCCCCTATACCTCCTCCCCTTAGAAGAAAATTCAGCACACCAAGGAGAAGGAAAGCGAGCAGCACTTCACAGGCTGCTGAGAAGCCCAGTTCTCTGGGAGAAAATCAAGAGAAGAGCTGTGGAAGACCCTGGCCTGGGTGGAGGAGCATGAGCGGTATATCACAAGGTGACTGGACATGCACAGGGAAGACTCAAGGGAGCTCACACCGACCACACTCAATCTCAGACGAGCCCAGATCAACTTCCTGAGACAGAGTTTACAACCAAGCCAAGCCAAGAAAATGTCTTGCTAAAACAAAGGAAAACATTTAACAAAGAAACACAACAGAATCCAGGATCTCTAGAACTTAACATTGATAAAAGGAAGGATATAACCCAGAATCACTTCACAAAGAAGATATCAAAACACATCTCCAAAAGGATTTTAACAAAATTCAACATGTTTTCATGATGCAAGTGCTCAATAAAGTCGCAAATGAAAAAATCTTCTTCAATTAGTTTAAGGGCAAATACAGTCAGCCTATGGCAAACAGCTCAGTGGTAAAAGGCTAAATGCTTTAATGGTTCATACTTAATGTGGCAAACAAAACTAAAATATTAACAGCCAGCAAGATAGCTCAGCTGACTAAGCACCTGCTTGGGCAAGTGCACGGGCGGGGTTAGGTCCCCTGCACCAGCACCGGCCCTGCCGCTGGGCATGCTGAGTCCGCCACTGAGACCAGGTATGGTGACACACACCTATTATCGCAGTACTAGAGAGGCTGAAAACAGGAGGAACACTACAAGTCTGAGTTCTGTACTGAGACTCTATACCAAATACATTAAAAAAACAAACAAACCCAAAAACATGAAAATATCGACTCATTAATTATATTGAAGTTGTACTGGAGGTCATGTCCAATAATAACAAAGCAAGGATGAGAATGAAACAACACACAGAAAAGAAACACTGCAATACTTATTTGCCCACAGTATGACTGTATGTATAGAAGAGTCTGAGAAATCTACAGAATAGCAAAAGTTGTCAATGAATTTAGCAAGATAATAAGGCATTCGATTTCTGTGTAAAATGTGAAATTGTTTATTCACATTCTATAGGGATTTAAAGTTTAGAATATCAACGACTGTTGGAAAATACCTGTTCCATGATATCTAAGGCATTTGATATTCAGACAGACAGTGATGTTGAGCTCAACTGTCTGTTATAGGGTAATAATATCATTAAGTTTCTCTTTTAGATGGTTTACAACTGAAGTACGCAGACCAAAAATTAGACAAAAAGAACGGCTACAAGGATAGCCAATATTTTGGTCCTAGCCCTTCAAGGTCTGTGAGGACTCTGGACATAAGAAAATCTCTGCTGTGACATCCTATAACTCAGTGGTGTCTCAAATTTTCTGTTCAAGGAGATTATGGGGACACAGAGGAAAGTGATCGACAATGTATAGTGTGCCTAAGGAGAATCACCTAGAGAGAAAACATTCTCTCAGGCTTTCATGGAGAGCAAATTGGTCAAGCAATTGCCGTGACTCATCCACGTGGCTGATACTGACAAAGGATCTACAAACTGCTGTACATGGTTTCTGGATAAATCCTGAGGGGATTTGGCCGACCTTGTCAGATACAAAAGTTATATTTTTAGTTATATAGGTCTTGCTTTAACTTGGTCTTAACCATCCAGAAGGAAAAGTATAAAAATGAGGTATGAAAAGTAAAGCCATATTAATATGCTGAGCTGTGAAAGGCTCAAGTCAACAACTTCTGACACTGCCAGTTCAGTGGATAACCCACCACTATTATGGACTGCTGGACTATACTGGATTATTTTGCTGCATTCATGCACCTACAATATTTAAATGGCAATGGAACACCCTTCTCTGACAAAACTAAACAAAAAAAAAGGGATACAAATGAAGGACCACTTTGTATCTGTATATACAAAATAGTTAGGATAGATATATAGCTACTTTCTCTTAGTTCAATGAGAATAAAGATTTGTAGTAATAGTGTTTAGACAAGATACCATGTCTGTATCTTATACTCTGAATAACTACTACAAAGACAACAATATGCAATGTACTAATTATTGTAACTGTCTACTAACCTGTTTTGAAATGTGTCATTGTGATTTCTTATTAAAATTAATAAAAAATAAATTAATTAAAAATTAAAAAAATAAAAGAAAGCAATTTGCTTGACAGCCCCTGTAATGTTCAATTTTATCTCCGGGAAATCAGATTAAGACTCTCAGACTATGACATTACCCTGTTGGAGAAAAATTAATGAGTGCTTCATGGAATAAATAAATAAGACACCTTACTTATTCAAAAACATTATCGAATCTGATCAAATATGCTTTGGAATAAAAGGTCACAATGGAAAAAAAAAAGTAAAGCATTCACTAAATATTGAAAATGATATATAATGACTGCAAAATAATTAGAAGGTGAGGGCTGGCCAGACAGTTCAGCAGACTGAAGCACCTGTTTAGGCAGAAGAAGGGACTGGGGTTTAATCTCCAGCATGCTGTGCCAGCCCTGTCCCCCGTGGTGTGCTAAGATGGCAAATGAGACTAGGCATGGTGGCATGTGCCTGTAATCCCAGTGCTTGGGAGGCTGAAAACAGGAGGATCACTATGAGTCCAATCTGTGCAGTGAAACCCTGTAGACCCTGTACTAAATACTTTTAAAAAAAAAAATTAGAAGATGAGATACTACACTATCTCAATCTTTCTAATACCTTCAAGAATAAATGTGTAATAAATTTAACAAATTATAAAATAGTAGGAAATAAAAGATTTCAGTCTATGGAAAAATGCAGTATTCACAGGTTAGGTTTTTCAATTTTACTGAGACAGCAAAGCATGTGCCCCCAGTAGATCTATAAATTCAACATAATATAAATCAAAATGAGTATTCCAGGATGCTAAAGACTGATCAAAGACATATTTTAAAAAATGGAAGTGCTTATTAAAAAAAAAACTTCAGTAAAAACAGTAGACATTGGTGGAGTTTTAGTGTGAGATTGCTTAGTCTCTTCTCCCTGACTTTATGGAAAGCTGCACAATATAGGGCAGGCCCTAAACTTTAGGGCTAAATTTATTTAGAGCACAGCAATGAAAATTTCACGCCGAGAACACTGTCACAAACAGGAGCAATCTCAGCAGCAAATAATCAGAGAAGGTCAGCATCACAGCACACGTGGCCCAGATACTGCACTATTTGGGGCAAGTAACCAAACAATAAATTTTTTAAAGAGAAGAAAAATAAACAATAGAAACAATGGTATAAAATTTCAAAACAAGTTTGCAGAAGAGTAGCAACATTAAGTACACTGTGCACTGTCATCCTCACAGGAGTCAAGGGCCAGAAATTTCAAATGTGTTTAAAACTAAAGGAAAACATGTCAAAAAATTTTTTAGAAATATATAAAAGGGCTGGCGAGATAGCGCAGAGACATAAACGCTTGCTTGGCAAGTGCAAAGTCCTGAGTTCAATCCCCGGTACCAAAAATAAAAATATATTAAGTCATCAAACACAAAGCACCAATGGAAACAAGTTATAAAAAACCACCAAATGGAAATTCTGACATTGAAAATTACCAAAGTTGAAATAAGTAATTCACCAAGTAGCACTCAAACAGGTTTGCAGTGGCAGAAAAAGAATGATACGATGTGAAGATATAACAATTTGAAAGGAAGAAAGGAAAGAAAAGGAATTTAAAAAGAAAACACAGCCTCAGAAATTTGTAGGGCATTAAAAAGAAGCTGAAAATGTGTTTAAAGCAATAACGACTGAAAACACTCCAAGTTTGTTAAAAAAAAAAAAAAATAATAATCTACATTTTTGAGAAACAGACTAAGTTTTAAGCATGATAAATCCAGAGATCTTTATCTAGAAAAATTATAGTTGAAACACTGAAGGGCAAAAAGGAAGGAATTTAAAAACAACAGTAGAAAAATGGCTCATTAATGACAGGAGCAGCTGAATTTGCATCAGAAACCCAGAAGACCAGAGGCCGGAGGATGACAGGTTCCAAGTGCTGAAAGAATGTTTCCATCTTCCAAGAATTACTGTTTTAAAATGAAGACAAAGATGTCTCCTAATAAGCAAAAACAAAATTCACCAGGAACAGGCACGTATGTTGCAAGAAAGTGTAAAGGAAGTGTTTGGGGCTAAAAGAAAGTGACATCAGAGAAGAAACAGAGTGTACGGTTATAGGTAATTGCAAGGCAGGGTAACACACAGGCTGCAATGTCTAGGACAGGGACAGTACATGGGGGGGGGGGGAGTGAGGCATGGTGCTCACCCCCACAATCCCCGTGCTCTGTGAGGCTGGCTCCGGAGGACTGCAAGCGGGAGCCCAACCTGGGCAAGTTCGTGAGTCCTTGTCTCAACATAAAAAATTCTAAAGCACTGAGCACACAGCTAATGAGAAGGCCCGGAGCTTAACCCCTAGCACAGGGGTACAGGGGTGTATGGGAACAGAGCTACACCGGAATGAGAATGAGAAAACTACCCCAGGCAACAACAAATATCCTCTGGGGAAAAAATAAGAGCCAGGAATGGGACAAGTGCAAGTTACAATAAAAGAAGCCAGGCACCAGACACACTGTCTGAGTCTACTCAGGAGGTGTCTAAGGTGGTAAGAAAGACCAGTGTTGTAGCAAGCAAGCTCCAGGAAGGAAAGGAGATGGTGCTTGTCGGGGCTAGAGGCAGACATGGAGCTGCGAGTACAGACAGAGCTCCAGCTTTGAAAGGCGCAGGGCGCAGGGCTTCTGGATGTGTTTCGCAACAAAGTAAATCTAGTTAAAGTGACTGAATGTACACTCAAAATAGATAAGATGGTAAATAATATGTTTTTGCCACAATTAAAATGCTTTAAAGTAAAAAAAAAAAAAAATTGAACATAAGCTACAAGTTGGGTGACTCTTGAGGTCACTATTCAAAATGAAGTAACCATGTCTCCACTGAAGTGAGGTATCCAGCGTAGTGAGGTTCAGAGGAACACAGACCAGAACGGAGGTCTCAGTGTTGGGGGAGGCGGCTATAAAGAACTGCTGTTTAACGGGTACGGTACCAACTTGGCCAACTGAAAGCATTTCCCGGATGGATGTTGACAGAGCTCAACAACGTAAGAAGGGACTATGGCAAAGGTGGTGATCTCTACGTCATACGTATCTTACCACAATTTTTAAAATGTACAGCTATAAACACTTGCATAATAAAAACGGCCTTGAGGTAAGCTTGTCCCTTAAGAAGGAAGGATGTGGGGAATACACTATGTGTGTATACAAATCTGCCAGAATGAACCCCATTAATTTGTAGAATACACATTAATTTTTGAAAAGTAGAAAGAGAAGAAAATGTGAACAGAACCTGCTTTATAGGAGTCAATGTCTATTAGCTTGCACTGACATGTGGCTCACAGATACAGACTTCAATGAGACGATTAAATAAGAAATTAAAACTTACAGGGCCGGCCAAATATCTCAGGGGATTAAAGCATCTGCAAGCAGGCACAGGGGCCGGGGGTTCAATCCCCAGGCTCGCTGTGCCAGCCCTGCCCCAGGGCACACTGAGACAGACTGAGACTGGGCGTGGTGGCACCTGCCTATAATCCCAGCTCTTGGGAGGCTGTAAACAGGAGAATCACTACAAGTCTGATCTAGTAGTGAGACCTTGAACACCCTGTAGACCCTTCCCTAAAATACAAAAAAAAAAAAAAAAAAAAAAAAATTAAAACTTATAAAACTAGGCAAGGCATAATATGCTAGGACCTAGTCAATTCCACAGAAGCAGAAGACCAAGAAAGGGAACTTGTTCACTCTTTTACGGAAGACGAGAATAAGAAAAGCAGCCGGCTGAGCAGATGAACGAAAAGCAGGAAGACCAGAGCATGCAGGTTTGTTCCAATGGACAGATCAGACGGGTGAGTACATCTCCAGCCTGCTGGCCTACCCTGAGAGGAGGAAGGGTTTGAGGCTGGGGAAGGGGCCAGCCCGCGTCTCAGGGTGCACTGGGCTGCTAGTACAGGTAAGAGCTCCACCTCAAAGGAGTACAACGGGTCTCCAGTGCTCACGTGGAGAAAAGCAGGCTGTATGTGCAAAGGGCAGGCCGACCGCGAACACTGACCACACTGGCCGACCCCAAGCCAGAACCTAAACAAGCACCTCTGGGCACCGCCTCTGAGCGGTCCTGTAGAGAGAAAACCCGTCCTTCCTCTGGGCTGGTAAAAATAATAGTGGATCTGGAGAATTTAAAGCTCTTGATTTTCACAAAGGCTTTAAATTTTATTTTAACCTCAGAAAAATGTCCATTATCCCGATTTACCCATGTACAAAGACACACACCAAATGTTAAAAGCTTTGTGTAAGTGTCCTGGATAATCCATTTCTCACCCCACAATATACAGAGACAAACACTATGTGTAATATGTGTTTCAGGACAGATCCCGCAGTTACACTTGTTCACAAATGTAAGTATACACAAGGGTTCTCTACACCTACAGAATCGCGTGATTTTACACGTAACTTCGGGGCCCAGTTTGCAGACCTGACTTCACTCTTCCGTTTCATCTTACCGTGCACACCGCTTGAGTCAGGTGTTTGCATCCCTGGCGATAAACATTCTGGACTGCATCAGGCCTGCAAAACAAACACGAAATTATCAAGGCCAAAGGAAATGAGCTAAGTGAAAATTTTAGCCTTTCAAATTTGCATACTGAAATTTAATAAATCTAAGGCTACTTACTGTTTCCTATACCATGAAAGGACTCCATGTTCTAATACTACCCAACATAATCTCCAGCCAAAAAATCTTGAACTCTAAAAGGAAGAATGACAAAGATTTCCCGGTCTGACACATTTACACTCAGATACTTGAATGATAAAAAGCAATAAATTATTGTTCTGACAGTTATACTGGAATCCTCCCTCTACAGAATAGTATCAAACATTAAAAACATGATCAAGCGGGAACTTAGGTACCAAGTGCAGTAATGGAAACATACCACTCACTACAGGAACTGAATAAATGCTGAACTGATAAAATCAATAACGAATATAGCTTATGATTCTGACAGTACTGCTCTGGAATATTTATAGAAAATATACTGGCTATGGGCTTCAATGATAATTTCCTTAAAAGCAAAAATGAATATCTAAAAATTAAAAACTTACCCTAAATTTATTGTATATAATATAAATATACAATATAGAGGGATTGATTGCAAGTGCAAAATAATTTATGAACTTTACCACAGTTAATTCTAGAAAATAACAGAATTCCAAAACAAACTTTTAGAGCCAAAGGAATTTTACATGTGCAACCTGGGATGACTCAAATACTAATTTTCTCCTAAGTCTTTAATGGTTTGATGCCTGAAACACAAATATTATAGTCACGATTTAGTGAGGGGAAAAAAACGTGTCTTTCTCTACTTTTGGTAAAAATTTGTCACCTAAAAGTATTGGAGTATCATCGTCAACAACAAAATAGTGATTGATATAACCAGGGGAAGCCTCTTATGTCTAGCAGTATCCAATGGTTTACATTTTAAGATCCAAGAATGATTAAATCACATATACAGATATTCCCCAACTTATGATAGTGCTGTGTTTCAGTAAATATATTATGAGTTGGAAATATTATTACATCAAAAATGCACTTAAGGGCTGGAAATGTGGCTCAGTGCTAGATCCCCTGCCTACATGGCTGAGGTTCTGGGTTCTAAACCTAGCACTGGAGGAAAACAAAGCACATTTAGCCCACCTAACTAACCCCACATCATGGCTTATCTAAGTCCACCTTAACTGTGCTCAAAATACTTCCACTTGCCTACCAGTGGGTAAGTCATCTCACAGAAATGGCCTAGTTCATGACAAAGTGTTAAACAGCTCACGTACTGCATAGGTGGGCGGTCTGAAGCCACAGTGAGGTGCGAAGACAAAACTGGCTGGGTGCGGCGCGCAGGAGGACGGTGCTTCCCTAGCATGCACAAGACTACCAACACAACACGAAAAATACAAAGCACAGCCTCCAAAACACACCAGCAATACAGTACCCTATACAGTTTTGGTCGTTCCACCTGCAATCACATGGGTGACTGGGGTCACAGCTTGCTACCACTGCCCAAGAAAAGATCAAAATTCAAACTTCTGGGACAGCCTGATAGCCCTGCAGACTAACACGCCTGCTTAGGTAGAGCACAGCGGCCAGGGTTCGATCCCTGGTGTGCCGTGCTGGTCCCACCTGCGGGGCGTGCTAAGACAGCGATGCAGACTGGGCATGGTGGTGCGCACCTGAAATCCCAGCGTGTGGGAGGCTGAAAACAGGAGGATCACTATGAGTGCAATCTGTGTAGTGAGAGTGTGTAGACCCTGTAGACCCTGTCCTAAATACAGAAAAAAAAAAAAAATTCAAAATTCTAAGTACAATTTATTGAATACATTTTCTTTGCATGCCACTGTAAAGTTAAAAAAAGGTAAATCAAACCAATACAAAAAAAAAAAAAATTCAAAATTCTAAGTACAATTTATTGAATACATTTTCTTTGCATGCCACTGTAAAGTTAAAAAAAGGTAAATCAAACCATCATAAGTGAGGGACCCAGGTGCGCAAGAGAAATACTAGAAAATGTCTTTAGCAGAAACAGAACATCTGAGAATTCTTCAGAATTTTATAATTTAAAAAACCATCCCAACTCACCTTCCAGAGAGGTCCTTCATACCGTTTCAATGCTTTGTAGGTGACCTGTTGAAAATGTGTTTCATTACAAAAGTACCAGTGTGCTTTAAACATTTAAAAGCCATTGCACAGAGCTAAGTCATTGCTACGCACCTTATCCCCAACAAGGACGCGCTTCATCTCTGCACTCTGGGCAAGGTCAAGAGGCTTCTGACCTGTACAAGACACAAGGGGAGAGACCGCCCCAAGCTTGTCTGGGCTGCAGCATGGTGCTGCAGCTGGAGCACGCGGTAAGCACTGTCTCCTCACACCTTTGCCCTTAAAAATAACCAAACTACCAGCAGTTTCCAGTTCTGTTTTAATTCTGTATGGCTTTCTTGGTAGCTACCGTTGAGCCGGGAAACCAGCTTAACTTCAGAACTCTCTGCACAGACTGAGTGGTCAGTCGCACGTTTGGCATTAACTCACTTGTGTTAGTTTCCTTTTTTTAGTGTCCTATGGCTACTCTAACTACCTACCGGACTTTATAGTTCAAAACCATGCAAGTTGATTATTTTACAGTTAATTTATTTAAACCTATATAAGTGTATTACCGCACAGTTAATTAACCTTTTTGTTAATTCCAAGCACCTGGTATGTAAGGGCAGATGTCTGTACACCTCTCCCCTTAGCAGAATCCACTACATGCCAAGCACTATTTGAGGCCCTAGAGATGTGGTAGTGGACAAGACAGAAAAGAAGCTGGGGCTAGGGGATCACAGAAAGAAGGGAAAGACGTAAATAAATGATTACATATTAGATAAAGAACCATGGCATGTCGAGATTGTTCAATTGCAAGCCCTGACAGAAAGACCGGGATACAATCTCAGAGCAGAAGTTGAGGGGCTACAGTGGGAAGGCCTTCGGGAGGAAGGACGCATGGACTGAAAAGGAGGATGCAGCCTTGTGGAAGCAGAGGGAAGGGCATCCAGCAGAGGGACTAGGTCCTGACACATGGTGAGCTATTGTGCAAAAGACGAAGCCTAACAGGACAAAGAAGGCGCTACGGGCCGGACTTCATCATAAAGTCACTGAAGGGTTTTAAGTAAAAGAGTAAGATCATCTGACATGCTCAAACCTCTATCGAAGTGTTAAAAACAAAAAATATACGATAACTGGGAAAATGTCAACTTCAGCTATCTCATGATTTTGAGAAGTTATACTATTAACAGGATAATGCTATTGCCCTTTTTAAAAGTCATTTTTGGGTGGGTGGGATAGCTCAGTGCACTAAGCACCTACTTAGGCAAGCACAGGGACCAGGGTTTGATCCCCATCACCACAGGCTGCGCCGGTCCCAATTCTGCCCCCTGAGCCAGTGACCGAGTCTGAGCATGGTGGCACATGCCTGTAATCCCACTGGTGGGAAGGCTGAAAAAAGGAGGATCAGTACAAGTCCGAGCTGCGTAGTGAGACCCTGTACCAAATATATATATGTCACTCATTTTTAAAGTACTAAAAAATTTCATATACCATAAAAATCACTGATTTGAAGTATATAATAATTTTTAATATGTTCACACAGGATTTTTTTCTTTTCTGTATTTTAGGGAAGGGTCTACAGGGTGTTCAGGGTCTCACTACTAGACTGGACTCTCAGTGATTCGCCTGTTTACAGCCTCCCAAGTGCTGGGATTACAGGCGCGCGCCACCACACCCAGTCTAAGTCTCTGTCTCAGTGTGCCCCGGGTGCGGGGCCAGCACAGCAGGCCCGCAGATCGAACCCCTGGCCCCTGCATCTGCTTGCAGGTGCTTTAATCCACTGAGCTATTTGGCCAGCCCAGGACTGTACAACTATCACAGAGCTGTTTTTTGGGGAAGCCTTTATTTTTTGCAGAAATATTTATAGATGAAACGGTATGCTACCTAAACCTGCTTCAAAATAATCCAGGAGGCTAGAAGACATAAAAGCAGACTGTCTTGATAGTTCTTGAGAGTGAGGCTCATGTCAAAAAATTATACTACTCCATTTTTTAAGGTTTGACAATTTCTAGAATTTTTTAAAAATGTCTCTGGCTGCTGGGTAGAAAACAGCCTGTCAATGTGGGCAGCAGGAACGCAGAGACCAGTCCCAAGGCAACAGCAGCCAGCAGGCCGAAGACAACACTGCTGAGAGTGTCCTTAAGAGAGTGTCAACACGGAGAGGAGTGCCTGGGTTTGACATTTACTTTGGAGGAACTGCTGTAGAGCTGCTGATGCATAAAGCTGGGGCTGACGATATGCTACTTCTTCAGCAAGAATAAAACTTCTTAGAAGGTTAACTGAGAGATTAACAGTCAGTCTATCTGTTCTACCTCACACACAAGGTATCTTACAAAGACCTGCCAAGTCTGTTATTGTTCTCTCTATAGGGCGCTTTTGAGAAACGATTCCTTTAGGCCAAACGAAAGAGGATAATATGATTTCTTTCAGATATCTGCCCTAGTACCAAAAATAAATGTTGAGCTCCTGCCAAGTGGATGAAATTTGAGGGCATAGCCTCATTTCCGGACTCCATGTCTGAGCTGCTGGGACACAGCAACGATACAATGAGACACATTCTGAATTAAATGAAATCACATTCCTATTTTCACAAGCTCTATAATTCATCATTTTAAAACGTGTAATATTTCTCATGAATCACAACAGAAAAAAAAAATTAACGCCAATATTTAAAGCTATGCCCAATATGAAGACACCATTTCTTTTCAAATTGACTTACACAGAAAGTAATTTCGAATCCCAACCATATTTTTAACAGGAATATAGCAAGATTATGTTAAATGCCATTTATAAGAAACACATAAGAACATCAAGAATAATCTTTAAAAAACAATAGTACAAGGAAAAAGATACTAGAGCAATCAATAAAATTATATACTGATGATAGAAGACAAAGATAAGGCAATTATAAAGAACAACAACAAAAAAATCTTAAAACATGTGAGAAGCAGGGTGCACACCAGGCGTGTGGTGGTACACACTTGTCACTTCAGCCCTGAGGGAACCTGAGGCAGGAGGAACACAAGCTCAAGTCCCACCTGGCACCTTAATGGACCCTGTCACAACAACAAAAAATATAAAGGAGTAGGGATTTAGCTGAGGGCAAAGGTTCTGGGTTCAGAGGCCAGAATAGCCTCCCTCCCCACTGCCCCCCCAAAAGGTATTAGAAAGTATTGCAGAATAGAAAAGATGACTCGCTAAAAGGTATAAAGCTAAGCAACCTCACTGGCACATCAAGCTTCCCGCCCAAACCCTCCACCACACCTTGCCTGTCCTCTGTCCTCTGCGCGGTCCCCGCTCCCCAGGGGGCCTGCCCAGGGCACCTGGCAACTGTCCCCTTCTGGGGCAGACATGCACTCCTGGTAGAGGTGCTCTCACCCTTGCTTGCCAGGAATGTTCTTCTGCCAGGACCTTGGGACTCAGTCCCTCACTCCGTGTGATCTTTGTTCAACGTCATTTTTGGGGAGCCCTTCCCTTATGTCCTCTGTGACTCCACTGCCATCACTTTCTAACTCCTTTGCTCCTGTATCATTTTTCTGTACTCGTACATGTAGTATACACGCACACACGCACACGAACGCGTGCACGCGCGCGCGCACACACACACACACACGGTCTATAGTCTCTAATCAAAATATAAGCCCCAAGAGAGCGGGGTGCAGGGGCACACATCTGCAGTCTCGGGTATTTGGGAAGCTGAGGCAGGCAGATCGACTGAACACAGGTGTCCAAGGTCAGCCGGGCACTACAACGAGACCCCTCTCAAAACAGATCTGTATAGAAGCCACAAGAGCACCAGCGCCTGCGGGGCTGCTGCTGAGTCTCCAGCTCCTCAGACAGTTCCTGGAACACAGAGAAGCTAAGCATTTGCTAAATGAACAGACATAATTAAGAGGAAAACCACTAGGAAAAAAATCAAACTGAGTCTTTACAAAATCTCTAAGCTTACAAGCCTTAGAAGAAACCAAAGAGGAATATTAATAAATCTGATTAAAAATCTAAAATATTCTCATTTTTTAAAAAAAATACTAGGTGATAATCATTGACTAATTCCTAGACTTTTGGGTGAAAATAATACAACAGAAGGTGGTGGGAAGACTACGCTTTCAGGGACAATATGGAAAAAACCCATGGATGCTTTAAAAAAGCCAGATTTTAATCTGCCAACTCCTACATCTGTGAACCCTTTGAAGCGTCTGCCAGCTGCACGCTCCCAGGGCCTGGGCTCTCGCCACAATCCTAGAGCTGATCCCTACGGGCCTGGGCCGCAGCCACAGTGAGTGCACCTGGGGCAGACAGGAAACACACCTCGCCCCGTCAGAGGAGCTCCTGCTGCAGATTGGGGCCAGCTTACCAGCCCGCACCCTTGGGCACGAAGCCGTGAGCCAGCCTTTACTGCAACCCAAGCAGGTGAGCTGAGAGGCGTGGTCTTTCCTGAGAGCCAGCAGAGATTGATCGGCAGCCTTCTTGGTTCCTAATTCCATCCCACTGGAGTCCTGACATCTCCTACTTTGGGAGATGGTCAAACACTTCTGGGGGTTTTTCGTGCATGCTGGGCAAAGAGTCTACCACTCAGATCTATCCTCAACTCTGTATTCTTATATTAATAATACATAATCTTTCTTTTGCTTACATTCTTGAGAAACCAAAATATACATGAAAAGCAAAATAAAACATGAAACAGGGACACCGATTTTTAGGGGGTAGTACTGGGAATAGAACTCAGGACCCCATGCTTGCCAGGAAAGTGCTGCACCACTGAGCTAAACCTCCAGCACCTGTTTGTTTTAACCAAGGTCTTGCTGAGTAGGTCAGGTTGGCTTTAAAGTCACTTACATAGCCCAGGCTGGCCTTGAATTCACAACAATCTTCCTGCCTCAGCCTCTTGGCATTACAGGCATGCACCAGCATGCCGGGCTGGGATATAGATCTTCTACAGAAGGGATGGGGACCAAGAGATGGAGGGAAGGAGAAAGAAGACGGAGAATGAAGATGTGTCCAGTACATGCACCAGTTCCCGTGATGAACGTAATCATGTACTCCAAACAATAAAACTCATGAACATTAAAGTTTTATACAAGAAATTAAGTTTCTATGAACACCTAAAAATACTTTTATGGGAGGGTGGGCCAGATAGCTCAGTGGATTAAAGCACCTGCTCAGGCAGATGCGGGAACCAGGTTCAATCCCCACATGTTGTGCTGGCCCCGTCTCTGGGGCATGCTGAGACAGAGATTGAGACTGGGCATGGTGGCAGGCGCCTATAATCCCAGTGCTTGGGAGGCTGAAAACAAGAATGATCACTATAAGTCTGATCGGTGTAGTGAGACCCTGTAGACCCTGTACTAAATACATTTAAAAAAAAATTATGGGGCTGGGGATACAGCTCAGTGGTAGAACACATAATTACCATGCACATGGCCCTGAATTCAATCCCCAGCTTAAAAAAAAAAAAAAATGGCCAGGAAACATCAGCAACTAAGCAAACAAAGTCTTAGGATGTCTGAGTTGTAGGTGACTATGTTTCTTCTGTGACTCATTTCACATTAGTTTTGCAAATAATATTTGCTCTTAAACTCGGCATGAACATAGATAAGGACCTACCTATAATGTTCCAAAGTAATATCAGTCATGTAATTTTTTTCCCTTTAATACTTTCTTTTAATACAAATATACTGATTTTCTCCAATTATGCCTTTTCTACATGGTGCTGGCAGTCTTGACTTCTACCAAGAACACTGTAACAGGCATAAAAGGAGCATTTAACTGTGAAAAACAATTTAACTTTAAGGGTATATTTAAATATCTATAACAAGGGCCTGCTAGCAGGCACAGGGACCGGGGGATTGATCCCCAGGCCCGCCGTGCTAGCCCTGCTCCCGGGGCACACTGGACAGCAATTGAGCATGGGCATGGTAGCGTTTTGGGAGGCTGTAAACAGGTAGATCAATACGAGTCCAATCTAGTAGTGACACCCTGAACACCCTGTAGACCCTTCCCTAAAATACAAATAACTAAACAAACTTTGACAAACTTTTCCATGTCAATAAAGTAAGAATTTTTCAGTTTAGACTGATATTTGCATGGAACTATGTCGATTCTTATTTCTTCAGGCTGCTTCTGATACTAAATTTTGATGGAAAAAGCACTGCATTCAAATCTTTGCCCAAGTGGTAAAGACTCTGCATTACACTTTAACATTAGTTTCTGGGCTTGTAACACTTTTAGGACTCCTGTGTCCTAACTTGAAGGTAGAAAACAAATTTAGTTGTTAAATGTAGCTGACAGATTAAGTTTAATCTATACACTGTGGCTGCAACCACTGCTTAGTGATTCATGCAGTCTTTTAGGGAAATCCTCCCCGCACCCCTGTACCTTCCAATCTGTTACTGCCTATCAACGTTAAACCATTCTGTAAACTGTCTCTAACTTTCAAAGGTAATGATGATTCTTAAACTGGTATTAATCATTCTCTACATCTAGTACATCTAATTTTATTATACAGGAACATATCTACCCATAAAGTGCTTTTAAATGTGAAATAAGTCTCAGTATTAAAGTTTTTATATGAGGTAGCTATTAGTCGTCAAGAATTTTCACTTATGCAGTTTGATAAATGTAGCTCTAAGGGCTGGGGAGATGGCTCAGTGGAATAAGTGCTTGCCTGGCAAGTGCAAGTGCCTGAGTTCAATCCCTGGTTCCAGAAAAAAAAAAAAAAAGATATATGTAGCTCTAGTTTCATCTATTTTAGTGTTATGGAAAGAATGAACCACAGATGAGTTAGCAGTTAAGCTGGTCTCCACTTTTTCACTATTTTCAGTAGAGCTAAAATACATACATATGTACATCCACCCATGGTCCTCATGTAAATGAGTTTTTTCATGGGGTGGATTTTAATTTAGGTTTTCTATCTCTGTGTGAAGACTTCAGTCTTGTAGGGCTTTTTGTTGCCATCTGTGTATATTCTTTGGTGAATAGGCTCTGTTTCAAACTTTTCAAAACTGGATTCTTTATCTTCCTATTGAATTAAAAGGGTTTCTCATGTAGGTTATGTAAAGTCCACTATTCATGTTTCACCAAAATTTTCTCCCATGTGACAGCCAGCATTTTTATAACAATGCCTATTAAAAGACTTACTGACTTCAACAGAGCCCATTAATCTCAAATCCCTATTTTCAAATGTCTCCTTTCATTTGTGTAAGATATTTCAGATTTTAAATGTCTTTATAAACCAGATTTTTAATACTCAGTAACTGCTTACCTGCTGCCATCCCTTCTACAATAACTAGAAAGTCTGTTCTTCCATGTGCTTAGGTCAAATACTCCTCCCTGACTACCTCCCACCTAAACAATCAGAGAATCCTGACCACTCTACCTTTAAAACATATGAAGAAAACCAGCCACTTACTTATCTGCCATCTTTATCATCACCATCCTGACCCAAGTCAGAACCATCTCTCACGCTGGAATTATTCCAACCGTCTCTTCTGCGCTGCCCATCCTCCGAGCCTGTCCTCCACAATCTATTTTATCCACAAGTGGGCAGACCATATCTTGCATGTGTAAGATCATAACGCTTCTAAGCCCTCCCACTGTCTCCCACTTCACATAGACAAGAACTCCATGAAAACAGACGTACCTGCATTGTTTCGCTTTCTTCAATGCTCTAGATTTTGACTTAGCTCCTGGAATATTACCCAACATGTAAACAGTAAATATGTGTTGAGCTAATGAACAACTTAATTACCACAGGTTCACAATTAGTCCCTTTATCCAGCAGAGTAAACCCAAAGTTCTCTTCCTCTTTAAAATTGTGCACCACTGACTCTCCTATATAAATTTAAAATCAGCTAGTCTAGTTCTCTAGAAACCCCAAGAACTCTGGCTAGGACTGCTTTCAAATATAATATAATCTGGAGAACAGTTAGCGTTTTGATGTTGGATTCCTCTACACTGAAAACATAGTAGGGATCTGTCTGTCTGTCCGTTGGTCTCTGTGTGTCTCTTCTTTTATGTCCTTCAGTTGTGCTTACAATTTCCTTCATTAAAAAGCAAGCCTTGGGCCAGCCAAATAGCTCAGTGGCTAAAAGTGTCTGCGAGCAGGCACAGAGGCCAGGAGTTCCATCCCGGGCCTGCTACACTGGCCCCACACCGGGGGCACACCGGCATCAGCCTGTAATCCCAGCACTTGGAAGGCTGTGAACAGGAGAATCACTGAGTCCGATCTAGTAGTGAGACCCTGAACGCCCTGTAGACCCTTCCCTAAAATACAGGAAGAAAAAAAAGAGAAAAGAAAGCCTCTTTTATCAAACATATTCCTACTTCCTTTGCTATTACCACAAACATTAACTTCTTCAAAAATTATATTTTCTATCACAAATTGCCAAACTCTCTTCTTTTGTCTTAAAACATGCTTAAATTTCCCTTTGTCTTAAAAAACCAAAAAACACTCCACTTGACGGCGGGGCGGTGGCTCAGTAGCAAAGCACGTGCCAGCCACACACAGGCCAGGGGCTTGATCCCCAGCACTGCAAACAACAAAGCTCCACTCTTCTGTGCTTGGAAGCACTGGAGTGAAGAAGTACTCTCTCCACTGCTGCTTCCTTTCCTACTCAAGCATTAAGCCCTCAACCCTGCTTTTATCCAAACAGCCAGCACACACTGCTCTCTCCACGCCAATCACCAAATCCCCCAACCCTCTCAGCGATTCCTCTCCTCTGGCCTCAGCTGCACAAGGCACCAAGAGCATCCTATGCTTACTCTGCATTCTCTCTCCTTTTAGGTTCCATGAAGCCAATGTTTCACTTCCTCCTCCCGAGTGCCTTCTCTTTTCTATCTTCCAATTTCTCATCTAGCTTTTATTCCAGGAAGAATCTATGTCCATCCCAGGGATGCAGGAAAGTCCCTCTCAAGAAGCAGACTTTGATCCTGCTTGTCTAAGGTTTGGGGTACCAAAGCTATGGTACTAATATGGCAGACAGTGGCTGGACAGACTTGGCCACTGAGTGCCTGCAATGGGGCTTGTCCAAGATGAGACGTGCTCTAAGTGTGAAATACACACAGATCACAAAGGCACAGTAGGAAAAAAGTACATAAATCTTTTTAAGTTTTTTCATTGATTATATGTTGAAATGGTATTTTGGATATATTGCTTTATGTGAAATACATTAACATTACTTTTATCTGTTCTTTTTTTTAATGTAGCTATTAGAAAACTTAAAATAACATATGTAATTCCATTATATTTTTATATAGACAGTACTATTTCAGAATATCAGAGCCAGTCAAGGCAAGGGAGGAGAAGCAGGAGATTCTGCAATGCATTGTCATTTTGTTCTCATTAATGTCAATAAAGTTTAGGTTTTGACTACTTCTTACCTAGGATTATTATTTTTTTGTTGTGCAGGGTCTCACTACACAGCTTGGACTCGTAGTGATCCTCCTGCTTACTTAGGATTATTTCAATGGTCCTATTAGACCATTATCAGCCTATCACAATCTATATACTGTAATCATATAAATCTTCAAAACTACCTGACCCTTCCAACTGCTCAGTCATTTCTCATTCATGGTTCTTGGCACCTCCTAGGCTTAAAAGTTTGATATTGTGGAGCACTTCAAGGCTTTCCACTCTACAAGTCAGACTACCTATGCTTCGGAGCCCCTGTCTGTGCCAAGGTAAAGGTGCCACCTAGGTACCACTTACAGTTTTCACCTTAATGCTCTTTTTATTCATTTTATTTTAAAGAGAATAAAAATAACAAAACATTGGAAATGATACAGAATTTCAAAAAGTAAGGTGACAGGAATTCAACAATGGTTGTTATAGCACATATTTTTATCCTCCAAGTAGTTTACTGTAATTACCAGATGCAAGCATGCAGATAAGCAGCCCACAACAGAAGATGCAGACACCAACCCAAACATATTCAACCAGCTTATCTTTGAGAAATGGGCCAAGTGTGTTCACTGGAAAAAAGTCTCTTTAATAAATGGTGTTGAAAAAATTTTCCTGCCACATACTGAAGACTGAAGCTAGATCTATGTCTATCACCATGCACTAAAATAAAGCCAAAATGGGTCAAATATCTAAACATTAAAAGAGAAACACTACATTTACAGGAAGAGAAAATAGGTAGAAATCTTGAAGACATAGCACAAGCAGGGACTTCATGAACAAAACCCAGACTGCAAGGGAAATACTACAAAGAATCAACAAATGGAATCTCACCTTACTAAAAAGCTTTTACACAACAAAAGAAATCACCAACAGAGTGAAAAGACAACCCACAGAGTGGGAAAGAATTATAGCCAGTTGTCCCTCCAACAAAGGACTTATATGTAGAACATATAAGCAATTGAAAAAATCAGACTCACCAAATTCAAAGACCCAACCTAAAAATGGGTGACTGAGATGAACACACACTTCTTAGAAGAAATACAAATGGAAAATATATGAAAAAATATTCAACAGCATTGGTCATTCAAGAGATGCAAATTAAAATTACACTAAGACTCCATCTCACCCTGGAAAGAATGGATATCAAAATATCAACCAATAATAAATGTTGGTGGGGTTGGGAAATAAAAAGAACCCTTCTCCATTGTTAGTGGGAGTGCAGACTGGTGTAATCACGTGGAAATCGATGTAGAGATTCCTAAAAAAAATTAGGATTAGAGGTCCCATTCACCCCAGCCACTCCCCTGCTGTGTATCTCCCTAGAAGAATTAAAAACATCAAACCACAGTGATATTTGTAATAGGTAAATCTTGAAAACAATCCTAATGTTCATCAACCAAGGAATTAATGAAAAAGATGTGGTCTTTTTATACAACAGAATACAACTCAGCCACAAAGAAGGATAAAGTGGAGACTTTTATAGGTAATTGGATGCGACTTGAGACCATACTCAGAAGTGAAATAAATCAGACCTACATGTGTAAAACTGTATTATTTCACTAATGTGAGAAACTGCACAAGTAAATAAGATCCAAAATGTACAATATATGTTATGAACTAGGAAAAAAACTGTCCAAAAGAAAAGACAAACTATGATGGGGGAAAGGAGAAAGGAAGGGAAAAAGAAAAAAAAATACATCTATACCCAAGATAGTTAAGATAGCCACATAGCTAGTTTCTCTTACTTCATTGACAAGAAAGGTTTGTGCTAATACTGTTTGGACAAAATCTTGAATTCTGAATAACTATTACAAAGATAATAATATGTAATGTATTAATTATTGTAAGTCTACTGACCTGTTTTGAAAGTGTTTTATGGTAATTTTTTAAAAAAATTTTATATGTATTTAGCTCAGGGTCTACAGGGTCTCACTACACAAATCAGACTCATAGTGATCCTCCTGTTTTCAGCCTCCCAAATGCTGAGATTACAGGTGCGTGCCACCATGCCCAGTATCAGTCCCCATCTCGGCACACCCTGGGGATTGAACCCCAGCCACTGCGCTCTGCCTAAGCAGGTGCTTTAGTCTGCTGAGCTATCAGGCCGGCCCTCATTTTTCTCTTAAAAAAAAAAAAAAAGCTGTGAGCTCCACAATGCTCTCTTCCCAGATTCTTCTATAAGCTGAGACAGAAACAAGGTGACACTCAGCATTCCTGTTTTGACTCTTAGGAGAGATAGCGTCACTGTCGCAGTGTATGCTTTTGGGGTCACATTTTTGTGTGGTTTATTGGTGATTCCGCTATTTCAAGTGGCCCCAAGCACAGGACTGCGCTGTGCTTTCCGGAGAACAGTCAGGGAAGCTGCACCCCAGCCTCTGTGTGGAGCGGCGCCAGGACTTGTGAGTCAGTGAGTGAGTACTTCACACCAAACAAAGCACTTCTACGCAGAAATACCCATAAAGCCAGGAAAGTGCTGATCAGCAGGAAAATGCCCTGGATGCCCCCTAAGAGCAAGGTGACAGAACCCTTAATTAGGCACCGCTGACAACTCTGGCATGCGTGTGAGTACTGCAAATGTTGGGAATCAACTACACTTATCATTCCCTTGAGGGCAGGAGCTAGCGTTGTCACTACTCGGAGAAGTAGGTAGGCATTATTAAATAGTCAAGTCTTAACTCATCAGAAAGTTAGTAGGTTTATCTTGTCAATGGCTTCACCTCAAAATTTGAGACCACGTAGTTTAATAAAGGCTGGAGGATAAACATTGGTTTTTATACTACTTGCCTATATTTTATAGCTTTAAAGTGACCCAAAATGGCCATTACCCCAAGCTTACCATTTTTGTTCTTCAGATTAGGGTCTGCTCCATTTTTTAGAAGCTTTAAGGCACACTGCTTATGGGCCCGGTAAGCTGCACAGTGCAAGGGTGTATTTCCTAACTGATCCACACAGTTAACATCAGGAGGATTGGGCCTGTTGAGCTAATAATGAAAAGAAATGTAATACCAAAATAAATACATAAAATTATATATGCTCCCGTGATACACAGGAAGGTACTGCAAGCAGAGCTGGGAGCGGCTGGGCTCCTTGGCATCTGGACTATCCATGGCATCCTGCTTACAAAACCAGCTAAGCCTGCCACCCCTGAGCTCGGCCTCAGGTGCCACAAGAACTCAGTCTGTGCCCAAGACCCACAGCAGCCTGAGGACAGGCACCCCGTGCTCTGCCAGCGCTGCCCCCACCCCCACCCCCACCCCGCCAGTGCAGTCTCAGCAGGACCCGCCCACGCCCAGCAGGCCTGCACTTCACACCCGTGACAGCAAGGCTACAAATCGCGCTACCATAAGCAGCCGGAGGACAGGCCAAGCCATACGGGTTAAATGTGTAAATGTCAAAGTCATACTGAATGTGTTGCTTCCACCTTATTGCTTTAGAAACTTCTTTATATAGTTTCCATTTCACAAAGTTTAAAAAATGTTCCAAAGGCACTATACTTAGAAACCAAAAAAGCTTTTTCAAATAAGCTGAAATAACTTTAAAGCAAATGGTAATGCCTCAGTCTTGAATTCTGAACAAATGCAGAGTTTCATGTTTAATGAGACATTGCAGGAAAAGGAAACTGGAAAGTAGGTCTCTTGAGAAGAAAAAAAACATGGGCAAAGCTTTTGGTCTGTTCTAACATGATATAAATACTTCGAAACACTGTCCTCTCTATTCCTCTCTAGATGGACAACATTCCTTTCAGAAATTGCTGTTCATCAAAATTAGAAAACGTAATCCTTTACAGGGTCTTACATACTGTGTTTCAACTTAATTTGGCTTAATAAGAAACATTTAAAGTTGTCCTTACATTAACTATTTGCTATAAAAAAAAAAAAAGTAGATTCTCCTCCATCAGCTTTCAGTAAGAGACGCAGACGTAAATCAACTTGGGGGGGATCACTCTTTAAAATGTGTCCTATTTGAACTACTACTATCTCAATGTTGTTAGATATTTAAGGACATCTGTCCTTTTATTATGATCTCTGGAAGTTTTCTGATTCTATGATTCACTAAATTATGAACAAAACATTATGTAGAAATTTTCCAAAATATAAAGAAATGAGGCTTTGATTTGTTTTACCAGAGCTGTGAGATCTGCTATTTTGCCTTCTCTTGCTGCCGCTAAGAGCAACTCTTCAAGCTTCCTTTGTTGAGTTCTTTCTACAGCTGCAAAAAGAAAAAAAGTCACTAATCAGGGTCTTATGAGCAAATTCATATAAAAAAGTGGCCCAGCGAGAAAAGAATGTCACGAGATGTAATGCACACACAAGCTTTGTTATTCGCACTGCCTTCCACAGCCGAGCAGTCTGATTTCTTTCAGATTGGGGTGAAATTAAGTTTTCAATTCAGAGGGCTTTAGGTGTTTTATTCACAATAATACTCATCACAAATAATTGTGAATTACTTTTCCGTGCTGAAATACCATTACATAATTGCCTCGAACAGGGAAGCAAATGGGATTTCTAGCTTCCAGAACCTTACCATGAGAAAAGTAACAATAAGAATCAACATTGGAGCCAGCTGTAAGTGGAGCACGCCTATAATCCAGCACTCTGAGAGGCTGAGGCAGGAGCACAGAATCAAACACAGAATGTATAACTTAGCAAGACCCTGACTCAAAGTATAAATAAATAGTGAGTTGGGGAATGTAGCTCAGTGCAAAGGCCTGGCTGGGTTCATCCCCCAGTACCAAGAAAAGGAGAAATCTCATTGGTAGAAATATACAAAGCCATGTGAGGCCCAAGGAGATAGCTCAGTAGAATAAGCACTTTCCTGGCAAGCGCGGGGCCCTGAGTTCAATTCTCAGTAAAAAAAAAAAAAAAAAAAAAAAAAAAAAAGCCATATGAGATATCAAATTACTTACATGCTCTCATATGGGAATATAAGATTCATTTTATTTAACACAATAGCACTATTTGCCAAGTGCAATTCAAAACACTCGAAAATATTAACTCACCATATCTTCATGGCTATCCTGAGGGTGGCACTACTATCCTTATTATTATTTTTAATGTATTTGGTACAGGGACTACAGGGTCTCATTACACAAATCAGACTCATAGCAATCCTTCCTGCTTTCAGCCTCCCAAGCACTGAGCTTACAGGCGCAGGCCAACACACCCAGTTTCAATCGCTATCTCAGCAAGTCCCAGGGGCGGGGCCGGCACAGCACCCCAGGGATCAAACCCGGTCCCAAGCAGGCGCTTTAGTCCACTGAGCTATCTGGCGAGCTGCTACTATCCTTATTTTACAGACAAAGAAACTGAGGCACCCAGAGGTTAAGGGTCGTAATCAAGGTCTCACACACACCGGAGGAGCTGAGACTTGAACCTGGACAAGCTGGCCCCAAAGTCCCTGCTCCTATCTCTAATGCTGCTTCGCAAGTAGCTTTCTGCAGGAAAGGAGCAACTGGCAACCTCATTTACGAGGGGAACATGCCCTTAAGGCCTCACTTCTGGCAGATATGAATTCTGTTCTGGCTTACAGAAAAGAATAATTTCATAAAGGCTCAGGAACCCCATCGATCCCGGGCAAGGGCCACAAGGGAGGAACACGCTCCTGGCAGTCTTCCTGCCACGTCAGCTTAGGAACAGAAAGAGGCGGGGAGCCTGGCGACTGAGGAACATCTATGAGAAGTCTGCAATTAAACCTGGCGTGGCGGTGCACGCCTGTAATCTCAGCACTCAGGAGGCTGAGGAAGGAGGGTCGTGTTTGAGGCCAGCCTGGGCTAGACGGTGAGCTCAAAGCTAGGCAGAGGTACATAGCAAGATCATATCTCTAATAATAAAGTTAATAATTACTGTACACAAACCCTTGTTCCAGTCAATGTGCTAACGTAATAAGGTACTCAACAGGCAACAAACACTGAACACAGGATGAGCCAGGGCTGGCTGAGTTTTGTCTTGAGAAACAGCTCACATATTAGGCAGCAGCAGCATCCAGCCTCACGTTTTCAGTTCTGAACCTGAAGCCTCCTACCACACACGCTCCCGCTGCTTTCTTCTGTCACTGGCAGTCGCTGTGTGCTTCAGTTTTTCCTCTTGCGGATTCTACGGCACTGAACTGCGAGCTCTTCCTGACTGCTGGCATCCCCACCCCTACCCTACATATTCTGCTACTGCACCTATGAACCTGAGCGATCATATTTTTCCCTCAGTCCATGGGCTGTACATCTGTGGATCTAACTAGCAGACTGGAGTTATTTTTTTAAATCTGTGTGTGCATATGCACACATTTTTCTTGTCATTATTTCTTTTACAATGCAGTGTAACAACTATTGACATAATTCTTTCATTGTCTGAGGTATAACAAGTGATCTAGAAATGCATTACATAGTAGGATGCTCTTCTGTCATATAAAAATATATTTTATATAAGGAACTTGAGCATCTGCAGATTTTGATATATAATCTTGTCCTGGAAATAATAATTCCCTACATATAATAAGACAGCTAAACTGATGTGGTTAGGTAATAACACATCCTTGTTTTTAAGAGAAACATACTCACGTATTTAGGGGTACTATGTGTTCAAAGTTCTCTCAAATGCTTCACCAGAAAAAAAAAAGTAACTAACACAAATCACATATGAAAGGATAACCAAGATAAGACAGTGTTAGTAAGTGGTGAGGCAAGGTGACTCACAAAGGTTCATTGCAATTTTTTTTTCTTTGTGGTGGTACTAAGTACCGAACCCAGACATTACTGAGCTACATCTCAGCCCTTTTTTAATTTTAAGACAGAACCTTGCTAAGTAGTCCAGGCTGGCCTACAACTTAGAATCTTCCTGCCTCAACTTCCCAAATGACTGGAATTACAGGCATGTGTCACCACACAAGGCATCTATTACACTTAAAATACACACACAGATTGGGCATTTTTCAACACAGAAAGGAGATACGTTTCTCTAGTCCCTGACAAGTAGTCCTCTACCCTCTCCCCATAAATCTCTAGTCATGGAAAACTACCTACGCCCTTTAAGGTAAACCATAACATTCATAATAGTGTGTTGGACGCAAAGACAAACTGCTGGGACCGCATCAACTAAGAACATGGCTCTCTCAACAGCAGTTCTTCAGATACTGAGGTACAATGATGGCACTGTGCCTCCCTGCGTGGCTCTCTGGAGCAGCACTTCCTACCTCTTCGAGAATCATTCTACGATCTGGTTTCTGACCTACACGTGGGCTTAGTGAGCTCCTCAAGGTACTTCCTCTAGCTTACCAATGACCATTTCCAGCTCCACTCCGAGAAGGCGATCTCACTGAACAGAATCGTCAGCTCTTGGCATTCTCTGCTCACCAACACAGCAGACCAGCTGTAAATGGTCAATGATTCTGTTTCTATGTCCCAGGCTTGAGCCACATCACCTGACAAAATACATTAACTGTGAAGTCAACTAAGCCCTTGCCCTTGAACAGTTTGGGTTCCGGAAAAGGCTTAGAGCCTTATTTTCAATTTTCCTTATTAAATGTCAGCTTGTCAGACTAACCTAATATTCCAGTCAGTCAGGAAAACCTCAGTTCTGGGTTCTCATTTTGAAACATTAAAATGATAGAAAGGGATCCAAGACAAGTCGCCTCAGCCTCTCAACTAGATGGCAGGTACTGAAGGGCAGGGACCATATGGGATATGTTCTGCAGGTCCCAAAAATCATGATAAAAGATGTTATGTGTTGATGTGCTCTTTTTTTGTTGACAATTACTTCATGTTAAAGGCAGGAGTAAGTGGAGACGCTAACCTAAAGATGTCTGACAAACGTAAGTTATTCTGTAACCAGAGAGCAAGTGAGAAAAGCTCAATTAGAAAATAGTAAAACAAGCAGGACCTTAGTTTTTATAGAGATAAAAATATCAATAATTACAACTAAGAAATCAAAACCCACTAAATACAAAGTTACATTGCCCATCTCTTAATTTCAAAGAAAAACAGGACATTAGAAACTGAAATTCTATTCAGTATCATTATTTGTGAACTAGAAATTGAGGCTACTTTCTCTAAATTATAAATACTACCAGAACGTAATTATAGCGAAGCCCTGACCAGTCCAAGAAAAACACTATTGCAGAAGGGTTTCTCAACGTACGTATGGAAATGTCCTTGTTTCCAAGTATGTCAGAGAAATTTCTGTGGCTTAGCGCAGACCACAAGTCTCAAATGCAATTTAATCTCCGTTGCTCATAGCAATGTGGCTGATCCTTCAAGAAATGACTGTCGTCTATTATACTACAGTGAAATCCTCAGGAAGACGGCGCCAAACAGAGCGGGTTCCCATCACCACAGGACGCCTAACAGCTACAAGTTCCTCTGCCCTGCGCTCTGTGTTCCTTTAAAATTAAGCTTTATGAGCTCATTGGCATATTCTCTCATGTTTTTACTTTTCTACCTTTTTTTTTTTTTTTTTTTTGGAAGAATGTAAAAGCTACAGATAAGGAAACTCTCATAGATATATATTCAGCCTAAATACTTTCTCCACAATGACCTTATCACTAGAGTATGCTGACACTGCTGTCATCTATTTTGATATTTCAGAAGCAATTTCACTCATATTCTAGATCTAGGCTGTCAAGTAAATTTATGTTAACATCCATAATATTTACCTTCAAGCATGTTCCTGATTTCTTTGTCATGAGTGGCTTCTTTTGGTGTCTGTCCATTCCCATTTACCACGGTAGAATCAGCATTATACTCTAAGAGAAGCATTACCAACTCCTAAATAAACAGAAAAAAAGTTTAGCTATTACTGGGCCAAGACTATTTCATTGCAACTGTTTCTTAAATTATTAACGACTATAGTTTCTATAAGAGAAGAAAGTACTAAAAATCTATTGCACATCAACTCTACAATAAGTGTTCAACCAATTCTGATAGCCAATAACTACCCAAACAATTTTTAATTCATCATAAATATGCAGTATTAGTTTCTTGCAAAGAAAGTTTTACATTATCTGTTTCTTTTCTTTTTCTGTATTTTTAGGAAGGGTCTACAGGGTGTTCAGGGTTTCACTACTAGATCAGACTCATAGTGATCTGCCTGTTTACAGCCTCCCAAGAGCTGGGATTACAGGTGCCTGCCACCAAGCCCAGTCTCAACTGCTGTCTCAGAGCACCCCAGTGGTGGGGCCGGCGCTGCAGGCCTGGGGATTGAACCCCCGGCCCCTGTGCCTGCTTACAGGCACTTTAATCCACTGAGCTATTTGGGTGGCCCTTCTGTTT
>NW_004524651.1:549533-562573 GCF_000260255.1 Octodon degus | reverse complement strand
GATGCACAGCTCTGAATTAAGGGCTGCTGGCAATACCTGTTACTTGGCCCCAGGCCAGCTTCCACCCTGCTGGCGCTGGAGTTAAGCACTTAAGAAGTTAACATCCAAGACAAAAAAGTAACATCCCCTCATGTTGTTATAGCAGTTTCCTCTTTCCTCTGGGTCACAAAAATTTCCTACATTTCTTTATTTTTATGGTTAAAAAAACTTAGATAACAGCTAAAGAACGCAAGAAAAAAGCAACAATATACTCTTTCTCCTAGTCACTGATGACCACTATCAACAGTTTGGTGAATTTCTCTAGAATTATTTTCCTACACATAAGCTTCAGATTTTCTTAAACATCTTTTACTTAGTTGACATGGTTATTTTATTATAGGCCTTTCACCTAATACCTATCTTACAATATATTATACAATTTGCAAACAATGTTCATGGCTATTATTCTATAAAATGTACTACCACATTTTGAAAATATAGAAACAGTTAAGTTCCCAATATTTTAATAAAGCAAACTTACAAAATACCTTAACATTTCCTATCATTTTAAGGATAACATTTTGGAAGAAGTATTTTTAAACTTCGCATAAATAGCTCATAAAAGGAGAACAATCCACAGAATGGTAAAAATTATTTACAAATCATATCTGATAAAAGACTTGTATCTAGAACACAGAGAACACACAGGAATGCCTACTGCCTGCCAATAACAAGACAAACAAGCCAGCGTTCGTTCGAGTGGGCAAAGGTAACAGCGAACAATCTCGAATGGATCCTGCCTGGGGTTGCCCTTGCAGTGACGACACTCCAGCATGGCGCCAGGTCACCTGCCCTCCAGTGGCCTCCAGCTGCGGCTCTACACTCCCAGAAAGGTGAAACGGGTCACAGTGGGTTCTCCCTCAGGGAATCAAAACCTGAAAATCAAAAGACCCTCCAGAGTCTGGTGGCTGGATTTCTACCACACTAACCACCCAAAGGGACAGGTCACTGTTTTTAGTATGTCATGGACAGAAGAGGCTTTATTTTCAGGAGCACTATAGCATACTACTCTCAATTTTAAAGTTACTTTTTCTTTAAGCCAGGACATGCTTTGCTATGCCCAATTAGAGACATCCTGTTTTCATTCATACTTGTATGAATACAAAATTTTATCCTTCAAGATCTGGGGTTCTGGGGTGGGAATTCATATATTGTCTGCCTGAAGCCCTGGGTCCTCCAAACTATATTCTGTTTTTTTGTTTTTTTTTTTTTTGTTTTGTTTTGTTTTTGCGGAACCGGGGATTGAACTCAGGCCCTTGCGCTTGCCAGGGAAGCGCTTATTCCACTGAGCCATCTCTCCAGCTCCACCATCCAAACTATATTCTTAAAACCAGGTCAGAGACTGGAACTTCATCTGGCCCTCAGGCATCCCGGTGCTTGGAACCCAACTGCACGCCCACTTCCCTCTCGCAAGGAACTCCTCTCATCAATCACCAAGTATGCTACTTCCTTCTGCACCCAAGCGCCTCTCCACATTCCTTGTATTAACTATTCACGTAACATACTTACATACTCAACATGGTACAAGGGTCTAAGGGACGACATTCCTAAATATTAGATACTGAAGGGATTTGGCAAGTGAACGCTGTGACGAAATCAAGCTCGGATGCTGACTGGGGCACCCCTGCAGAGGATGAAGCTGAGTGCAGAAAGTCAGGAAAATGAAAAGGTATGAAGCCATCGAAGGTAAAGGATTTACAGCGGAAATAACTTCAGCAATCAACTCAAGTATTGCACAGAGTACAGGGAAGGAGAAAGGAGTCGAATGAGATGCCTGAAATTTCAGATAGCTGAGGATCAGCATGCGGCTAAACAGAGGTCCTGGCCACCCACGGTGAAGTTACAGATTACCAGATGACCCCCTCCCCAGGAAGAAGGGAAACAAAGTCAGAAGAGTACATCTGTTCATGGACTACAAAAGTTTCCAGAGAAATAGAAAGGCTGTTGAAGTGGAAAAACGCAGAGATATGAGTAGGGAAGGATGTCTACTGATAAAGGATTACGAACAGGGTTTCAGGGTAAATCCTGAGGGGATCTGACTGACCTTGTCAGATACAGAAGTTACATTTCTTGTTATATAGGTCTTGCTTTAACTTGGTCTTAACCATCCAGCAGAAAAGTACAAAATCAAGGTATGAAAAGTAAAGCCATATTAATGGGCTGAGCTATAAAAGGCTCAAGTCAACAACTTCCAACATTGCCAGTCCTACGGATAACCCACTACTCTTATGGACTACTAGACTATATTGGATTATTTTGCTGAATTCACACACCTACAATATTTAAATGGCAACGGAATATCCTTCTCTGGCAAAACTAAATAAAAAAGAGGATATAAATGAAGGAGCATTTTGTATCTATATATACAAAATAGGATAGATATTCAGCTACTTAATTCAATGAGAAGAAAGATTTGTTTTAATAGTGTTTGTGGAAAGAATATCATGTCTGTATCTTGTACTACAAATACCTATTATGAAGTCAACAATATGCAATGTATTAATTATTGTAACTGTCCTACTAATGTGTTTTAAAACTGTATCAATGCTATTTATTTCTCAATAAAATAAAAAATAAAGAGAAGGATGTCTGCTTAGGAAAAAAAAAAACAAAAAGGCAGGATCCCTGAAAGCACTCTGAGAAGCTGCAAGGGAGAGACTGCAGAGCCTCCTCTGAGAAAGGGCCAGCTTCATCAGAGGAAAATGGAAAACAGAAACCTTCATGCCTTGTAAAACACTGACTTTTCCAAAATACTCCAGTCACTGGTGGAGCTGGGATGCAGACTAGAAAGGGCACTACAGAAGCTGAAGAAGGGAGTGCAGACACATCTTAATGATGTTTTTAAATCATTAAAACCCCGCAGCAGCATCCACCACTCGTCCCTCTTGTGCCGCTGCTCCACACGGACTCCCACCTCCTGCACGCTGGGCCTCTCCTCTGCTTCCAAAGAAGCGGTGTGCTGCGTTTTATTCACTGCTGTACCCCTGCACCTGGCACAGTGCTTCACTGTATTTACAGATGTATTCCTAAATAAAGACTTTTGCTTAAAACATCACTGACCACGACAACATTCAGAACATTTACCAAGTAAGAATTCAGTCTTCATGATTTTGTATTTTCATACTCATGTTTTAAGTGTGTGTCATGCAGTAAGGTTAGGGCTGATGCACAACTAAGATTAAAGAAACCAGTCAATCCCTCACTGTCCCACTGCACCACTGTCATTGCCATACCATTCATCTCAGGTGAAACTGAACGTCCCCATTCTCAGTCTGCTTTTTAAGCAACTTTATAAGCTATAATTCACGTAGCATAAGTTTCACCCCATTAAAGGATACAATTCAGGGGCCTCTAATATATTCACAGAGTTGTACAATAAGCATCACTAACTAATTTTGGGACATTTTCATCACCCCAAGAAGAAAGCCAGTATCCATTTTTCCTCCCATCTCCCTTTTCCCCAAGCCCAGGGTAACTGCTAATCTCCCACGCACTTCCTATGGATTTGCCTATTCTGGACATTCCTACAAAAGAATCACATCTAGTTGGCCTTCTGGGTCCAGCGTTTTGGTGCAGCATGATCTCGAAGTTCATCTAGGTCGGGCACATCTCAGTGCTCTGCTGCTGAATGATACTCAACTGCACGGGTAGTCTGGCCCGTCTTTATCCAACACACCAGTTGATGACCACATGGCTGGTTTCTACTTGTTGGCTGCCGTAAAGAATGCTGCTATGAAATTATGTAAACTTGATCCTGAGGATTTAGAATGACAAATAAAAGTACAATTGTTTACATAACAGAAAAGGCTAAGCAGAAAGTAAATTTCAATATGTCAGTATAGAGGCTCTACTTTATTTGACTTAAATTAATGTGAGATATGTACTTTCATATTCAGAAATCTGGATGTTTCCTTCATATATTAAACTATTAATAAGCATTAAAAAAAAGAATGTTGCTATGAATGCTCCAGTGTTGACTTTTTTTTTTTTTTGTGGAACCAGGGATTGAACTCAGGCCCTGCAAGTGCTTATTCTACTGAGCCATCTCCCCAAATTTTATTTTAAAGAAAAATAAAAAGCAAAAAAAAAAAAAAAATTCCAAAACAATGATAGGAGAGTAACAATGGTTAATGCATTGTATATGTTGTCTTTAAATTAGTTATTCAGAGTACAAGATACTAGCATTTAATTGTCCAAACAATATTAACACAGATCTATCTTTTCAATGAACTAAGAGGAATTAGTATAACTATTTTAAATATCATATATACACACATATGTGTGTGATGTATGTATATGTATATATATGTATGTGTGTATGTATGTATGCATGTATTTCTTTTCTCTGCCTTTTCCTCCCTCTTCTCCATACCCCTAAACCTGTTTCTCCTTCCTTTTGAAGTTTTTTCCCATTTTACAACATCCGTTGCACACTTTGGATCATACTTACTCTTCCAGCTTCTCACACTAGGGAGACAAAATAAGGTTTGTACATTTGCATCTGGTTTATTTCAATTATGAGTATCCCATGTTGATTTTTCTGGGGTTTTTTGTTTTTTTAATATTTGGTACAGGGTCTCACTACGCAGTTTGGACTCGTAGTGATCCTCCTGTTTTCTGCCTTCCCAGTACTGGGATTACAGGTGTGTACCACCATGCCCAGACTCAGTCACTGGCTCAGCACACTGGGGATGGGGCCAGCATAGCAAGCAGCACCAGGAATCGAACCCCGGTCCTTTGCTTGCCAAAGCAGGCACTTAGTCCGCTGAGCTATCTCGCTGGCCCTCCCATGTTGATTTTTAAAGATGACTTTTTTCCTACAAAATTATGTTTTTAATCAATTCCATGTGAAAAGCTCTACATTTCTTCACACATGCGAGGCAAGTGCCCAACCACAGAGCTGCATCCCCAGCATGAACATGGAAAAACTGTTAAACAGAAAAAAACACAATTCCAAAGCCAAAGAACACAAGACCCCAGGCTGAGGAGGCAGAAGTGCTCACACAATTCCCAAGAAGCTCGCCCCTGAGGTCTGCCCTGTATAATCCTCAGAACAGGCAAGACAAAGAAGGATTTTACTTCTGCACTCAGGTTTTGTCACCTGGCATATCGGCCTTCAACAAAGGAAGTCTGTCCCAGGCAGACGACCTGCTCAAGCAAGCCCTCAAAGGAGACAGGCACTTCCTGGCACGGAGTGGAACTGTGAGAGCCCACGGAGCTCAGACCTGAGGACGCGCTGCAGGCCGAGGCAACAGGCAGTCCTATACCTGCGCGAGCTCTTCCCACAACCTAAGTGTGCTTGCAAGTGCCCCAAGCCCCAAGACGAGCACAGTCCAGCCAGCACCTTGATTTCAGCCTTGTATTTCCCTGGGCAGGGACTCCAGGTCGCTGTGCACAGAATTCTGACCTCCTATATAATAAATGAGTATTGATTTAAGCCACTAAGTCTTAGTGGCAATTTATCATGCATCCATAGATGACTCATAGAGATTTTAAAGTCTAAAGGTAAAGGCAATAAAATTTTAGGACTTACATGGCAAGGAAAGATCTCATCTCACCCCTAAATAGCATTTTTATCTATGTATGGTCACCTAAAAGAAAGACTGCCTTTCTCAGCTATGTTTTAGCTAATATGGTCAGGTCACTGTTCTGGATTGAGAAGCATTTCCTTAGTATCTCGTAGACATATTATCCAAGAGGTCTGCATAGACCCTTTCTGCCTTGTCCCTTTGTCCCTTTTTGCCTCCACTAGCATGATTTGAGGAACTAGAATATTCTCGAACTGTATGATATGATCAAAGCTACACACAGTGGAGTAAGACAGGAATCCCAAGTATTTGCCACCTGCCCCAGACTACCTATTGGCCTTTGCTCTGAGAGAAGCAGACTGTCATCGGTGTGCAGCACCATTATTTTGTGTTACCTACACGCAAATGCTTTGTGACTAAACAATCTGGTGACACACAAAGGTCCAGAAATCACAGGGACATTAGACTTCTCCATAACACTGAAAGACAGATAACAATGACACAATGACGTCAAAGTTCTTAGAAAAAAAAATGACTCCTAACCCAGAAATCTGCGTATTGCCAAACTATCACTCAAACACAGAGGTAAGAAGTATATTCAAATAGATCAATTCTTAAAACATCGATTTCTCAGGAATGTGTTTCAGAAAGCTCCTGAAGCCTGGGTTAAAGGAAGGCAAGAGGTCCAGGAAACCACAAATCCTGTTCAGGAGAGTAAAGAGAATCCCAGAATAACTGGAAATGACAGCTCCAGAACAACAGGCACGTGCATAGCACTGGAGGACAACTAGTCAGGTGAGGGGAAGAGGACATGGGGAGCTGGAAGAGCTACTTCAAGAAGTGATTGAGGGGCTTGGGAGATAGCTCAGTGCAATAAGTGCTTGCCTGGCAAATGCAGGGTCCTTAGTTCAATTCCTGGTACCACCAAAAAAAATAAAATAAAAATAAAAAAAGACGTAAAAATATTGTGCCGGGGAGATAGTTCAGTAGAGTAAGTGCTTGCCTGGCAAGCGCAAGGGCCTGAGTTCAATCCCTGGCTCCACAAAAAAAAAGAAAAACAAAAAAAGTGATCATTACATGACATCAATGGTTATGAAAGAGGAGAGGCAGTATAAAGGACTTTGGCACTCTTACAAAGAGTTCAAAGTTGGTTACATAATGAAAAAAAGAACTCATGAATAAACCCCCAAAATCAACTCTAGAAAGAATCTTTATTGCATCAATAAGGATTTGTATTTTTTTAAAAAAGAGGATCCTGTGGTAGCTAAGAGATACCATACTCAGTATTTAACCAAAGTCTAGTTATAGATTAAGAGATAAAAGTGAAGTTCAAGCAGGGAGTAAGGCAGGGAAAATAAAGAACAAAATATTTACCTGCCAGCAATAAGCCAATAGAAAATCTAAGTTGAAAAATTAATCAGTATACTTATGGTGAGGTGATATAAGCATTTTATGTATATAATATGATGTAGGTATATGTATGACGACATAAGTATATAATTTGTAAATATGAAGGCTAAAAATACCTGAAATAACAGCTAAAAATATTAAAAAGTCATTGTGCTGGAGAGAGAGTTCAGCAGAGTAAGTGCTTGCCTAGCAAGTGCAATGCCCTGAGTTCAAACCCTGGTACCATAAAGAAAAAAGTCACTTGTGAACAGAGTGGGCAGCCATGGGTCAAGGGTCATCAGCTCACTATACAGCCTCTCATTACCTGGCATTTTACAATCAACACGTACATGCCCAGAGGGCTTCCTTTTAAGAGACAACTCATAAAGAAGTCTTGAAGACTCCTGGACATTGCCAAATACCAAATGATGCACGTAAGTCTCGGGTACCTATTAAATGATACACTTCACAATTAGTAATGTCTGCAAAGTTACTATGAGAAAAGCCTATTTGCTAAGTTAATTGGGACTCAGACTGAGCACTGCCTCACTCTAATAAAGACAAGATACCCACAACACTGTAAGTTCTTGAGACCGTGGAAGAACGGAAACTGGAACCAAGCAGCCTGAAACCTCAGAAAGCGCTCTGAAGTGAGCACCAGCTCACCTGTCCTAGGTCTGGGGGAGTAAGATGGCTTTTCCAAACAAGCAGATAAATGAACTCGGTGAGAAAGAACAATCGAACTACCACTGCTGTCAATTATGCCTTTAATTTTGCTTTAGGGACACCACATTCTGGGGACCTTCCCAAGCTGTCCCCTGAACCCTCCCAAGATGTCCCTTGAGCCTCCCAATCTGAACCAGCGCCTCCTACTAACCGTACTCGCCTGGCCTCTACTGTTCCAGGCCCCTTCCCACCCGTGCCCACAGCGCTCAGGTCTGCCGGGCGGTCTCACAGCAATGCCAGGCCACAGAGAGGAAACCCAAGTGAGCTGCCTTTTCTACTTGACCTTTCCTTGGCCTTGGCACACGATGTATCCTGTCTAGGCCGGCTGGGGCACATCAGTACCTGGCATGGTTTCGTGTCCTACATACTGTCTTCAATGTAGCATGGCTGCCTCTCTATACCCGGTCTGCCGAGGTACTTTGGGCATCTTGCTATCTTCATGGAGACAACACCTTTTCCACACTGCTGGGAATCATCCAGGTACAACTTAGTTTGTACCCTCAAAAGAAATCAGTGATGAAGGGCTAGAAGTCGAGGGGCCCTGGCCCAATAAAAGTGATGAACCCTAATCCAGCTTTCAGACAGTTTCAATCCTAGATGCCGGACTACTTACTGAAGGAGGTGCCAAGGCCTAGAAGGAACCATCTGTAATGCCAAAGCAAACCTTCCCATTCCCACAGTGCTCCCACAGGACCTGTGATCCTTCGATCAAGTCATGTATGCTGGGGAAAGGACAGCAACCAATGTTCACAGGCTGTTAGACCCAAGGTCTGAATGGACACTGACACTGAGTGACCAAGTGTCACCAAGCAAGCTAATAAGCAACACCTTAGCCCCAGTCTAGCTCACAGGGCACAGCACACTTAAGTGTCAACCCATCGGTCCCTGACTAAAATTGGAATAGCAGTTGCACTTGTTGACCTGACCTTCACATTGCCCCCTTGGTCTGTAACCAAAACTGTGACCTCACCTCTACCCTCTTCTAGCCAAGACAAATCAAAACCAATTATTCCATAAGAGGAAGAGTGGCAAAAATTAGTGCCCCCCTTAAGATCCAAGAGAACAAAAGGTTGACACTTATATCATAATTCCATTTAATTCCCCTGTCTGCCACAGCAAACACCAGATGGGACACAGGAAAAGAGGACTTCCAAAAATCTTGACCAAATAGTATGGGCTCAATCCCAGTCACTCTGCTAAATATGGATTTTTGCTATAGAAAGTTACCAGTACTACCTCAAGTACGCAGCATACAGCAACTGGCACGGCAAATATATTCGTTTCTATCCCTACCATGAAAAAATACCAAAGTTTGCATTCACAGGAACAACAGCAGATGCTTCGAGTGTGCCTCGTGTTTGTGGGGCACCCTACAAAGCACACCGGTCCACTCTGAAAATGACATCAAGCTACTAGAACCCGATGAGCAAGACGAGGCTGGGACGAAAAAGCCTTACGAAGACACACAACCAAGTAGGCGGACGTAAGCCTAACGAAGAGATCAAGGGCTCTGCCATGGAAGTAAATTTAAAAGTTCCCTGATCTGTATCCTGCTGGGACACAGGATATTTCCTTAGAAGGAGAAAGTAGCCAAGCGTAGTGGCACACTCCTGTAATATAGCACTGAAGAGGTTGAAGAAGACAGCAGGCTACATAATAAAACTATCTCTCAAAAAGAGAAAATGAATAAATTATTGCATCGTGGACCTCCCATAACAGACAAAGGAGGCACAACGGCAGGCCTAGGATGGCACGTTCCACACCTGTAGACAATGCTCCGAGTCACGTGCTAGAAAACACAAGGCAGAAGCGGGATCACGGCACTGAAGGACCAGGAGGCAAGAAAGTCCCCACCCAGAAGACATAGCTGAAGTTGGCCAGCGGGAAGGACTGGACAGTAAGGGGTATGAAAACACATTCAGCACGCGGGTGTTACACAGAGGTGTCTCCTGTCCAGGTCTGGCAGTAAACAGATAAATGTAGCATCACCAGCCTAAGAAGGACATGGTAACCCAGGGCTCAGACCTGCAGGAACCTGGGTCCTAACAGCAGGTAGCCCACAAAGGCCAAGTGGTGCGGAAATGGAGGGGAAGGAGAAACCAACAAGACCACCCTGAAAGGAAACACTGAATCAGTTATGGCAACCACTGGCCTTCCTCTTCCGACCTGCTCCCAGAAGAGGCGCACTGGTACCTAATGGAGCTACTCATTCTTGTGTGACAAAGCAGATTGGAGTGGAATGAAGGACAGACTGAGGCGGAAGCTCGGATGTGCTGCTCAGATCTCCCTCCTCAAATACACTATTTGTTACTCCAAGAGGCAGCCTGCAGAGGTAGCATGCCAGGGGTCAGCTCAACTGGCCGGCACCATGCGTGCGAGTTCACACCTCCTTTCCAGGGCAGCCTGTGACCAACGGCTATCCCTGCGGTATAAAGACCTGGCCTCTTGTGCAGCACTCCCTGCAGAAGCATTCCCTCCTCCCTGCTGTGTGCAGTGGGCTCTGGCACCCATAAGACTGCAGCACTGCCCGCGGATAGCAGGCACCCTTCCAAGGGTGTGACCCACAGCACTTGGTGAACTTGCTCTACGATGACCTCCACCTCTGCTGGCATCCCAAAGAATAAAAACGATGTTCCTATCTGCATGTCACGGTGGCTGCATACCAATGAGTGAACATGCCAACAAATCACAGGAAACATTTATGTTAAATGCAGTCTGGGTTCCCCTAGAAAATAAGTGTCAGTGCCATCATCGAAATATTTGATATATTAACTGTGTCCCTGTATTTTAAACTGATTTGATTATAAAAGACATAAAAACTTTAGCATTTTAACTGTACCTCAACAATGAAGGAGGAGCTAGTCAAAATCCTGACACACTAATTTTCACCAAGGAACACTAGGGGTCACTAATATACCAAGAAAAGCTCACAGTTCCCTCAATTTAGGGAGCTGTATATACTCCAGAGAAAAGGCTTCAAAATATTTTATAATGAACAAATCCCCCTCGCAACTCCACATTCTATTTATTCAGTCACTGATCTTGAAGTCATAAGATATCTAAAATGGTAAAGGACACATTAGCACAGAATAATTCCTCATCATGAATTCATTCGCAATTAAATCTTTTACCTAATTTAATCATGCCTAATAAAACACACACATTTGTTAATATTTTTATATGATGCAGCCACTTAGCAGCTAAACTGTTTTTGGATGTAATGGACAAGAATACATACGCTAACACACAAACCGAACAGGTGCCACCTGACATCTCATGTTGAATGATCAAGGAAAACAGTAGAAACTGTCAAACACTATATAAAAATCTGAGCACAGATAATGAACCGACTGGATGGATCTAGATAATTACCGAGACAGGGAACTCTGTGTTGTGCTTGTAGAGGACACAAAGAATGAGTAAAATATTAATGCACCCAAAGAACCTGGAAAAGCATGGCTTCCTCCCAGTGCAAGAAGTCAGGTAAGACTTTAGGAAAGCCACACGTGAGCTGCGCTTCCAAGAGTAAGGAGAGCCAGGGACACAGCTCTGTGTCATAGAGTCTACCTGGAAAAAGCACAAGGCTGAGTCTACGCCCCAGTACCAAAAAGAGAACAGATAGGTGTGTGAGAAGAGGTGGCCATAGAATTTCATGAGGTTCACAGAAAAGGAAGAGAAGCCCTGGGCTGTGCAGGGAAACCCCAAGTGGTTCTCATCTGAGTTGGCAGATCAAACTATTTCTAGATCTTATTTGAAAGAGTCACATGTAGTCAATGACTCTTTATACTTTCTATTCTTTTAAAAAAGTACTTTTTTTTCATGGTTTTAGAAAGACTTCATATCTGGTTCCTAAGTACCAACTGCTGAACAAATGTCCATGGATGTGAACTGTACTACGGAATTCAAACATGTTTATCACATACTTAGAGAGAGAATGCATGATAATTTATGTAGAAACCTCAATTCAGTCATCAGAACAATGAAAAGTGTGAAGCAATATAAACCCCATTCTTTGATTTATGATAAAAGAACATGAAACTTCCAATTATGTGATCATAAAATAACCCATAGAGATCATGTTGGACAACTGTAAATTCTGAGAGTAACCAAGTGTAGCTATATTCTATGTCAGAATCTACCACATTATTTAAATCCAAAAAGTCATGAAAGCAGACTGGGACATAACTTTTGGCTACACTAAGAGCTCAGAGAACTGATACACTTAAGAATGAACAAAATGTGGGGGAAAAATTCACCAGAACAAACCATTTCATGGTGCAGGATATCCACTAAAACACAAGGAAGCCGAGCAGTTAGGACAGGAAGTGCTAGAACTTCTACATAGGCGAGAATGCATGAGTCTTCAACCCTCCAGCCACAGGCAGTCACCCCTTCCCCCACTTTCTCCCAGAAAGGAAAGTGCCTGCCTGTGCCGCCTGCGCTGGGGCTGTGCTGGGGCTGTGCTGGGCTGGCAGTGACAACCAGCAGCCTTGCTGCCAGGGAAACCAGCCGGATCTGGAACAGGAGGAAGAAACTCACACCAAGACCCATGATCAGTAAAACCAGCAAATTCATTAAGAAACCAATGTGGAAACCCACAGAACCAGCAGCACAAGGTTGTTTTCTTTCTATTGCAGCTGTAACAAATTACCAAACTCAGTGGTTTAAAACACAAATTATCATCCTATTGGTCTGTATTTCAGAAGTCTAAAAAGGGGGTTGCTAGATAAAAGCAAGGTGTTACAGAGGAGGTTCCTTCCAAAGGCTCTGGGGAGAACTTTTCTGCCTTAGAGATGATGCACATTCCTTGGCTCTTGGCCTCCTCCTCCGATTCCAACGCCAGAAACACTGTATCTACATGGCTGCATCATGGCTCTCTGGTTCTAACTCATTTTCTGCTTGCTTCTCACACCTCTACAGACTGTGATTATACCAGACAACCCAAAATAAGCTCCTTTGTACAGTCAGCTGATCAGTGACTCATCGGCATCTGTAACTTTAATGTCCCGTTTGTATGAAACTGAGCCATTCAGAGTTTAGGGATTAGGAGGTGGCCATCGTTGGAGGCTATCTGACCACATACAGCAAATTTCAGGAAGGCTTGACACCTATGTGGGAAACCACGAGAGAAGAGGCCAGCTTCCCAGTGCTTCCACCTGCTAGAAAACATCCGCATGCACAAGGAGGAAACGCCCTTCAGAAAGCAGGCGCAGCCAGGCATGGTGGGGCACACCTGGAAGCCCAGCACTTGGGAGGCTGAAGCAGTAGGACCACTGTGAGTTCGAGACCAGCCTAGGCTACAAAATGAGCTCAGCCTGAACTGCATAGTGAGACCCTGTCTCAAAAAGACAAGAAAGC
>NW_004524651.1:546600-547268 GCF_000260255.1 Octodon degus | reverse complement strand
AAAAAGACAAGAAAGCAAACAAGCGGGCAAGCACAGAGGGAGAGACTATACACTAGACTATACACAGGCCCAAGGGCAGAGGGTGGGCACTCTATGGGATGGAATATTTGAGTCCTTTACTACCTAAACACTGGCTGATTGCTAAGCTATTTAGATAAATTAAAACTAGTACGAGCAAAAAATCCTAGATGTAGGGTATCAGATAATTACACTAAAATATTAATTTTTTAAAAAAACAGCAGAGATATCAGCTGGTCAGGTTCATTCCTAGTTCCACAAAGGCCAGGCCAGTTATAAATGTAACAAAAGGAGTACAAGATTTATATAGGCTGAAAATATGATATAAAGATAGACATAGATCAAAGGAAAAGAACTGAAAATCCAAAAATGAACCTTCCCATTTATAATCAACTGATTTTCAACAAAAATGCCAAGGCAATACAATCAAACCATAGTCCTTTCAATACATGTTGGCATGCCTACTCTGTGGGACATGACTCTGCGGGACATGACTCAGTCACCTGGAATAAACTGCCAATACATGCTACAGCACAGATGAACTCCACATTAGGGCTAAAGACAGACATAAAGGTTTACATGATTCCATTAATAAGCAATTCTAAGGGCTGGTCAGATAGCTCAGCAGACTAAAGTGCCTGCTTAAGCAG
>NW_004524651.1:529608-545643 GCF_000260255.1 Octodon degus | reverse complement strand
TTTGACCCAAAGGGCTGGTTTTTATATTTTTTATGGCTTTTTCCAGTTTCAACAGAGCTAACAGTAGTGACTCCTCTCCCAAATCTTTCATTTGCAAACACTGAAAGTCAGAATGCGTTTCACCTTTCGTCCCGTGAAGGCGGCTCGGTGGAGAGGCGTGTCTCCCATGTCATTTAACACATTCACTTCTGCACCAGCCTGGAAAAGAGGAAAACTTTAAACATCTTCCACATATAAAGAACTATCTTGGTACATACCTATATACAGTAGAAGAGAAAATGTGTTCTAGGATGGTGCAGTTGGATGTTCTACATATGTCAACTAGGTCAACTTGGTTGAATAACGTTCAAATCTACTATATCTTTGATAATTTTCTGCTTATTTTATCTGCTATTGAGAAATTTAGAAATTATTATTGGAATCTTCTAAAAAAAAAAAAAAAGAGCCACAGCCCAGGCATGGTGGTCCATGCCTGTAATCCCAGCACTAGGGAGGCTGAGGCACAAGGATTATTTCAAGTTCAAGGCCAGCCTGCTCTAGAAAGTGACCTCAAGGCCAGCCTAAGGTGATGGAGAAATGCTATCTCAAAAAGACAAAACAAAGAAACTATGCAAAGTGAAAATAGTTCTTAAAATACATGAAACATTTCAAAACTTAAAACAATTGTTGTTGTTTGGTTGACACCATAAATCAATTCATAGTAAAAGTAAGTTTCCTGAAAGGCAAAAATCTACCAGATAAGAAAGTACTTTTTTTTTTTTTAAAGGCTATACATCTTAACTCTAGAAGTATTATAATGAAAAAAGAATTGCCTCTGAATATAATATATTTCTTCCACCACCAAGTTAATAAGTATTGAGATTAAAAAAAACACCACATAAATGTACACATAAATTGAAAGCCGTAACCCAATTTCAAAAATATCCATGTGAAAAATTATTCAGAGAATTGAGAAATACAAAGTCTCAATTCTCATTAAATATGGTTGTAAGAGATTGTGATATTATTTAAGATATGCTTTTCTTATTTTTGCAACTATCATTCTTATAAAACTGAAAATTGTATCTTCATTAATATGCTCATTTGCCATTTTTGAAAACCACTAACATAAAATTATTAAAGATAGATTTTTTAATTCATCAAGCTAACCTAATTGATATATTTAGTAAAGAAAAATTAAGTGTCTTTTATGACAAACTATTACTTTAAGCTATTGTTACTTAGCTTTTCCAAGACTTTCATCTTATAGTTTCCATAATACGTTACTGTAGTCATTAAAAAATTAAAACCATAAATAGACCTTCAACAGATCCTGGACCACCTGTCTGTGTCCAAAATAGCAGGCCAGATGAAGAGGTGTCCAGCCCAAATTAGACTTACTTCTTCCTATGAACAGAAGCAGATAAGGCATTTTTAGATGTGGTTTAGGTCGTGTTACAGTAACTAAATTTCCTCCCATGAGACTACGCCAATGCTAACACTCTCCTGCACAGAGCCCCTGGTTGCAGAGGCAAGACATAGGACAGAAACAAGTGCAATGGGCCAGAACTCGCAAGGGCCAGGTGCGGAGCCACCTTTTCACTTTTCCTTTGTGGTGCTGGAGATCAAACTCAGAGCCTGGCACTTGCTAGGCAAGAGCTCTATTGCTGCCTTGGGGAAAAAGCCACCAAGCTCCATGTTCCATGACCACAGCAGCCTCACCAGGTTCCAGCGTGGCGCCAGCATGGAGAATTTATTCCTCAGAATCAGGATCAGAGTGCTCAGTGCTCCAGGCACTCAAACCCTGCAGACAAGAGAGAGGAAAATCTGGCTACTGCTCCAGCTGGCAGCAGACCTTGGTATCATCCACATGGTAATGGTTTTAGGTGCTTGCTGATTGTAGGTGTTCTGAGGTTAAGAAGGCTTCCACCTAGATTTCAGAAGGCCTGGGAGGCCAGGCAGTGTGCCCCTGGGAGGGCAGTGTGTAAAGCTGTGAGTGAAAAGCCTGTTCTGTGAAAACCCCAGAAATTGAGAAAAGCCAGGAACGTGGATCATCTAAGGGAAACTGCAAGGAGGGAGCAAAGTGGGCCTAAGAGAGAAGCCGTGGGAGCTACCATCAAGAGTGCCACAGGGGCGGAGCCACATGGAGCTCACAACTCAGCACAGATTGCTTCGGATGTTCCACATGGAACTACAGGACTTAATATTTGTCCTTCTGGATTTTGGACTTGCTTTGGTCCCAACGCTTGGTATCCTGCTGTGTGTACCTTTTGGACTTAGCATGATTTGTGTTGTGGCTTGGCAAAAAGTTTGTCTGCATTTTGTTCATGTTTATTTTGTGCCATTGGATGCTGGAAGTGTTTAACTTTTCCTTTGTACAGAGGCTCATGGCTAAGAGTTTGCCTTAGATGTTGGAGGAGACTTGGGGCTTAGACTTTTCAGCAGTGCTGAAACTTTTAGGACTTTGGCAACTTTTAGAGATGAGCTAAAATGTATTTTTAATAAAGGGAGGTACATGAGTCTGGAAGTTCCAGGGACAGAATATTATGGTTTGTGTCTAGTTGTCCCACAAAACCTCTTGCAATCATGGGGTGGACTTCTAGAGTTTGTCATCAACTCATGATCCACCGAGATCATGGGTGTGAGTGCTGCTGCGATTATGGGCATGAGTACTACACCCAGCCTGGGGCTGACAGCCTGAATGCATCTTAAGGGAGACAGACTTGCTCTCTGCTTCCATTTGTTGCTGCTTCTCCTCCCTTTTGTTCTTGCAGCTTTGCTGCCTTCTGCCACCATGAACTGCTGCCCTCTGCCATGTGCCAGTCTGCCCTGGAGCCAGCTGTGTATGGACTGAAACCTCCAATAACTGTGAGGTTTAATAAATAAACCTTTCCTTCCTTCATTTTGGGTGTTGGGTATTTGTCACAACAACAAGAGATGAGTAGCTGAGACATCTGGTCACTTCTGTAGCAAATTACCACATTTGCAATGATAATACAGTATTTAATGGTACTTTACAATCTTTCACCCCACCTTGGTTTCTCAGCTAAATGGTATAAAATAAAACTGCCGTAAAAATAAAAAAATAAAAAATAAAAAAAGAGCTCTATTGCTGAGTTATATCCCAGCCCTGGAGCCACTTTTTGACTCAAAATCTTAATCCCTAAAAGGACAGAAAGGAAGTAACAAGGTCACGCTCAAATCACTTGATCTCCTGCAACTCTCTGGCTCTCAACTTTAAGTCTTTAACCACTTGTTCTCCAACCAGCCAAGACACTTTCTCTTGGCATAACACTGCACAAGAAGCAGTTCTCTTTGAAGACTTCTACAGGAGGTGGACTCTGCGACTGTTCAATCCCACACCATGGAAAGAGTCTACAGTCCCTCCTGCAGCACTGGAAACGCAGTCAAGTCCAGAGACAGGAACCGAAAGCGGCATCTGCCTGTGGAGAAAACGCCAGCCTATGAGGATAATGGGTTACCAGAGAGCAGAAGAATCCCACTACATAACCAGAACCCAAGTTAAAAGCAGTGAAACATCAGATCCTACAACCAAAGCTACACAGTTTAGCAAAAAAGATAAGACCACTGCTGCTTAGAGCAGAGATGCGCCAAAAGATTGCCACACTTGTAAATCGGGTTGCAGAGACTGCAGCTGTATCAGAGTTCCAACGCCCACCCTGCCACAGGGCTACGAAAGCCCAGGAGACCACTGCTCCCAGGGGCCACGCCAGAGGCACGCCTGCAGCTTAACAGCTCTAGGGCTCTGAGGGAGCTGCCCTCAGCTCCTGAACTTTGGGTTCTGAACTGACAGAATCTTCAGCCACAGACCTTAAGAGTATTCACCACAGAAACGATAATGACCCCCAACACACACAAGCACGCACGCACGCACGCACGCACGGCTCCAGCTGCCAGCAGCATGTCTGTGATTATCTGCCATTTACCCAAACTGCCGCATCTGTCTCTTCTCACACGCGTGCCCTGTGGAACCACTAATTACACAGCCAATAAATCTCACAGCCTCAGCCTATTTCACCAGACATTTCTTTTGCTTTCTGTTCCTAAGTGAAGCCTGGTTCTGCCAGATGCTAACGAGCCCCCACCCCTATTCCTCAGGTGGAGACCCCCCAGTGTCCACATCCACAATGAGCAGGAGCCACGCAAACCTCCACATCAAAACCTTGTGGCTGCCCTTGCTCACGCCTTCTCTCACGTTCCAAGCTCTCCTTGAACCTCTGCTCCCTCGAACGCCCCACTGCTGCCACCTGCCAGCATTCAGCGGCTTATCCCTCTCCAGGTAGCCTCAGGCTCACAGTACTTCCCTGACCTCAAATCCCAGTGCCATCCTACCGTCGATGCAAGTATCCTTCTGTTTGTTCCATGCTGTTATGGCTCGCGTCTGGATGCGCCCCCTAAAGCCTCACGCAGTCATACATGGTAGCTGTGGCAGCTGACTCCAGAGTGTGGGACTGATCCATGTTGCAATGCTAGGATTAAGGATGCATGATTGTATCAGTCCACTGAGTAGTTTGGCGCCATGCTAACCCCAGTAGGCTGGATACAACATAAGGGACAGAAAGAGACTTGTCCCCTTCCTTCCCTCCCTTGCTTGCTTACTACCTTCTGTCCTGTGGACTGTTTCTCCTCTGGGATGCCCCCACCATGCCACCCTACCTTGGAGCCAGCTGATTATGGGCTGAAGCCTCTACAAATGGTGAGTAAATGAATCTTGCCCCCCTTTAACATCAGGTGGTGGGTATTTTGTCTTGGCAACAAGAAACTGACAAACCATGTCTCTGCTCCATGCCAGGTACCCACCACCACAGCCAACACCTGGGCATCACTATGGACATAGAAAGCCACTTTTCCTCCAACTCCCAACATGCCAGCTTGTTCATGTAGAACTTGTTCTTGGACTTACTGGGCCCATCACCCCTTTAATCACATATGCAACAGCCCCATGTTAACTGTTAACAATAAATGCGGTATATGGTCTTTGATCACACAGGTCAATATTTCTTTATCAATAATACCCTTGCTTCAATACCTTTGTCACAGCTGCCTAGGAAACCCCCAAAGCCTGATAAATCCACTAACTCAGAACCACACTGAGGCTGCTAACCAATGATGAAGCAAAGTAACAGCCCCTTGTGGATTCTCAGCAACACAAGCCAGGACACCACGCTCCACACTTAGGCTAGGCCGTCCTGCTGATAGGGCCCTTGTCAGGTATCTTTCCTACCTTCCACAACAGGTATCCCAGGCCCTCCACTGGTCTCCTCCAGCTTCCTGCCCAGGCTCTGGTCCCTTAGGAATGATCTCACCTTGAAGCTCTGTTCATGGAGCTCCTTGGGCTTACAGCAACCCATCTACCTTCCTGCCCTCCTGATGTCAATGACTGGCTGCTCTTCCCAGTCTGTCCCATCCTGGTTCTCAGGTACTCTGCTTCTCACCATCTGCAACTTCTCTCTTTCTGTACTCATAGGAAATAATAAAAAAGCAACCCGCCTACCTCCCCCAGCCCTCCCCCTCCCAGCCCCTCCCTGCGTCCACTCTTCACTCACTCCACCTGCTCTGTCCCATCAACCATCTGTCCACTGCGCCTGGGTTTATCTCTCACCTTGTCATCATCACTGTGCTTAGCTTGAATCCAGATGTTGCCAAGGGACCCTAGAGGCCCTCTTCAGCTGCCACCCCACTGCCTGGCTGCCCAGCCCTGGACAACATGGTCCTTTCTGCCAGCCATGGCCCCATGCTCCAGTCCTACTCACATCTCTGCACATCCCTCCAAGCACCATTTAGCTGCTCTGATTTTTCCTGGTATGTTCATTATTGTCTTTTTTTTTTTTTTTAAGTGGCCTTTCCTGGCCCTCTGTCACTACTTTGGTTACATGCTGTTGACTTCAGACTCTGCAGTCCCACGCCCAACCCTCTCCTAGCTGACCCTCGAAAGCCCGCAGCTGAGTTCTCCCTGCACTCTGCACATGTCATCTCCACACCAAACACGCCCTTCTCCTCCTCCTGCGCTTCCACACCCAGTGCCCATTTCTCTGCCAGCCATCGTCGCCATCCTTTTCCCTCCCACTCAGTAAGTTCCATTTCTTCTACTCCAAAATATTAACTTATTACATGCACTTTTCTCTACGCCCACTGCCTCTGTCTCCATCTGCCACTGGAGGGTCCTCTAAGTGATTAGAGCAGTTTCTGAGCTGGTCTACTAACATCTAGTTTTCTAAGGGGAATTCTGAATCAAGAAATTAATTTGTAAAATCATAAATAATCCCCAGAATGACTCTAATATTCTTTTTATTTTTTGGTGGTACCAGTGATCGAACTCAGGACCTCGAGCTTGCCAGGCAAGCATTTATTCCACTGAGCTATCACCCCGGCCCCATATATTTTTTTTTATTACTTATAGATATCTAAAGTTTCAATGAATAAAAAATATTAGGCTCTTAAGTATTTAAAAAGAACAGATCCCTGCACAGAATTTTATGATGGTGAAGACACGAGCAGGTATTACTGGGCAATGTTTAAGTGACCACACCTAGCCATCCTAACAAACTAACAGCACTATTTGGAAGCAGGTATCTAGACTGCCAATGTATGCTTTTATTCTACCTCTGAAACTTATTCCTAGAACACCACCCTTGGTTTCATATGAAGTATATTATGTGTGTAAAGGTTAATATTTACATGTCTTCATTTGTAAGCACTCACATGAGGAACAGAGAGGATCAAGAGGACACAATCAGCACAGCAACGCCTACAAGCACCACTAGCTAGATCTGCCAACCCAGACCCTAGAACTGTCAACCTTCAGTGTGTGTCTGGGACATGGCAGAGTTTCACTATCTCATTTTCAACGTGACATCACTGTATTCCAACAATAACATCTTTACAGCGGTAATCTTTAATTCTTGCAGGAGAATTATAGTACATTATACCATTTCCCCCGTATTTCAGGATTTGGCACACAAATAAGTTAACTAGGAAGTGCGGGGAAGGAATGCCCACATGGAAATGCGACACAGACCATCTTGCCCATGCCCTTCGGTCCCATACCTACATATCACCTGATTATATCACTCCTCTACAGAAACCCTTCAAACTGCCCTTAAGACAGAGGCTGACTGACAGGTATAATGAGGTGATATTCTGGAAAAACATTAACATATGTTTCTCAGTTTCACATTTTCATTTCATGGAAAGTAGGTGACTTTCCAATAATTAGCCTGAGGCTACCATGGATCGGGGAGGGGTAGACAGAAAGGAGTCATTAAGGAGGATCGAATATTTTTAGCATTCAAAATGGAATCCTGAGGTAAAGACTACGAGTCAGCCTTTGAAGGCTGGAGAGGAATTTTCAAATTCCTTTAACTACCTCAGTCTATTAGTTTTGAGACCACTCAGGTTACAGTTTCTCTCCTACTGCAAAGATAGCACTCCTTTCCCATGAGGTATGCTATTCTAGAAGAATGTCACAGAGGAATAAAATATCCATGTATCCATCTGAAGCCTGCTCTTCCTGGGACAGAGGGACTGTGGAAGGCAAAAAAAGATAAGATGAGACATGTAGCTTCTGATCTCAAGCCCAGGCAGTGAGAGAAAGAGGAGACAGGAAGAACAGGAAGCTATACCTGAGATGCTAGGAAAAGACGTGTCTTAGCACCCACAGGCCAGAAGGCGAACCTGAAACGCAGCCACCGGGAAAGCTCACAGGACCACTCTAGACTTCTTCCTGTCAGTCATTCCCACCACATGTCACTCTCCCCAGAGAGCAGTGTGGTGGTTAATTCTGGTAGGAAATATGACCAGGTGAGGGATATCTAGGAGATAAAGCATACTTCTGAACATGCCTGGAGGATGCTTCCAGAGAAAGCTGGTAGACAGGTCAGCAAGCTGAGTGGGGAAGGCCTGCCCTGAGTATGAGCAGCACTATCCCAGGGAGTGGGGGCCCAGGTAGACCAAAACAGCAGAAGGGGGAGCTCCCAAGACTCTCACCCTTCCTGAGTGGGGGTTTGGCTGTTATTGTTGTTGGGGGTTGTTTTTGCTATTGCTGTTGCCTGTGAAAAACTCCAGATTCTTTAGCCTTTGTGTGAAGATTTGACTAGCACCTCTCAAGGTGGCTTTCAGGACTGGGCAGCATGACTAATGTCTGTCTCTGTCTGTCTCTGTGTCTGTCTGTGGGTCTCTCTGTCTGTCTGTCTCTCATTCACTAACTCCCAGGCCTGCAGCTCCTTGGACGGGGCAGCTATTATCCCCCTGGCTCTAAGACAAGGACCAACTGTGACCAAGCTGAACCACAAGGCCTGTGGCACAGGTCAGATGAAGAGGTGGAAGAGACTTGGGGTGACACAAAGCAGACAAGAGCCTAGGTGCCTCCTGAGGTAGCCAAGGAGCACCGTGTGACAGCGTCACAGACAGGAGTTTAACTTCACATCTAAATTTTCCTCAGCTTAAGAAGGACTAAAAAGACAAAGGTTACTGAGGAACCAAAGGCGGCTCATGGGGCTCATGACAGCTTACCTCACCGCATGAACACATAGCAAGGCCCACCCTTACTCTAAATGCCAGTTTGGGGGCGGGGACAATAGCAGTCCTTTTGATAACCCCCGAAGACATCCAAAGACTACTTTTTGGCCCTTCTACTTCACTGTGCGAATGTGAAGGATTGTGAAAATCGCAGACACCTTAGAGAATCAAGCCCCCGCACATCTGAGATGAGGCTGTGATACGTGGTAACCTTGCTCTGCAAGGCTCAGTGTCACCTGGCTGCTCCTGCTCACCTCACTTTGGCCTTGCCCCGTAGGCCCTGGTTATGCATGCTGCCTCTCTACTCAGGCCTCAGCACGTGCTGCCCTTCTGACTGAACCCCTTCTCTTCTCTTCCCTCACCTACACACTCTCTCACATATATCCCTGGTAATCCAGACTGCCCTCTGTGAGGGCAGAGATCTCGCCTGTCTCCTCTCATCATCTCCAAGGTACCTTACATGCTGGGTCCACAGAAATCCCTCAGATCTACTGGCCCAGCTACAAGATCTTCAAGAAGAAAAACACAGCCAAACCTGTGACGCGTGCCTATACTCCAGCTATCACAGAGGCTGAGGCAGGAGGACTGCGAGTTTGAAGCTAACCTCAGCAACTTAAGAACACCCTATCTCACGGTAAAACTTTTAAAAGGCTAAGGATGTCACTCAGTAGTAGAGTGCTCGCCTAGCATGACCTTGAAAGACCCTGAGTTCAGTCCCCAGTATAGAAGAACCAAAACAATTGCCTGAGAAGCGGTAATAATTAGGAAGGGATCTCGGTTCCTCTGACTTGGACGGGATGAGAGAAACATTTTACCAGGCTAGTGAAGGTTCTGCCAAAGAGAAGAAATTTGTCATATGTGAGACCAGGAAGATGAGTGATGAGTACACGATGCACAGCGTAGACTCCAAAGAGAGCGCTACGCATCCTCCCAGCGCTCACCTTTGCAGTTAATGTCAGCCATTCCTTCCTTCCTCTCCATGCATTCTAACAGCTGCCTCACTTCTTCAGCGTTGCCGTTTCTGGCGTGATGGAGAAGCTGTTGCTCTGCCTCTGTGTTCATGTCTAGGTTAGAAAACAAAACACTGCTATTATCTAAGGCCATGACTAGCCTTTAGATAGCACTTCACAATACAGGAGAAAACCATCTTTATTTTGTGACTAATAAGACACACAGTGAGTTGTGCCGCAGGGCTAGAACCTGACCCTGAGACTCCCTGCCGCGAGCATTAGTACTGACGAGGTACAGCAGACACTTGCACAAGCTTCCTAACTTCTCAAAGCCTTCATTCTCATCTGCAGGATACAGCATAACCAAACTTCTAAACCGCTGCAAGGTGGAGGGCACGGAGGTACTCAGCAAAGTACACTGCACCACCCAAACTTACTGCGGCACTGATAACCCACCACAAAGCTAGAGTGTGATCAATCACACTTGTAATTTTATCAGTTCACCGCAGCTTTGTCCCACCTCACACCTACCTTGTGACTTCCTACTAGACCAATATTAACCTTCGGAAGCTATACTTGGAATCTTACCAGTTAATTATAATGTTGTCCCACCTTGAACCGGCCTCACTGTGTGGCTTTGCACCATGAAACACCCTTGAGAAGCACGGGCAGTGGGAAACCAAATTTCTGTGTCCCCTTGTGTCTCTTAGAAGCTATCTGTCAATAACTTCTCCCTATTCTTACAAAACAAAAGTGATCACTCAGATGGAAACACTGTAATGCACCAGGCGTGGTGGTGCACTCCTATAATCCTAGCACTCAGAAGGCTGAGGAAAGGAGCACCACAAGTTCAAGGCCAGCCTGGGGTACTGAATTTAAAGTCCCCCTGAGCTACATAATGATCAAGAAGAGGAGGAAGAGGGGTAGCAGGAAGAAAAGGAGGAAGAGGAAAAGGAGGAACACTGTGATGTTAAAATACAGACATATGCAAAAATTTCTGAAAAAATTTAGATGAGAATTTTGGGGTGACTATAAATATTCTTCCTATTTTCTTATCAAGACTCAGGCTAAACATATAACATATCAAAATGGGCAAATATGGTAACTCACAGAAGAAATGCAAATCTCATTCTTACTAATAATCAAATACAAATAAAAACCAATGATTTTTTTCCCAACTAGAGAGTAAAGGTTGAAAACAAAGATTAAACATAGCCAACGCTAGCATGAACAAGAAACGTGCACTCCTACAAACTGCTGACATGAGCTGAATGCATGAAGTATTTCATATGTTGCAGGGGGAGAAGCAACATTGGTAACATCATATAAAATACACATGTATGTAATTTACTTGGGACAACTATTTCTAAACATCTACATATAGAAACATACAAGATTGTTTTATAACCATGTTTATAAAGATTGCATTGCCTGCCATAATTGGAAAAGTTAAAAGTAACTCTATCAGTAGAGACTGATCAAATCTTCCAGAGAAGCTAACTGTGAAGGTCTCCAAGGCGGATGGACAGCAAGAATAGGAGCTCCCAGAAACTGACCCATCCCCAGGATCCCCGTGTGAGGCTGGTCCTGTAAGGGGCCCACCTACTATATCATTTTTCAGGTACCTTTTTAATTCCCCAGTTATCTAAGTGCCAATATCCAAGGACAACTAAACATCTGAATAAAGCCGCTGCAATATGAAAAACAGATCAACACCAAACAAGAAAGAAAAGCAACCTGGAAAAGACAAATTTCTCAGAGAAAAAAAAATTGCTTTTTGAGCGGAACCGGGGATTGAACTCAGGCCCTTGTCCTTACCAGGGAAGCACTTATTCCACTGAGCCATCTCCCTGGTCCCCTCAGAGGAAAAAAAAAAAAAATTTTTCAGAGAAAAATTTTTAAGTAGGATTGTTTTTCTTTTTTTTCTCTTTCTTTCTTTCTTTCTTTCTCTTTTTTTTACTGGCTCAGGCTGCCTTAAGGGCCGTCTGGTAAGGCAGGTGGAGCTGGGGACTGAACTGTGGTATCCCACACCTGACTGCATTTGCATGAGCAGGCATTTAAACAACTGAGCTAACTGGCAGGCCCCCTAAAATTTTTAAAAAGCAATAAATTTAGAGAATGAGAGAGTGTATTGTGTAAGAACTACAATAAAATGTGTTAAGTGAAATTGTACCAAAAAACTTTGCAGATTAAAAATTTTTTTAATTTTTAATTTCCAAATCTTCTCAGTGGAAGAGTTGGAAAATAAGGTTGACAGTAGGTCCTAAAAGTTAAAGCTGTTAAGAAAACAGGAAAAAGCCCGGGGAGATGGCTCAATGGAATAAGCGCTTCCCTGGCAAGTGCAAGGGCCTGAGTTCAATCCCCAGTTCCGAAGAAAACAGGAAAAAACAAACAAACAAATAAAAAAAACCTCTAAGAGAATTAAGAGGACTGGTCTAGGAGGTCAAATGTCCAAACAACAGAAGTTCTAGAAAAAGAAAATACAATAATCAGAAAAAAGAAAATAAATAATTCAAGAAAGCTTTACAGAACTGCAGGGACCACTGAGAATCCAACAATTCTGAAAACTTCCTGGTCTGTAGAAGAGATCCCACCAAAGCCTATTTGAACTTTGGAGACAGAAAGAGTCCCGTAAGTTTCCAGAGATGAAAAAACAAGGGGAATAAATCAGGTGAAAAGGAACAAATGCTTTTGACTTTTCACCTGCAACATGAGCAGTTAAAAGATAATAAGGCAAAGAGGAAAAGTATATCCAATCCCAAATTCAATAACCAGCTAATGAAAAACAGGAGCAGAATACAGTTGTTTGCAAGCTGTGAGAGCTAACCAGATCCTCAGGTAAGCTAAAGCACGGCGGGCTAGCCCTGAGCTACACTCCCTGCCCACAGCCATTTTTAGGCAAGCAAAGATAAAAACTTACTTCTCACACATTTTTTAGGAAATGAAAGGAGGATTGGGCCCAAAATTCAGACGTGAAGAATGAGGAAGACAGGCTACTGGAAACAGGAGATTAGGACAGGGAATCCCCGGAGTGAAAGGAAATCCCTGCGCTTTGGCTGTGCACCTCCCCTAGGTCTTACCTGTTCTCATCTGGCCGCCGGGAATACTCAGTGTACCTTTCAAAGGTGTTCTGTTTCCAACTGTACCTGGAGAACAGAGGTTGGCCTCTGAGCTCAGAAGCAGAAAATGAAGAGCAACCTAATTCTCTGACAAATTCCTGTCAGCCAGAGGCCCAGACCTGCACCCTATCACAAGACCTAACAGATAACCACCATGGGCAGGGCCTGCTCAACCTTCCCCCCAGGCCTTGTTCACCGAGTTCCCTCTGCAATACTCTATAAACTCTCAGGGCAGACAAGCCCAGGCTCCTTCAGAATTAATACTTTTTCCTGGGAGACTACTTCTAACAGGGGCCAGAATGCCTTTCTTCACATGGCTTGCTCATCAACTTTTATATTAATCAACTCCACAGTCACTGACATAATTATTACAACAACACTTGACTGCTCCTTTTAAAAATTTCACAATACACACTGTAGGCCCTTCCCTAAAAAATACGAAAAATAAAAATTTAAAAATAATAAATATTTCACAGTACTTGTATTAACTGTAGCATTATCTGTAAGGCAAAAGAAAAAAAACATGGGGCTCGGGAGATAGCTCAGTAGAATAAGTGCTTGCCTTGCAAGCACAAGGACCTGAGTTCAATCACCAGTTCCACCAAAGGAAAAAAAAAAAGGTCCATTAATAAAGATTTACTCACATAACTGAAAATTGTCATATTATGAATAAAAATGAATTTCTGAAACTATAATTTGCAATACACTGCCAGATCAAGATGGTTTCCATTTACAGAATAGGTTATGGATTGGCCTATAATCTCTTCATATGTTCCACACATTCAGAGAAATACTAGGGATTAAGATCATTAACATCAGAGTGGTCCATGACACCTTGTGGTGAAATTACTAAGGTTTTAAGCGGTTTTTCTTTTCCTTGATGGCTCTGGGGATGGAACCCAAGGCCCTGCCCTCACTAAGCAAGTGCTCTGTGACTAAGCTATATCCCTTGGCCCTAAATAGTCTTTTTTGGGGAAATGTCCTATAATATGAAGACATTTCTTTATAGTAGGCAAATGTAAGTGACTGAAAATTTTTTTTCAAAATCTAAACACCTAATTGAATGGGCATTTTATGACAAGGATTTTATGTTTTCAGTCAGTCAAGCACATTAAACAAGGGGCAATGGTCTACACTTGCTGGTAAGCTACACCGAAGTATTTTGTGTAATATTTTTTAAGCCTTTAAAGACATATCAGAAGTTTTCTATAACATGATTGTTGGATCTTCACCACACTAACCTACCTAACAGGAAAAAATTAACATTCTTCAATTTCTGACAACAGGAAAATGATAAAAATAAATCTAGCATCTGAACAGTTCTCTGTAATGTATTAGCTCTGCAGTTACTCATAATTACTAACTGGGATTAAAATTTATTCAGCAAATATTTCTTGGTTATCTCCTGATGACAGGGCCTACTACTGGCAGGAAGTATAACGATAGCTAATCTACTCTCTGCCCTCCAGAAACAGGGCAGGCAAGTGAACATCACAGCAGGTATCAAGTCCAGCAATGTATAAGGGGCAGCAGCTGCACAGAGAACAGGAATTCACTGTTAGCTCTCTACGTGCATTAACGATGGAGGGAATTACAGAGAGAAGGGAATTTTAAACCAGTACTTGCAGAGGAAGTAGTCTACCAAGACCACAAAGGTACACAAGATTTCTAGTCTGGACATCTAGATAGAAAACAAGGGGATGAGTAAAGACGTGGAATGGAAAAGTTACACTGGATTGTAGTGAGCTGGGGAAATGGAGATGCAGATATCCAGTAAGAACTAGCAAAGAGCACCCGAGCACAGTGGGGCCAGGGAGGCATCTCAGGGGGAGATACATGCTTGGCTCGGTCAAGGGCCTGGATTCAACCCCAGCATCAAAACCAAAAGGAAACAGTAGGAGTTATGAGGGTTATAAGCATCTAAATGGTCATTACAATCCTGCGGGTAAAAGGGACCCCTCTCTGCTGGGAGGTGGCTAACCTTTGAGGAGGAGGAGCTAGCAAAACAAAAGCCAAGGTGGAGAACACTGAGTAGCAGGCACAAGGGTTTCAAAGAGGTTGGGTAGGTTAGAACTGCCAAATAAGGAGACCTACCACTGCCTAGGAGTTGGGCAAAGGCCACTGCTGAATACACCCAGGGGAAACAGAGGCGGCAGAACAAGGGCTCTGGTGACCTGAGCAGCGAGTAGGGGGACAAAAAGGAGAGCAAGATAAACTTTCTTAAGCAGCTTCACTCCGAAGAGAAGGTGAGGGCTTCCCTTATAGGTGGACACCTGAGTGTGCTTTGGCCTGTGTGGCAAGAACCAGAGCAAAGAAAACCTTAGCACCCAAGAGAAAGGGGAGCACACAGGAATCTGCAGGATGCCTGAGAGAAACTACAGCCTCCCTGTCACCTGCAGGGCCAGCATCCGCTTCCCCATCGCTAGCGTCACAAGGAGCTGAACCAGCCAACACTACGTTGAAGGCTCACCACACAGCGATTTGAGTGAAAACACTGATTTAAATGAAAAACATACAAATACTGAAAATACCGATCTGAGGACAAAACTGAAAAGCACAAAAGTAAAGTGACCTGGCAAGCGTGTAACAGTAGAGCCACAACCAGAGTGCAGAGCTTGTAATCAAGGGGCACAATAACGGCGTGTATTTCCTAACACTCAAATCAGTCTCTGAAATTAAATGCCAGCGATTCCAGTAACCATCTCTGTGTGAACAACTCAGTACGAGTCCAAGCTGTGTAACGAGACCCTGTACCGAATAATTTTTTTTAAATTGTTTTTCAAAAAGAGCATTCTGCTGGGTATGGTGGTGCACACCTGCAATTTCAGTGCTCAAGAAGCCGAGGCACAAGATCAGCATGAGTTCGAGGCCAGCCTGGGCTATATCGAGAAGTTGTCTCAAAAAAAAAAAAAAAAAGGAATAAGAGAATTTTTTTCTTCTGGAGGAGAAATGATAGCATTAGCTGTAATTACAGTGCCAAGCAACAGTTTGTAAATCATTAAAAAAACAATGTAAAATGTTTATATTAATTATTCACTTTATACCTGAAACATTTACATCACCTGCTCTCATTCAAATGCATTCCATTCTACCTCCTTACAACTGCATGTCTTGGAAACAGAGACCAACTCTATGCACTGGGTATTCATCATTTTATTCATACCCAGTGCAAAGCTAAATGTTCGGTAAAGTTGGCGAAAATTACGCCTCCTGAGTCTGCTTTAAGACATGGTTTAAACTCAGCTGCTATAAAGTTGCTCACTTGAATAATTAAGAAGGGGTGAGGCTGAAGCAGGAGGATGGCGAGTTTGAGGTCAGCCTGAGTATCTTAGGGAGATCATCTCAAAATGTAAGAGGGCTTAGAGAATAGCTCAGTGAAAGAGAACCCACCTAAAAGGCAAGAGGTCCTGGATTCAACTCTCAGTACTGCTAAAAAAAAAAAAAAAAAA
>NW_004524651.1:523216-529316 GCF_000260255.1 Octodon degus | reverse complement strand
TTGGCAGAACCAGGGATTGAACTCAGGCCCTTGCATTTGCCAGGGAAACACTTATTCCACTGAGCCATTTCCCTGGCCCCTGTAGACAGAATTAAATAGAGGTTATAACACTGACTGGTTAGAGGGAAAATTTTTCTTTTTGAAATCGGGGGGATGGGAGAGGACCTCACTTTGGTGCCCAGGCTGGACTTCCAAAATCCCCTTGCCTCAGCCTCCCAAGAAGCTGGAACTATGGTCACATCCCGCCAACTCTAGTTTTTAAAGGGCAATTTGAAGCATCAAGTCCACATGTAATTTACTTTCCATTGTCACATGATGGAAAAATGTAGTTAAGGACTGCTTTCACTGTATTGCAATTTCCTACTTGCGGGCAGATGAATAAAAGAACTCAGATAAAGCAAGTTACCCAGTATATCTTCTTACTAACTGCTTTAAAACAATTTTTTACACTTGTCCACCTCCAGACGAAGAGCCACTTAACACTGAACTACCTAATGACAGTACTAATACAGCACCCATGGGAGTTATAACATAAGGAAACCCAACATTTGTAGAGATTAAGCTCACACAGGACACTTCCACAACACCACCATCCTAAATACACTCCATAAGGAGCGCACTTCCGTATTTTCTGAAATTTCACTAATGAAATGATGGTTTAAATTGGGATGCTACACTGCTGAAACCTGTGTGCTAAGAACTGCGAAGAATTTATAAGGCCATCAATAAAGTCTGTCATCAGGCCCCGTTTAAGCGAATCCACAAGCTTCCGGTGCACTTCAAATTTCTCACATGAGCCTCTTCTCTTATTCTTTGCTCCAGGAGTTCCAACTAAAAAATATGATCCAACGCAGAATTTTATCTCTTAGAAAAATAAAATATCCAGGGGCTGGGGAGATGGCTCAGTGGAATATGCACTTGCCAGAAACACAAGGGCCTGAGTTCAATCCCCGGTTCCACAAGAAAAAAAAAAAAAAAGAAAGAAAAAGAAAATATCCAAAAGAATCTTTATAATTTATTGGCTCGACATTCCACCACGTTTCACTCAAAGAGACTGGTCTTACTCTTCTACTTACAGTAGTTGTTAGTTTTATAGCAGTATTATTGCCCTTTGTTTCAAGGAAAAACTGGGGGGAGAGTACTTTGATCCACACATTACCTACCCACTCTGAACCCCTCTAAGCACTGCTAGCGTAACACCTGCAAAACCCAGCAGACTCCAGAGAAAAAAATTAGCCATCTATCACAAATTGCTGCTGGTTCACGAGGCCACACCAGCAAGTGTCATCTGATGCAGGCCCTTCCTACTCTGAAACACAACTTTTTCAGATAAATCTACTTACTCTGTGTGTGGCAGTTAACAGCTATTTTGAATATCAGTTGTTCAAAGCTGCAGGTGACTTCCTCTGCCTGGGAGACAATTTTTTTAAAAATAAATGTGCTGGCAATTTTCTCCCTGTTAGATGGTGGACAGAATAGAACTCACCTGGCTTAGAACTGGGGGATAAATTCAAATTCTGTAATTAAAATAAGAGACTTACAAATTCTGATGAGGGGATTTAGAATTTATACTGAACAAAATGCGGTGGAGCGGGGGACAACAAACCAACCAACCAAACTCCTCACTAGCACCAGGACTGGAACTAGAACTGCTAGCTCTGAAATCAGGAAACTTCTCCAAGCGCTAAATTTGAGGTGTCGCTGTTCCCAACTTTACATCCCAAATGCATCTACCAAATTACCAACTTAACTTTTCAGGAAAACTTGAGTTCAAAGCTGGCCTATTCTTAACCATCCATAACAGTAGGATTTCATAACACTGTCTGTCTAAAACACAACTTTGACACCTGAAAATACATCAGGACACCTCCCCCCTTCGGTAACGCCGCCAATCACCAATCGAATCCTTCGGCTTTTTTTCACCTGTTGAACCGAGCACGCGGGACGGCCAGAAGAGGTCACGTGAGCGACGCGTGACCCCGCTGTCGCCGGACCCTCCCCTACTGGAAGGAAACCCTACTGCAGGAGGCGCGCGGAGGCGGGAGGAAGCAGCCGCGGGACCGCCGGGCCAGCACTACGCCGCGGCGCCTGGGCTGGAGGCGGAGAAAATGCCACCAACTCGTCATGCTCCGCAACTAACTTGTTGCAGCGCAGGGGCAGCAGCGGCTGCCGGCGAAGAGCCCAGGCCTCCGCCCGCCTCGGACCCCGGGCGCGACACTGACCTCCGCGGTCACCCGGCTCTCCAGCTCCTGCAGCGGGACCACGCCCACGAATTTCCGTCTCCCCGCCCACTTCGACGGGGCGGGCGCGGTCACCGACTCCGGCTTGGCGCTCCCCAAGGATCCTCCGGGAGCTCCCCGCGCGGCTCAGCGAGGTGACGCCGTCCCGCCCGCCTTGACAACGCGCGCGCGCGCGCCCCGTCGAACTGTTGGGCGTCGGGTCCGGCACGTGACCGGCTCGCGGTCACGCCCACGCCACACCCCCAGGCGGCCACGCCCACGCCCCAGCCCTCTGCCTCCGGGGCTGGGCGGAGTCTTGAGGCACAGGCTTGGCCACGCCTCCTCCATCCGCAGGGTCTCTCACCCCACTGCCTGGGGAGCTGCGGGGGTGCGGTCAGGGTCCAGTACAGCAAGACCCCGAGCAGAAGCAGGATCTGTATGAAGACTGGCTCTAACTGCAAATCGACAATAAAACAAATGCATCACTCAGCTGCCCAAACCGGTGGGGTTTTTTGGTTTGTTTTTTGGGTTTTTTGCTTTGGTTTCGATTTGACCAGTGGGAACTTAATTGGCAGTGTGAATTAGTTACGCCTCCTTTTCTTTCCCCTGTCAAATATCACACTGTTGTAACTTGTGAGATAGATACTATATAAGGACTTACAGAATGTCCTTCTCTTGCTTCCCCCATTAAACCTTTCCTAAAGAGCCCGTGTTTTCAGTCTGGATGTGAAACAAACCCAGCCAGAGAAGTTAGCGCGTAATTACAACTTTTATTTTAAAAGTTTGATACATAACTAAGAAGATGAAGTTATGAGCATATGAAAATGTTTTGTACGGTTTTTTAATTTTACAAATATCCTTAATGCACATGTTAGAGAATATGTGGGGAAATTGTCCTAAGCCAGTTGGTCGGTGAGCTCCCTGTGATACATCCATGTGGCAGATGTTTAAAAATGATGGATTTGGGAAACACAGTCACCCATGGCTCGGGCATCACAGGCTGGCATCATCTCTCATTAGCAGAAGGAGCACTTAAGCAGCACAACATTCCAACTAGAAAATGTGTGGTAGGGCAATCATTTGTCTCAGAAGAAGCCTCAGTACTTACTTTCTAAGGATACGAAATGCTCTTCAAAGCTGACATAAAAATTGACTATGAAGATAATGTTCCACATGATTTCATTGTGGTGATTTAATTGCCTGGATTCATGGCTCTCACTTCGCAACTCCCTTTTTAGTTTGTAAATAAAATACAGTCCCTAGCCAGCAGAAAGAAAAAGAATTAGTGATTACAAGTATCAATAACAATCCATCTGGGTAGGATTACTGTACTTATTAGACGTTCCCTGGTACTTGCATACAGAGTAGAAAATATCTTCTGGGCATGATTACTACTATGGTTTTTTCTTAAAAAAAAAAAAAAAAAAGTAAAAAACCCCACAACGATGACATAAGTTATTCATTATTGTAGAAAACTGCTGCCTTTGGGAACTCTGCAGCGATGGAAATGTTCCATCATTCTTTCTTGTCCACTCAGGCGCCACTAGCCACAGGTGGATGTTGAGCGCTTCACATACAACTTGTGCAACAGAAGTTTGGAGTTTTCATTTTTATAAATTTAAACTTATATAAGCCACACATGACTAGCAGTTACCATACTGAACAGTACAGTTCTAGAATTGCAAAGCAATCACTGTTTTGTCGCCAGTCACACCACATTCTGTTTTGAGAAAAGTCTAGCAGACATAGAACGTCTAGAACCACTTAATAAATACTGTGCTCTATACTCTTCTGTATGTTTATAAGCAAGTGGACCTTTTAACTTCGCAGGTGGAGCATATTAATTAGCTGGACTCCCCTAGCCACAATGTGTTCAAATAGAGATAGAATGCAAGCTGTGGGCGATGGGAAAGGGGTTTGAGAAGAAGTAACACTTGGCCCTGCCTCTCCCATGCTTGCCTGACCAAAACTCAGTTAACCAGGTAACTTTAGATAAGGAAGGGCTTCTAGAATTATCCACTGCTTTGTTCAGACAGGATTCGCCTTGGGATTCTTTTATCTTATGACTCTTAGGAGCTCAAACTCTCTGTCACAGCCCTTTCTCACATTCCACCAATTCCACGCAGAAATAGGAGTCGGTCAGATTATAGGGTCTAGCGTTTGAGGTCCCATAGTTTTTGTCTTAAGGCCCCAACACCCTAGAATGTACTTCCTGTGTTGTGTGTTTTGGTAATATAACTTTGAAGCACTACAGAGGCAGGCTAAAAGCTTGTTAAGTCTTATTAAAAGGAAGGTTTTATGGACTGAGACTTTGGGGATGGTTTTAGGTAATTACTGCCTGGAATGCTGAAAAGTAGGTCGAGTGTCATCGGTCAAATCCAGATAAACTGTTGAGTTGGGGGAAATTAACTATCTTGAACTGCATATCCAGTACACTGTAGAATTTATTAACTCCAAAATATCAAGCTATGAAGTCATTAGGGCTTTCTCTCTTAAAAGCTGTCTAAATTATTTTCATGTGTGCCATTACCCCAAGTTTATTTAATAACCAAGTGAGCTGGGGTATTTCAGTTATTAAATCCTTTTGACCTAGACTTGTGTAAGCCTTTTCCTAATGTTGTGACACACAAATGATGGCTTTTGCTAGCTCCTGACACCAAAAGTTTAGAGAGGACCCCTATGATTAGAATTGCTTGATTGCAAGCAGTTAACACTGACTTAATGTAAGCAAATAGGGATCATATTGCATAGATACCCAAAAACCAGCTGAAAATCTGGCCTGTTGAAGGCTGAACTAGGGCACTTCTGGGGATGTGGGCAGAGGGAGAGGTTTAGTTCTTCCACGGTGCTGCTGCTGGGAGAAAAAGCCAATTATGCTTCCTCATCTTTTCTCTACAACAACAACAACAAAAAAGGCAAAGTTGAAGAGAAGGGCTCACTGGACAGAATTTCCAGCTCAACCTTTAGCTCTTAGCCTTACTCATCATGAGTATATGCCCTGCTTTTCTACCTGTATCATATAGTGAAGCAATGTCCCTGATGGTTACACTACCCCTCCTGGGAAGCCTCAGAATGTCTACCCTGTTAAGTGTCCCTTGTGAGGGTTTCCTTATGTGGCCCATTCTGATTGGCTCAGCAGATGGAGCATAGGGTCCATCTTTCTTTTGGCATCTTTCTTTTTATTTTTTTATTTATTTGTATTTATTTTTTATATATTTGGTACAGCGTCTCACTACTCAGCTTGGACCCATAGTGATCTCCTGTTTTCAGCCTCCCCAGGGCCGGGATTACAGGCGTGTGCCACCACGCCCAGTCTCAGAGTGACATCCTTCTGATAGGCTTACTCAAGGTCTGATGGATCTGTGCTGCCCAACAGAGGAGTTCTGTGTTGAGGAGCAGTGCATCATCTAGATGACTCCCTGGGGTCTATTTGACTGCGAGATATAGAAAGTACAGTCCTTACCCAGGAAAGATGCACAAAGGCGTGGAGGGGGAAGTGAGATTAGAGAGAAAGCAGAAGCCCTGTGATGATAGGAATGAGAGTAGAAAAAATATGACCCAGAGTTGCAGAAGGAAGCAGAAAAGGGCTACATCCCAGATTGAACCCCCAGAGCGTGCAGACACAAGGGCAGGAGCAACTGGTGACCTTCTTTCCCGAAGGAGCTATAATAATGCTGTGGCTACAGCTACATTTTTACCTCCCTTCCAGGGAGCACAGAGATCTTTTATTTCTCTGGGTGGCTGCAATAAATGTACACACTGCACGTGAGATGACTGGAGCGTTGCTCTATTCCTTAAGCACACAACTAGCCTAACGCACCTCTGCTCACTTCTTGTCTTGCTCTTTTCTCTCCCACTCTTTTTTTTTTTTTTTTTTTTTT
>NW_004524651.1:509688-521336 GCF_000260255.1 Octodon degus | reverse complement strand
ATCTACGAAGTTCAGATTCCTCCAGGTGGGTGTTGTTTGGATCTGGCTGCTGTGCTCCACTTCTTTCTGTTGCAGGCGTTAGAGTTGAACCCTTTGTGTCTCTCTGGGAAGATGTTCTGCTCCTGAATCAGCTGGGTGGGTCTTGCCTCTAGCCTCTTTGCAGGGAGTTCTGCTGAAGGGTTCCCTGCTGGGCCTGCAGCCTGAGTCAAATGAGGATCCAGTGGGCCCCGGGTCATCTCACTCACTCGCCGAGCCTGCGCTCTGGGTCTATTCAGGATCCTGCAGCTCAGTGGTCTCATTTGCTCGCCGGGCCTGCGCTCTGGGTCTGTTGAGGATCCCACGGCCCCAGGTCCTTCTCTCCCACTCTTAATCTCTAGCCAACAGTCCTGCCAAGAGTTCTTTGCTTTTTAGTATCTGCCTCTTTCTTCAGGGTCTGCTGTGCTTTGCTTTTTGTGGCATCTTAGATACCTCTTTTTTCCAGACCTCTGCTAATCCTGACTGTTGTGGGTTCCTAATCAATATAGGCATCCAAGTAGGCAATTAAAAATTTGAAGATCTTTTATTAGATGAGCTCTGCAACCATCAGCATAGACCCCTATTTTACAGTCTAAGTGAGAGGTGTTGACCAGAAGACAAGGAGAGTATATAAAGAGCTGCTGGGGCTGAGGAGATGGCTCAGTAGAGTAAGTGCTTCCCTGGCAAGCACAAGGGCCTGAGTTCAATCCCCGGTTCTGCTAAGAAAATAAAAAATAAAAAAATAAAAAATAAAAAGCCTGCTTATCAAATGGTTAGAATAAAAATGCATCCTGCTTCTCAAACAGTTACATTGGCACACATCCCACTTGTCACACGTTTTTTTCTCTTCCTATACATCTGGCTACTTTTTTCTGTTATTGTTTAGGGTCAGCGCTTTCTCGGTGTATATTTCCTCCTTATGGCTACTTGTTTCACACGTAGAGTTTTTATAACTCTTGGGTGAGCTAAAGTTTATCATGGCAACACCTATGCTAAGTGTCTTGGTTTAGGCCATCACACTGACCATCAGTTTCTGACTTACCTGTCAGCAACTGGTACAACCAGGCCAAAGGACTCTGTTTTTGTTTTGGTTTTATTAATGCAGATTGAACCCAGCACCTTCACATGCTAAATCCTTTTTTATTTTCTTCTGAGACCAAGCCCCTCTCCATTGCTAATTTTTCCAAGTCGGCCTCAAATTTGCAATCCTCCTACATGAGCCCAGCAGAGTGCAGTGCTAGAAACGTAGACATGTGCCACCACACCGGCACGAAGGCTCACTCTGGATGAGTTACCATAGCGTGCAACTTTGCTTCATCTGTTGGATCACAGAGATCCGAGGGAGAAGATTTGATGGGTGAGTATCTGGACCTGAATTCGAAGTATGGATCAAATTATGGACGCGTACATCTTAGATTTAAAAGCATTAATCATGATAAATCATGTCCTGCAACCTCAACCACCTTCCAAAGAATTAGTCCACCAGGCTGAGGCTGGGAACTTTCCAGACAGGAAAGCTACTACTTACACTGCAGCCCAAACCACCACCACCCCAGCATTACTGCTAGAATTTCCTCTTTCTGCAGCAAATGCTAACTCCACATAATTCTCACTTGTTAGTCCTCAGTAAGCAATATAAAGCTGAGCAGGAGAAACTTAATTTCCTTTCACGGTCAATCTTCTAAAAGTTTGAAGATCACAAACAAGTTCTTTCTTCAGGCTTATATTCCAGATGTTCCAATTCTTTGTCCCACTGTGGGTGGTCATAGCATTCTTATATCCAATATTATTCTCTCTTAAAGTTTAGCAGCCAAAAATTAAACAAATCATAACCATTTCTAAGAAGCTGGAAAATACAAAAATCTTAGTAACTCCTACTACTATATCAACTTTGCTGAACCTGTGGCCTTTCCCCCATCTGTGTTTTCTCTAGTCTCCCCGTTGCCCTCTGGTGGTAGCTAATATTTTTCATGAAAAAGAATAGGCTTTTAGAAGAAAGAAAAAGATTGGAGAAAGAGATGAAGTAAAGAATTCAAAATTGATGTATAAATTCCTCAGCTCACAAGGTGTAATTAATTTGGAAGGAAAAATATACAATAAAAAACTTTGAAAAACATAATAATGCCCAAAAGTGGTAAATAAAATAAATTCTAAAGGAATTGGGAGGACTGGATAAGGGAGGGCTAGGATAAAAAAGATAATTAAGAGTGGGGGTGGCCACAACTTCAGAAGGAAACATCGACAAATAGGAAATGGGCACCTTCAACATAATAAATTTAAGATAGCATCAAAAACTGAAAATATAGTAGACTTTGCACAAAACCTCAGGGTTAGAAATACACTTAAATAACCCACAACTATATATGATGTTGTATAGGATTGGCAGTGGAAGGAGATTGGAATAAAGATTCATTAGGGCACAGCATGTGTCCTTCATCATTGGTGAATGATTTACTTCAGTCAGTAGATATATGTTACCATTGTGATATCAGGATTTTGTGACTAGACTCACATGTGTGGCGCTGTTTGGGGCTTGGTGAGAGATAAAAGTTAATTCTGAGGACAGCTGCCCCACAATGAGGAGGGTCATTCTGTAACTATATTTGATCATGTCATTCAAGAGCCCTGGAGAATGGCTTGTAGAAAGAATTTGGATGGTTCTGAGACATCGCCTGAAAGAGTAGCCCTGGAACACTAGGCTGTTCTGTATGGGAGATTCTGGTCAGAGTGAGAAGACCAGAAAGCTGACAGAAATCTTGCTGGCAAAGGCCAGACTCAGGAGGCTGCTGATGGGAAAAGGCCTGTATTGGCAGCTGGGCTCCAGATGATACATGTCATGGCTTGACAAAAATTTTGTCTGCATTTTGCTCATGTCCAAAGATTTTGCTTAAGACTAAGATTAAGAGCAGCAGACTAAACTGTCAGAAAACAATTCAAGGCAGTCACATGTTAAGGTGGTGGCATGGCTATGGTTTGGGGCTTTTAGCCAGATTAATGTTAAGACTCAAGAGCAAAGAGCCTAGCAAAGTGATTTAATATGTCCTGAGTTTGGCCAGAATGGAAGCCCCAGTAAGGCCTTGGACTACTAGGCTGCTCTGTATGGGAGATTCTGGTCAGAGCTGAGAAGACAGAGTTGAGGAGATCTTGCTTGCTGAGAAAGTACTGAAAAATACAAAAGATGGCCTGACAGCATCATAAGAAGCAGCAAGTGTTCGCTCTTCACTGCCTCAAAACTGCAAAGGTGAAAGACTTTGCTTTGAGAAGCAAGCTGCGGAGCTCCATTTGCCCGAATGACGGCAGCAGCTCCTCCAGTAGACTTTGCACAAAGCCTCATTGCTAATTTTTCCAAAGTTCCAAACTGGCAGTGCTGCCCCAGGTTCCAGCATGGCAGTGGCATAGAGAATTTGTTTCTCAGAACACTATTCAGAGTGTTCAGTGAACCAGGTACAACCAAAGAAGAGGAAAGCCTGACTATTGCAACAGGCCTTGCCATCACCCATGGAGCACTGGTTTTAGGTACACGGAGAATGCAACAGTTGTGAGGCTAAGAAGGCTTCCACCTAGATTTCAGAAGGCCTGCGAAGCCAGGCAGTGTGCCCCTGGAGGGCGATATGAGAAATTGTGAGGGTGAAGCCAAAGGTGCAGTGGAGACCCTAGAGAGGTTGAGAAATGTGGATCATCTGAGGCAATCCACAAGGAGGGAGTAGAGTAGGCCTAAGAGAGAAGCCATGGGAGCTACAGCCACTGGCAGTGCTTGAGAGGTGGAGCCACCCAAACCTTTTGTCACTCACAACGTGCCACGTATTACCTCAGATGCTGTACATGGAATTATAAGACTTAATATTTTCCCTGCTGAATTTGAACTTGCTTTGGTACCAATCCTTTGTATCACCCCATTCGTAACTTTGGGGATGGAAATGTTTATCGTGTACCATTGAATGATGGAAGTGTTTCACTTTCTTTGCGTTGTACAAGGGCTCATAGCTGAGAGTTTGCCTTAGATCTTGGAGGAGACTTGGGACTTGGACTTATCAAAAGCTGAAGCTGTTAGAACTGTGGGAACTCCTAGAGATGGACTAAATTTCCTTTTGCATAAAGGGATATACATGAGTTCTTGGGGGCCAGGGACAGAATGTTATGGTTTGTGTCTAGATGTTCCCTCAAAGCCTCATGCAGCCAGGGAGCCTCTTGAGATTTTGACTGATTCATGGTCCAATGCTGGGATTATAGGTATGAGTGGTACAATCACCCTGAAGTGGGTAGCCTGCATCCATATGCGGGAGGGAAAGAGGCCTGCTCTTACTCTCCCTGCTTTTGACTCTTGTTGCATTTGCAGTCTTCTGCCACCTTGAACTGTTGCCCCTCAGCCACACCACGCTGCCTTGGAGCCAACTGATAGCAGCTTGAAACCTCCACAAACTGTGAGCTAAATTAACTTTTCCTGTCTTAATTTTGAGTGTGAGGTATTTTGTCTCAGCACTGAGAGAGAAGTGAAAGAGACAGAAATTCAAACTGTGGTCTTTGCCTTGCTCTTCTATAAATAAGCACAGTATGGGAACAAGCTTGTTTCAAAGGAAAAGAGTTTAAATAAACTGGTTATTTTCTATTTCTAGCATTTCTCACAATTGAGTTGAAACCTAGTAGGTATAAATGAGCTGTTACAGGTGTTGACTCACTTAGTGCACTCTAGGTAACAGTCTTTGTGTTTTCTTTTGTGTTTCTCACTTAAGCTTGACCATCTATGTGAAGTTTTCACAGCAGGCTATTTTCTTTTCTCTCCTTGCTCCAACTGCTTACTTCAAAATAACTAATTGACAGTAAGCCCCCAACTTACCAATATTCGAGTTGCATACTTGCCCAGGTAGCAACAGACCTGAAATTACAAACTGTAGAAGTAGCTCACGTGTCTGCCAGACATTGTCACCGTTGTGCTGCTGTGTGTTTCCCATGCAGTGCAACAGCGTACAGTAGCACAGTGCTCGATCAGAGCCCTGAATGTCTGGAAGAAGAGGAAAAGCGCTGGTGGTGTGGTAGGGATGGCTGGGAAGCACAGAGCACATCCCTCGTGCATTTGTGTCATAGACTTATAAGACTCACTCTGTTCAACTTTCAAAAGAATCCAACTTACAAACTGTGAAGAACCACCAGGACAGCTTTCACTGAAAGAAGGGCATTTGTCCCCACTGTGGCTAACCTGGCCCCAGTTCCCTGTATTGACTTGTACGGAGCTGGCTAGAATAATTCTTTATCCCCTCAGTTGGCTTTCAGCAATATGAATGGGTCTAGCAGAGGTGCTGATGTGTAGTCTTTACAGCAACTGGACAGGCCAGTGATGTGCTGCCTATGGCTTCCAACTAGTATGTGTGAGCGAGGCCAACTGATGCTGAGCTGTCAGCTGAGAGAGGCTTGAGAGGGAATCCATGATGTCTCAGGGCATGAAGAGTAGACAGCAAAGCTGAAGCGCAGACCCCAAACACAAGATACTTCCTCAGACTCTTTCACAGCTCACTCAGTGCACACCTCTCTCTCTGCATATGGCGGACGTGCTATTATGCCTCCTGCTTAGCCCACCTCACAGCACTCCCAAACTTCCCAATATTCTCACAGTTACTCACCCCCAAGCCACTCTCCTCTTCACAAATTAATAAAACCTAGGTTCAATCCTGGGTTGAGTCTTTTCTTCTGGTTAGCCCTTATTCTGACTGGACTTAGCACTGCCGCGCCTGCCCACCCTTGTAGATATGTGTTTCTCTCTATTCTTGCTGTGGCTTGCACTGGAAGTGGGAGATTGTAATTACTTACTGAAACTCCAATAATTTCTCCCTGAGATTACAAATATGGACTCCCCTAGCACTGTAATGAGGTTGGTGGAGCTGGATCTCTATAATCAATGTTGTCCATCTGGGAACTCATTCCTAAGTAAGGGATTTACTATACCATAAAACCAAAAAACTGGCCATCACCCAGATCCTTGCTTCTTTTTGCTTTCTGCTACAAAGCATGAGGTACCCTTCCTCTGTGAGCCAGGGTTTCTACTGGTATTAATGGTTCCTCCTTCCACCTCCTCAACAACCTCGCTCCATCAATTCTCTCTTAGATCTTCAAACACTCTCAAGGCTTACTCATGGCACAAATATTCTTCTCTCTCTGCCATCCTTTAAAAATCCTCCTGCCCTTTATGAGAAAAAGAGAACACAAAAGTGCAAGCTCAACAGGACAAGTTTATTTCAGAACAAACCAGAAAGGGAACACCTTGGCACTTAGACCAGCCTAGAGGCTCTCATAAACAGGCTGTAAGGTCTTTTTTAGGGTAGTGAGCATCAAGGGGGGATGGGAAAGGAAAAGCTAAAATGGGCCTTTTGGGGAAACAGTCCAGTGGAAAGGGGTCGTGCTGCCTAACAGGGACGAGGCTTGAGAGTGCACAGGGAGTGGTGGCTGCCTCTCACGAGCAGGGTGAAGAAATCGTGAGAGTTAAGGGATGTTGCTATGGTTACTGGGCCTTAAAACCTGTGATTATTCACCTTCAGCAGGGGGAAAAGCATAGGGCAGAAGGATTTTTTTTTTTTTTTTTTCTCCGAATGCCTTGAGGGCAGGTTTGGCTGGCTTGAGTTCTGGGGATCGAACCACAGCAACCTGAGCCTGACTGCTTTGCTGAAGCAGCCACTTAAAGAACTGAGCTAAGGGGCAGGCCCCCAAGCACAGGGAAAGGAAGGGGCTTAATATGGTTTCTGGTCAGTATACAATAGCAGCAGTCAGACACCTGCAAGCTCATATTCTCTTTTCCCCTCACATTCAAACTGTTCGAAAGTGGTCTATCAAACAGTGGCTCTGTTTCCTCTTTCCTCTTAGAATCTCTTCACTCTGGCTTGTGCTCCTACTTCTCCATTGAAACTGCTCCCTCTGAGGACAATGAAGGCCTCCTTGTAAAATCCAGTGGACCTTTATGCATCTTTACTTTATTTGAGCTTGGAGCAGCAATTGACACTGGTGACCCTTAAGTCCTTTTAGGAACGCTCTTCCCTCAGTTCCCCTGATGTCATGATTCTCCATCTTCTTTTGTTTCTTCCTCTTCTTTTGATACAGGGTCTCACTATGTAGTCCAGGCTGGCCTTGAATTCATTATGTAGCCTAGGCTGGCTTCAAACTTGCTGCAATCCCATGCTTCAGCCTCTCAATTGCTGGGATTACAGGTGTGTGCCACCATGCCCAGCTTCCCGAACTTCTTGTCCTTGGCTATTTCCCTAGATGTTACAAGTTCTGCTTTAAACTCTACACTTCCGTACAACAGTCTTAGTCTTATGTGCTCCATTATCTGTGATAATTCTGATATGGTCATATCCCCAAATGTCACACCCCAACATCACTTCTGAATTTTGACCCACATGCTAATTTATCAACTAAAAGGGTAACCTGCCCCCAAACTGCTTTGCTCTTTATGTTCAAACTTCAGCACTGAAAAAAAATCTGAATAAATTAATATTTAAGGAGCATTAGTCTAACAATATTATTCAAAGGATAAACTAGAATGAGGAAAGGATAATGGAGAAATTAACAATAACAATTGTTATTGTTCAAAAAATGATACTATGACAATGTGAGTACTGCAGAGGAAAAAATGTGATACTTGTGGCTCATTTAATATAAAGTATGAAGGAAAGGACATAACTGAGATACAACCATGCTCAAGGATTGTTTGTTTCCAAAAATGCTTCTAGTGGATGATGGGCTTCTTCAAACCATGTCTTACTTATTTTTTATATTTTCATTATAAAATTCAGATTATGGCATAGATCAAGTATCAATATTATTGAATGATCTGTGCAAAGAATAAATAAGATGGAAAGGCAGAATATACGTGAAAGCAGGACAGCTTGGGGAAGGCTTGTAAGGTAGCTGTGAAACGTTGTACTGGAATGAGACACCTGAGTGTCCCTGGGTTCCCAGACCAAGATGGTGGAGTGGTAACAGCAGAGAAAACCTTCCTGAGAGTGCTGTTCAGATGCTGGAATGTAGCAACACAGAGAAGACAAGAAGGAGGGAAGTGGGTGCCCTGGGCCCAGGAAAGATCTGCAACATGAATTGAAGCCCATGGAGATAGTGAGGAGAGAAACTTTAATGAAGAATAAGGAGGCAGCCAGCCGCACCTTCTGCAGGAGATGGGACTCACTGCATGAGAGCAGTGATTCAAACCTGCAGACGCGTGGAGAATGTCAACAACCCCAGAGGTCTCTATGAAGAGTCAGAGCCGTGGAGCAGAGAAGTGGACATGAAGAACTGAACTAGCTGGTGGTGAGTGCTGAGGGCTCAGGTGTCCCACACAAGTAATACATTGTCAGGGAGCCACCTTGGAGAGGGTCTGACTGAGCTCACAACTCAGAGCAGCTTCCAGCTTCATATAGTAGTTCCCAGCTGTGCTCAGGCCCATGAAAGGCATGCTGACAGCTGCAGGATAAATGAGTCTGGTCTCAGCCAGAAGGTGCTGGTTCACTGAGATTATCCACTACCCTGCCAAAAAGCTACTGCTGGCTTGTTAAAATAAATCCACATGGATTGGGACTCCATCTCTACACATTGTCTAATCCTGGAAGTAATATCTTCTCTCTCTCACTCTATCTCGTTTATTTTTGTTGGGATGGCAGTTTTGTTTTGTTTTCTCTCCATTGTTTGACCTTGTTTTTATATAAGTGTGAATGAGGCTTCTAGCCTCTTTGTTGTTGTGGTTCCGTTCTGTTTTTTTAATCTCTTCATTCTGTCTTTCCCTCTAGTCTTGTGCACTGAGTTTGCAAAGTTAGTGTGATCCCCCTTTGTCCTCCAGCCTTACTTCTAATCTCTTCCTCTTCTTCCAGTTCTTTAAGTTTCTCCATGACACATTTTAAATTTTAACCCCTTAATGGTAAAACCAACATATTAGGGACTTGTATACTGCATATGAATTTCTGGTTTGTTTTAGGTTTTGTTATATAACTACAAATCTAGTTCATATGGTTAAAGGTGTGTAATTAATGGTTAGGTCATTTTGTCATTTTCTACTTTATGATTGATGTTATTGTCATTGCTGACGGTACCATGTTAGCAAAAAAGGATGTAATTATTGTAAATAGCTATTACTTCTGGTATTTAAAGACAGAGGTTGACTAAAGGTAACAGAAAATAATGTGGTATAATGCTAAAGAACCAGGTACTGGGCCAAACAGGCAACAAGTTCTCATCCCCAATAAATTAAAGAGGAAGGATCTTGCAACAGACTCAAAACCCAAAAAATTGCTACAACTGGAATATTATTTGGAGAAGCAGTCATTTACCAAGGGTTCTAAACACTAGCAATAAAACAACCCACCATGAGCAATGTATAAGCATCACCCCAGGAATTAAACTAAATTTTTAAAAAGGCAGTGAGAAGACACTTAAACAAGATGCTTCTGCAGACATCCAGTTCACCAAAGGCAAACCCAGGCAAGAGTGAGGCAGGACAATCTGAAAGTCACTCACCTGGCCTCTCTGAAATGGTGACAACAAAGCAATTGAATGAGGCTCTAGAAAAAAATTAAAACAGAAACAATTTCTCAGACACCTACAGAGATGATGTCCACAATGAAAGCCATGCTTAGTGACTTTAGAGCACACACAGACAAAAAACTAGAAGAAGAACTTAAGAAAATGATGAAAGCCATGCATGCTCAGCATAGGGAAAATAAAAAAAAGGTAACCCACAAGGCAGAGTCAACCAGATAACAAGGGGAACAAAATTCCATTGAAAGGATTTGAAGCAGATTAATCCAATGTCAGGACAGAATCTCAGATATAGAAGACAGGCTTGCAGTTAGTGCTTATGAAAAGAAAGATATCTTAAACATAACAATGGGCCATGAGAAATTAATCCAACAGCTGCTAGATGAGCAAAGAAGAATAACTTAAGATTGATTGGGGTCAAGGAAAAAGCAGGAGATAGCACAAATGATATTTAAAAAATTCACAGATGTCATGGATAAAAACTTCCCTGGTAGAGAAAAAGAATTTGACATACAGAAAATTGAGGAATATAGAACTTCAATTAGCCATGATTTAAAAAAAAAGCAAAAAACAAAACCCAATAACCAGGTATCTCATAGTCAAGATTTCCAGAGTTCGACATAAGAATATAATCTTAAAAGGTATTAGGGTAAAGAAAGAAATTGTCTATAAAGGAAAACCCATCATAATCACAGCTGAAATCTTAGCACAAACCCTCAAGTCAAGTAGAGCTTGGAGTAAAGTATTTTGAGTTCTAAAGGAAAACAATCTTTAGCCCAGATTGTAGTACCCCCAAAACTATCTTTAAAAACTGATGGAGAAATAAGATACTTCCATAAAAAAGTACATCTGAGGAAATTGATGACCACCAAACCAAAACTTAAAAATGTTTTGAAGGACATTCTACAAAGAGATAACAAGGACTACAATTCCATGAACTCCAACAGAAGGAATCAACCAGGCAAGGCAAATAACCAAACAGAAGGAAGGGGAACAAAAGAGGAGGTGTCAACAACACGACATGGATAAGTTAATACATTTCAGTTATACCCATTAATATTAATCTCTTCAATTGACCAACAAAAGGACACAATCTGGCAGAATGGATCAATAAGCAAGTTCCAACAATATGCTGCATACAAGAAACACATTTAATTCAATAAGAAATCTTAGACTGAAAATCAAAAGACAGAAAATAATATTCCATGTGACAGGAACCCAGAAAGAGAGATGGGTAGCTATTCTATTTGGAGACAAAGTGAATTTGAAACTGAGAATGATTAAGAGAGACTAAAGTCACTACAGCCTTGTAAAGGGAACAATCCAAGAGGTAGATATAACAATCATAAACATATATGCAACAAATAGCAGTGGACCAAAATATATAAAACAAATACTAACAGGTATGCAAAGTTAAATGACACTAATACAGTTGTATTGAGGCATCCCAACACAACAATATCACAAAAAGACAGATAAATTAGACAAAAAATTCACTATTAAATATTAGAACTAAACCAATCTTTTGGGTTTTTTTTTCCATTATTTTATTTTTATTTGATCAAGAAAAATATTTTAAAGGAAATACAAGTGCATGGTTTAAAAGTGTCCCAGTTCTTTTTCTGATTTCTTACAGAGACGATGGAAGTATATGTTTATATATTGTAGCCCCTGCCAAGGCTGGCCCCAGTCCTGAGGTCCTCTTGCCTCGGCCTCCTGAGGCTGCATCACATGTGCGCACTCATGCCTGGTCTCCTTGTGCAGCCTTTGAATAGACTTGGCAGAGGTGTCACAGAAAACTTTCTCGTTGGCCCAGTGGGAAGCTAGCGCCTCTTTTACATGGGCTTCAAACTAGTTTTCTTCTGGTTACAGAAATCCTGATTTTGATTTGTGAAAGCAAAGCGAGTTTCATCTGGGAATGGCTGTTTAGTTAGGATCTGGGATGAGTTCATGTTCTCTAAAACCAAAGAATGAATTTTAGGAACAAACAGAGGTTATGAACAGAATATATTTATTGAGGGAAAGAAAGCTCCTGTCTGAGAGAGGGACAGGAAAGAGGCCCAGAGCGGGTGGTCTCCACAAGGAAAATTATTATCATTACTATTATTATTATTATTATTATT
>NW_004524651.1:498046-509588 GCF_000260255.1 Octodon degus | reverse complement strand
CTTATTCTACTGAGCTTACTCCCCAGCCCCTAAACCAATCTTTTTAATAAATGGACTTAGTAGATGTCTACAGAGTGTTTTACCCTACAACATCAGAATACACATTTTTCACAGCTGCACACAAGATATTCTCTAAAATGACCACTTACTAGTTCACAGGGCATGCTTAAGTCAATGCAAAGGAATTGAAATTATCCCATGCATACTACCAGATCACAGTGCAGTGACCTTAGAAATCAATGGCACAAGAACTTCATCAACACATGAAAATTATATAACACCCTCTTGAACAACCAATGGGTCACAGATAAAATTAAAGAAGAAATTAGACAGCTTCTACAGTTAAATGATAATGGCAGTACCACATATGGAACTTATGGGGCACAATGAAAGTAGTGCTAAAAGGGAAATTGGCAGCAGTGAGTACCCATATCAGGAAAAAAGAACAAGTACAAATAAATAACTTAATGGTAGACTCCAAGCTTCTACAAAAAGAAGAGTAGGCTAAGCTGGTGTGAGAGGAAACATTAAGATCAGAACAGAAATTAATGTATTAGAGACTAATTAAATACAAAGAATCAATAGTTTTTTCTTTGAAAGATTAAATAAAATTAACAAACCTTATCCAGACTTATCAAAAAAGAAAAGAAAGACTGAAATCTGTGCAATTAGGAATAAAAAGGGTGAATTCACAATGGACCCTGCAGAAATCAAGATCATTTATACCTACTTTAAAAACTTGTATTCTAATCTTTTTTTTTTTTATTTGTTTGTTACAGGCTCTCACTACGCAGCTGGACCTTGTAGTGATCCTCCTGCCTCAGCCTCCCCGGCACTGGGACTATAGACATGCACCACCATGCCCAGTTTTGGGGCCAGCATGGAGCACCTGGGGTTCTGGGGCTAGCACAGCATGTGGGGCTGAGGATTGAACCTGTGTCCTTGTGCTTGACAGGCAGGCTCTTAGACCACTGAGCTAGCTTGCCAGCTCAAAAACTTGTAGTCTAGTAAGATAGAAATTGCAGAAGAAATGGAGAGATTCCTAGATACATATGGAGTAGAAAAGTTAAATCAATGCCAGCCCTGCCCCCAGGGTGTGCTGAGATGGCAATTGAGACTGGGTGTAATGGCACATACCTATAATCCCAGCTTTTGGGAGACTGTAAACAGGTAGATCACTAGGAATCCAAACTAGTAGTGCGACCCTGAACACCCTGAACACCCTGTAGACCCTTCCCTAAAATATAAGAAATAAAAAAAAATTTAAAAAGCTGAATCAAGAAGATATGAAAAGCCTAAATAAACTAATGTCAATCAGTGACATTGAAGGTGTAATTAAAAAATGTATCAACAAAAAAAGACCAGGCCTGATGGATTTATTGCTGAATTCTATAAGAAATTTAGAAAAGACCTAACACCACTACTTCTAAAATTATTCTACGAAATTGCAAAGGAAGCAATAGTTCCAAATTCATCCCTAGCAGCAAGCATTACCATGATCTAAAAACCGGACAAAGATCCCACTAAGAAAATTACAGCCTAATTTCCCTAATTAACATTGATACAAAAATCATCAATAATATACTGATAATCAGGATGCAGCAGATCATCAAGAAGATTATATAGTATGACCAAGTAGGATTCATACCAGGGATGCAGAAATGGCTCAACATATGTAAATCAATAAATGTAATATACCATATTGACAGAGTCAAGGATAAAAGCCAGTCTCAATAGATTCAGAAATGGTTTCGACAAAGTCTAGCACCATTTCATGATAAAACCCTACAAAATAGTGAAACACATGGTCTTTACCTCAATCTGATAAAAGCCATCTATGACAAACCAAAAGCCAACATCATACTAAATGAACAATGTCTGAGAGCTTTTACTCTAAAATCAGTAACAAGATAAGGATGTCTACTCACTCCACTCTCATTCAATATAAGCCTGGAGTCTTTAGCCAGAGCAATTAGATAAGAAAAAAATAGAAGGAATAATAGTAGGAAAGGAAGAAACTGAATTATCTTTATTTGCAGATGACACTACATAAAAGACCCCAAAACTCCACTAAAAAATTGCTAAATTTAATAAGCAAATTTAGTAATGCAATTGGACACAAAGTCAACACTTAAAAATCAATGGCCTTCCTGTTCATGAATAACAAACTCTGAGAGTTTGTTTTCTGAAAGAGAAATTAGGGACACAACACTCTTCACAATAGAATCCCCAAAAATGCAATATATAGGAGTCCATCTCATGAAGGATGTAAAGACCTCTACATTGAAAACTACAATAATCTGAAAAAAGAGATTGAAGTGAATATCAGATAATGAAAATATATCCTTTGCTCTTGGATAGGAAGAACCATTTTAGTGAAAATGGTCCTATCTCCAAAAGTATTAAACAGATTTATTGCAATTCCAATGAAAGTTCTAGTACCAAATCTCACAAAATTAGAGAAAAAAATCCTAAAAATCATTTGGAACCAAAAGAGACCTAGATTAGCAAACACAATTGTGGGCAACAAGGCAAGGCAGGGGCCACCACAATTCATGCCTTGAAGATATACTGTTAAGCTGTTGTGATGAAACCAGTGTGGTACTGTAGAAGAAAAAAAAAATGCTCAACATCAATGGAACAAATTAGAAGGTGCAGAAACAACTCCAGACATACTCTGCCACCTTATATTTGACAAAGGTGCCAAACCCATTCACCAGAAGAAAGATAACCTATTTGATAAAGACTCTGGAAAAACTGGCCTGTGTACATGCTGAAGATTAACATTGGACCTATACCTATGCACTAAAGGAGAACTGGACTGGTGGTCTAAACATTAAAACAGAAACATTAAATCTGCTGGAAGATAAAATAGGTAATACTCTTGAACACACTGGTGTAGGCAAAGACTTTATGGATAAAACATCAACTGCGCAGGAATTATCACAAATAAGCAACAACTAAGATCTCATCTTATTAAAAAGCTTGCACAGCAAGAGAAACTACCAACAGGGTGAACATACAACCCAAAATATGGGGACAATGTTTGCCAGCTGTTCCTCTGATAAAGGATTACGATCTCGAACATACAAAGAACAACAACAACAACAAAATCAGACCTCCCAAATTTAAAGAGCCAATCCAAAAACGGGCATAAATACAAGTCTCTGATGAAATATGCGCAACAGCACTGATCATTCAAGAGTTGCAAATTAAAAAAAAACAACAACTTTTTAAGAGATGCAAATTAAAATAACACTGAGATTCCATCTCATCCTAGAAAGAATGGCTATTATCAAGAAATCAACCAATAACAAATGCTGGAGAGGCTGGGGGGGGTGGAGACCTCTTCCACTGTTGGGTCATTGCTGTGGAAACCAGTGCGGAGATTCCTTAAAAAACTAGGATTGAAAGTTCCACGTTACCTAACCATTCTACTTCTGGGTATCTTCCCAGAAAAATTAAAAACATTGTACCACACGAATATATGTGCACCCCTGTTCATAGCAGCACAATTTGCAGTAGCTAGATCTTGAAAACCACTCAAATGCCCATAAACTAAGAAATGGATGAAAAAGATGTGGGTTTTTTTTTTTAAATACAATGGAGTACTACTCAGCCATAAGGAAGGATAAACTGCAGACTTTTATAGGTAAATGGATGCAACTTGAGACCATAAAGTGAAATGAACCTAATTCACGCGTGTAAATATCATATTGTCTCCTTAGTGTGAAGAACTGAAAGAGTAAATAAGATTCAAAATATACAACAGACATTGTGAAATGGGAGGGAACTTCAAAAGAAATAGCAACTTTTCTTGGGATGGAGGAATGGAGAAAAGAAGGAGAAAGCGATAGATAGATAGATAGATAGATAGATAGATAGATAGATAGATAGATAGAGCTTAGTTCATTAAAAAGAAAGGCTTGTGACAATATTTACAATCAAATGCCAATATCTTTTAGTGTGAGTAACTAAAGATAATAATATACACTGCATTAATCATTGTTACCTCCTATTACCTTCTTAAAATTTTTTGGTTTTTTTCTCTTTAAAATAAGAAATAAATAAGACATCTAAAACACCCCCTTGTAGCTGGGCATGGTGCACACACTACAGTCCCAGCACTCAGAGCCAGCTGGGTTGCATAGTGAGTTCAAAGTTGGCCAGAACTGCATAGTGAGACCCTGTCTCAAAAATCCAAAAACAGTAAAATAAAATGACCATTTGTAACTATCTCATGGATACCACTGAAGGATCGAATGGGTCAATGCAGTCCGCAGCCATTCAGGTCCCTTCCACCACACGCACCCCTTCTGTGATTGGCCGGGCCTCACGAGCTACTGCAGTGGAGTGGGCACGAGTGATGAGAGGGTGTACACATGGTCTGGGAGTGGTTCAAGTCACTGTGCCCATCCTCTTTTGTCCTTTCAGTGTCTTCGTACCCCAGACTGATTGTGCAGAACTGTCCACTGGCCTTCCCAATCCGTTCCCTGCCCTTCTCTGATCTGCTTCTTGGAAAGCTGGTCTTCACGCATGCAACCGGGCGCACTGAGATGGCAATTGAGACTGGGCGTGGTAGTGTGTGCCTGTAGTCCCAGCTCTTGGGAGGCCGTAAACAGGCGGATCACTATGAGTCCGATCTAGTAGTGAGACCCTAAACACCCTATAGACCCTTCCCTAAAATACAAAAAAACAAAAACAAAAACAAATGTAGTAAACACACTGGCTTTTATTATAAATGGGACATCTATGAGAAAATGGAGAATATAATCCAATGTTATATTTTTAAATGATAATTCTGGCTGATGGCTTACTTCTTTATGTGACATTTTAAATTCGTTAGTATCTAAGTTTCTTGACCACATGTAGAAAATGAGAACAAATTAGTTTCCTGTTTACCTCAAATCTGTGCTCAAAAGAGATGATGCGTGTGAAATAAAGTGTTGGTTAAGAAACACAGTTATCTGATTTTACCTTTGAATGGGATGGCCTTTGTCCTCCTCTGCAGATGGCTGGCTCTTTATCTTTCAGCTGCCAGTACAAGGTGCTTCCTCATCAGACTTTCCTGACTATATAACTAAAGATGTTTTTTCTGTTCCCTTTCATGATGCTCATTAATCAGAGGCCACTAGGGATTCACCATAAGCAAAATGGATTCACAGTGACACAAAGGAGCAAGTGAGAAAACATGAGATTGGGGGCCAGGGAGATAGCTCAGTAAGGTCATGAGTTTGATCCCTGGTAACACCAAAAAAAAAAAAAAAAAGGAAGAAAGAAAGAACAAATGAATGAGAGAAAGAAAGAAAGAAAAAAGAAGACTTGAAATGCCTTAGTAAAAAAGTTGACTTGTTAGAGGGTTTGGACCTCTGTTCAAAAAAAGGGGTTTGCTCTGAGTTGGGCCTATCAAGAAATAGGAATGTGACTGGGTATCTTAATGATCTTGTTTCAGAGACTCAAGCAGTAGAGAGGCTGAAGCTGCGGTTACTAAAGGAGCAGTTTTCATTAGATTAGTGGGAGAGGGAGTTGTCTGGCCGGGTTAGTGGTTTGCACAGTGTCCTTGGCTTTGTCCATGCTCAGACAGAATTACAGAGTGATCTTTTGTTTTTATTTCATCATGATCATAGGATGACTTTCCTGTGTGTGCAACAGAATATCTTGCTGAGTGCCAGGACCCCTCTCCATTAACAAGGATGATCAATATAGTACCCTTGTGTAATTTTCTTCACAGTATATATCAGTAGGCAACAGTTAGCTAATTTAGTGTGTTCGTGGTCCGTCTTCCTCTGCATATACCTTGGCAAGGGCTGATTATTGCCGTAGTCATGGCTGTGTTCCTAATATCAAAAGCAGTCTTGGCCTATGGCGCATACTCAACAAATGCTAGCTGAATGGATGCATCAGTAGGCGAATGGGAACAGGGCTCATCTGGAGGTGAGTAAAGGGAAGAGAAGTGAGAAAAAACAAAACACACCCCTGATGGTACATCTATTTCAGATCATCCCTGGGGTTGCCACGTCTCAGGACAGTGGTGGCGAACCTATGGCACCCATGCAGTAACCAGCTGTTTACAGTCATTGAACGTTCTAAACGGTTTACTCTCACTGTCTTAGGATATCTGTGATAGGATAGGGATCTAATAAACAAGTAACAAGAATGCATGGCCTTAATCTGAGCCACAAATTTGATGATAATACATAATGTAACAACCATTGTTAATTTTCTATTTTTGTTTTGAAATTCTGTTCCATTTTTAATGTTTTATGTTGCTTTGTTGTTTTTGCTCTTCCCCCCCCCCCCGCTTTTTTTTTCAAGTATGAATGCCCTTTTGAATTCTACTTAGTTTTATCTCCTGATATTGGGCAATGATAAAAATCTAATTTACTGTCGGGATAGAAACAGGATATTCTAGCCGTTGCTTGTTTACATTCTTTTTACTTCCAGAACAGAGAACAGGAAGAAAGAAGGTCTTTCCTTCATCTTCACACAGTGACCATCATGGAGAGTCTTCTCAGAGCTTTGTTTTAATTTCCCCACCTAAGATTTCTCCATGTATGAAAAGAATGTCAAAGAAGATACTTCTTTTCCTCTCATTCAAATACTCGGGAATGTCTAGATATCAATCTGTGCCTCCTCTTAGCATCAGATATGGCTGGTAGTTCTTCATGGCTTGCTGACACTTCGCTCCAGTCAGGCACATGGTGCTCTCTCTTCGGAGCTGTTTTCTTCACTTATGAGGACACTGGTCATGTTGGGTGAGGTGCATCCTAATCTAGTGTGTACGATTAAAGTGGACCCTAATCCAAAACAACCTCATCTTAATTTGATTACATGTGCAAACACTGTATTTTCCAATAAGGCTGCATTCACAAGTACTGGTGGTTAGAATCTCAATATATCTTTTGAGGGGACACAGTTCAAATCACAACTGGTACTTAGACTGGTCCTGTAATGTCATATGAACAGCAGTGCATTCCAATGGGCTTCTCTACTTCACAAAAGAAACTGACTGACAAGATATTTGAATATTTTACTGGGCCAGGGCAAAAGGCAATATCCTGAATAAGTTCGCTATTGTGCAGTAGGTGAGCCACTGAGCACTTATTTTACACTATGTGCCTCATACCATTCAATTCTTTTGTAAGAAAGAGGAGACTGTGATGGAAAAGACATAACCGTGTCTTTTTCAGGAAGACCTATTTTCAACTATGCGCAGTAGAGTGAATTATGTTCATTGGTGCTGAAGAGGTTAAGTCTTTGGCCTTAGCTGAACTGCTTTGTATGTTCCAGAGCTGGATGCTTAGGTACAAATGCTGACTTTGCCAATGACTAGCTGTGTGACCCCACAGCTCTGTGCCTCAGTCTCTTCCCCTGTGTACAGATGGGGTGATAATAATAGTGTGTTGTGGATTGTTAACTGGTGGTCAGCTTGTTACACCCAGATGAATTGAGCTAGTGTGGTGCTGTCTGTGGGAGGCCCGCCTGAGGATTGTTTCCAGCAGCATAAGAGGCAGAGCTGGACAAGCTGTTGGGAGGCCATTAGAGAAGCTGCTTGGAGAGGCTGTTGGAGCTGTTGGAAGCTTCTGGCTCTCCTGGACTATTCTGCTGGAGGAACCTTGTCATGCTGGCTTTCCTAGTGAACTTGTTGGAGGAGGAGCTCAGGACCTCGTTGTCACTGAGAATCACTATGGTTCATGTTGGGGGCGCTCTGGTCCTCACCTTGAGCATCACTTTCTGGCTCTAGAGGGGAAGATGGGGCACTGCTCAGCCTCGTGGAGAAGCTTGTCACATTGGCTTTCCTGATGGGAACTCAGATTTCCTCACAGCTGGAGGAGCTTGGGACCTTACTGTTGTGAGAATGCTGTGGTATGTTCAGCGGAGCTCTGCTTCTTACCATGACCATTGCTTCCTGGCTCCAGTTTAGATCCCTCAGTCTGCTAACACAGATCCTTCATCCTGCTGGTATAGGTGTCCTAGCTTCCACCCTGACCTTTGGGCCTTTCCAGCACAGCTCTGTGAAGTGGGCCTAAATAAGACATTGTCGTGGGCACTGGCCTTCCAATTAGACTTGTGCGAGGCATTTTTATGAACTCTAGGTCTGCAACTGGACGTGTGTGTGTGTGTGTGTGTGTGTGTGTGTGTGTGTAACCGGGGATTGAACTGAGGTCCTTGCATTTGCCAGGGAAGCACTTATTCTACTGAGACATCTCCCCAGCCCCTGCAACTGGACTTGTGCAGGACATTACCATGGGATCCAGGCCCTCGGCTGGATTCTTGTGTCTTTAGTGTGTGGACAGATTTCCTGCACTCTTTGTATATGATTCTTTGGGTGATTATAAAATAATCTTACAAAATGTATCCTATATTGCACTGTTCCCCTTGCAAAAACCTCAAACCACAACATACTGTCCATTTCATATTAGTTTTCAAAGTGAAATGACCTTGGTAAAGGGTTCAGCACACTGGCTGGCACACAGTAAGCATTCAATGAACATTGTCATTATATACATTATAATAGTTTGCCATTATGTTTTCCATTTTTGCATACAGTCACAGAGCACTAAGATTAGTAATCACTTTGCAGAAACACACCCTACAGTGGTTCATGCCGTAGACAGTGTGAAGCTTCACTCTGTTAGTCACTGGTCTTTGTTGCTGGCTACATGGAATCCTCGTGATGGCTGCTAGAGATAAGCTATTAGCAGTGTGCAGTTCTTGCCATTTGGGAACTCCCATGTGACAACCCGGGGGTGGGGACTGCCATGTGAGAAGAACCAAAATCTTGACTTGTCTGTTTCTATAAACATACATGGGAAAGCACTTTTTCATTTCTTAGCTCTTGTGACCTACTTATTATCTGAAGCTCATCTTCTGCGCCCCCGGACCCGGGTTGATCTGCCGTGCCCTTTGTAGTGTGGCAAGCAAATCCAGCTCCTGTAACCACTTGTTAATATTTCCCTTCTCTCTCCTGCTCCTAGTATTGTCATTCTACAATCATCCACCATATCTCTTTTTTTCTTCTTCTATATATGGGAGTAATAATAATGTTTATTTTATATGATTATTTAAAAAAGTGAGATAAGCTTTCTGAATAGTTGGGCATATTTAGGGTTTTAACAACAAGCACATGACATGTTCAGAGGACTTAACTGAATAGAGCCTAAGGAAGGGATGTTTTGTAGGACAATGTTACTGAAGAATGGATGACATTAAGGGACCCAATGAGAGAAGCAACCAGGGACAGTAGCTGCAGGAAGCTTTAAGACCTCCAGGACTGAAGGGAAGAATATTTTTGGAAGCTGGCCAGAGCTAGAGCCACAGAATAGAAACTTCTCAAGAGAAGTGACAGCTGTAGAAAAATGCAGCCACTGCCAGAAAGTACGAACAAAAGTGACAAAATGAGAAAAAGCGACAAAATGTCTCAGCCGGCCCTAGTGTGCTACTACAGGAGTGTAGTACCATCTACATGACCACTGAGTATCTGTCTCTCGCTGGCACCCCTCGCCCCACTCGCTCTGTTCCATTCCAACTCTCTTTTTGTGTTTCCTCCTTGGATCCTTTGTACCAGCCGTTCCTCCGGAAATCTGCAAAGCTAACTTCTCTACTACACCCAATGCTCTGCTGTCTTCACTTTCCCTTGTTTTAAAATGTAAACATCCTGACACCTGGCCACATCCCCAGCATCATCTTCCTTCACCATCTCACCCTCCTTGATAGTAGCCATTACCACGCAGCGTGCTACGGACTCCAGTTACTTTGGTGTTGCTTACTGCTCATGCCTCCTTCCTGAAACATAAGCTTGACAGATGCACAGATTTTGTCACTTTAGTTCATTTATGTTTCTCAAGTACTGTAGACTGCCTGACATAAAACAGATGCTCAGTAATATTTGCTCAATAAATAGAAAGCATGAAATTACTAAACAGACCAAAAAAGAGGTAAGTAATGCTGGGATGGGGGGCATGCATAAGGCTGAGGAAGGTTTACCTTGGCTCCCTCCACCAAGATCCTGTTCGCTGGTGGCTACTCCCAATCCTAGTGCATTTTTCATAAGTAATGAACTGGTAACTATTTAATTTTAATTTTTAAAAAAATTTTTAATTTTTAATTTTTTAGTAAGGGTCTACATATGTAGATCAGACTCCTAGTGATCCTCTTGTTTTCAGCCTCCCAAGTGCTGGGATTATAGGCACACACCACCACGCCCAGTCTCAACTGCGTCTCCAGCGCAGCACACCAGGTTCAAACCCTGGTCGCTGTATTTGCTTAAGCAGTAGCTTTAATCTGCTGAGCTATTTGGCCGCCCCTAGACTGGTAACTATTTCTTCTAGAAGTATATTTACTAAGAATAGTCTTTTTGACGATGCAAAAAAAAAAAGAAAGTTAATCTTCTTGGCAAGTGGGATTCCCAGGTCCTTCTTAATATTAAACCAGAAATAGCTTTAAAAATCTTGAACTACTGTCACCAGGAAAACATGATTTATAAAGATGCAACAATGTGAAGATATTTATCAAAAGATGCTTTATTAATTCTACAGCTGCAAGACTTCATGGGTGTAAAGGATTTCTTAGTCAAATCCTCTGTGAAGAGCTCTATACACTATGGACCATACTATTGACCAGAGATTTAAATTGCATAGTAGACTATCAAAGGGCCTAAGAAACTTAACATGAAGCTATCAGATTAGGTGTGCTTAATAGGGGGATGGTCAACACACATGACCACAGAACACCTTTTCCCCTTGAAGACTGCAACTGTTGAGGGGTTGATTTCTACAGTGTATACAGTGCACTGCTACTGGGAGAAAAGTGAAGAACTTAGGTAAGTCATTAGGGTGGAGGCCGCCTGGTTAGGAAATAGGGCTGCTATGGCAGATGGTGCATTGGGGTCCTCACCTCACAGTGCTCCGTAGGCAAGCTCGAGCACTCCTCTTTCATTCCCTCAAATCTCCTGAAGTCAGAAAATGCCTCGGGCATCATTACTCTTTCTAGCTACTATTTACACACTTAACAGCTAAAGTCAGATTGAGTGTTAATTATGGTGACCTTATAACAGCAACATAATCTCCCTTCACCGATGGCTTCCCAGAAGCGACTATTTCCATGATAAAGCTTTCTGCGTACATTTAATATCCAACATTCTAATCTTTGTACTCCTACCATTTGTCTTCAGCATGGTGGATTCACCTATTGGCCCCACACAAATGAATGAGGCGAGAGGAGAAACAGCCTCTGCATTCACTGGGTGTAGTCTAGTACGTTAGCTCGCAATGTCTGGGTGCTAAGCAAAAGACAGAGAATGGAGGGAACAAGTCGTCACTGGTAGTGTATCTGGATGATTGTGTAGCATTCAGCTAGCCGTACACTGGACCTCACCAGACCAGGTAGTTCAGGACTGTGCCCAGGGGCGGATGGCTTTCTTAGCCACTTTCTCGTCGCTAGGATTCAATATACTCACCATTTAAAGGAAGAGATGGTTACTTTGGTTCATGATTTTACCATAGAGTGGGCAGGCTTTGGTAGAGAAAGATGCTCAGTTCAT
>NW_004524651.1:493141-497688 GCF_000260255.1 Octodon degus | reverse complement strand
TGATTCATAATCTCTACGTAGAGGTTAGTTGGCAGCTTCTGATTAGTGAAGCTTACGTTTACATTCAGTTTCAGTTTGCTCACACAGGAATCCAAGGCACTGGGACCATCTAAGCTTGATGGCCTTCCAGGGAATTATTTTAACTACTCTATGGACAGAGTTGACCTGCATTGCAGTGTGTCCTATGGCTGCTGGTGCTAGTCTGGGCCCTGGGGAGGAAGACAGCAAGATGGAGTTCAATGCCCCATAAATGTATTAGAGGAAGCAGATGGAGAGAAAACTGGGAAGCAGCCCAAACAGGCCAGAGAGCTGTCACACAGATACAAACATGACCCTTTGGTCTGAACAGATTATGTTTTTCAATCCAAAAGTTTCAAGCTCCTTCTTCGAACAATACTGGGCTCCAAGGTTCCGCCAACATAAATGGTCTTGGATAACCAGTCACTATATGTATTCTAGGTGGGAGTCCTAAGGGATCTGGCCATGTGCCTGTCCCCCATATCACTTAAGGACTTGTGCAGTTATCATCCAGTTAAACAGATCTGCTCCGTTGCTTCACTCTGGCTGAGGACTTGTCTGCATATTTTGACACAGATATACTTTACGCAGGTTCTACTATATAACATTATGGTATTCTTATTTTTCTGACGTCATGGGATGCTCTGTTAGGGGATTGCAGTGTTACCATGAAAGCCAGTGGGGGATGAATGAAGGGTTTCAAGGACAGAAAGACATGACAAGGCCAGCCATCGTGGTGCACATCTATAATCCCAGGACTTGGGAGGCTGAGGCAGGAGGACTGCCATGAGTTCCAGGGCAGCCTGAGATACATAGTGAATTCAAGGCCAGCCTGAACTATATAGTGAGACTTTGTTTTAAAAAATCCAAAAACGTGAACAGACTTGTACATTTTTGATGATTACTCTGGCAGAAGTGAGCAGGTTAACTTGAAAAGACTCTAGCTGGAACCAGAGAGACCTAGAAAGGAGAATATGTAATATTGAAAAATCAGAACCATCAAAGCTTGCATGGGTATGGAGGCGTGGAGGGAGAATACGTGTATAATGTCTCCCAAACTTCAAATCTGAGCAATTATTGATGCAGGAGTTTGAGGCCTGTCAGTTACTGAATTGGAGATGATAGGAGGAATAAGATTTAAAAAGCTGTTGAACTCAGTTTTGAGCACACTGAGTGTCTCGGTTACTTTTCACTCTTTGCTGGGGCAAAATACCTGACATCTAAAATTAAGAAAAGAAAGGATTATTTAGCTGACAGTTAGTGGAGGTTTCAGTCCATACTCCGCTGACTCTAAGGCAGACTAACAATGGCAGAGGGCAGCCGTTCATGGTGGTGGTAAACAAGGAAAAACAAAGGGTGAAGAAGCAGCTGCAGGGTCTAGAAAGCCTCTCTTCCTTCCAGGCAGACTGGGAAGATGGAAGACCAGAGCTTCTCTGAGGAAGTGCCTCCCTTCCTACTTCCTCATCCCCTTTACATACCCCTTTTGTGCTGAGTCACTCTAGGGCATGGAGTCACTGAGATGATCCAGCCAAGCTTCCAACCCCGCAGGTTGACAGAGCGTATCAACCAGCACACTGAGTTTAAGGGAGACATGAGCAATCGTTCTAGTAAATGGATGTAGAATTCAGCAGAATGGGGCTTAGGGACTCTTTTGTCTCTGGGACTATTTGCACCACATTCCCAGCCTCTGCTTGGGTGATTGTTCAAATTTTTTTCAGCTGTCTTGCCTATACACTGTCTTTTTTGTCCTTGTTTTGAGATAAAGTCTTGCTGTGTAGTTCAGGCCAGTCCTGAACTTACTATGTAATCCACATTGGCCTCAAACTTGAGATCTTCCTGCCTCAGCCTCCTGAGTGCTGATATTATAAACTTACATCACCATGCCCAGCTGTCTTGTTTTCTTGCAATATAAAATGTAGCTTGCCTGCTGCATTTGTAACTTCAATATTTAATTTGCTCTTTCTCTTTTCATAGTATACTTTGGATATCCAAGTCTAGGCCCTTATTTAGGGTTTTGTGTAGAGGTTACATGCTGAAGCAGGCCAGGAAAATAGGAAGAGGTGCATTTTTTTTTTTCTCTTGTTCTCTTTGGTACAATGAGTCAATTCTCTTTAGAATTGGAGTTATAAAAAACAAAGTTATGAGGAAATAAGAATTAATAGAGAACCGTGGTATAATCTACAGAAGGTAAAACAGACTGGGTTCCTTAGGTAAGAAAAGAAGTGCGGTTTAATATATGTTAAACTGGATTTATTTTGCTTTGCTTAGAAGGAAACTTTTTTTAAAAATGTGTTTAGGACAGGGTCTACAGGATCTCACTACGTAGATCAGACTCCTAGTGATGCTTCTGTTTTTCAGCCTCCCAAGAGCTGGGTTACAGGCACTGGCCCAGTCACAAAGGCATTCTCGTTGAGCTCCTGGGGCAGGGCCGGCATGGTCTGCCGGGGATGGAACCCCAGTCACTGCATTGTCTAAGCAAGCGCTTTATCAGAAGGAAACTTTTAATGTCCTTTCATTTATATATTTTTTGAAATAATGGGAATTTATCCTAGGCCACTTGTATGGTAGGCCAGTGCACCTTTGATGAGCACACCCTGACTTTCTTCTGTAGTATTTTTTTAAACTTCAATATTCAGTTGAGGGGCCATGGGAAGAGAGGAGGGGTTGCTACCTTTTGCTGCTCCTCTGCTCTACCACTGCTGTTTCAACTACAGCCATCCAGTTTGCATTACATAGGCTTTCATTGAAGGACTCTGTAGCCTTTTAAAAAGGTGCTTAAGTTTGATCCACCACTATTTTATGCAGAAATTAGGAAGACAGATGATCAGATTAGTAAAGGAAGAGTTCAGAATGAATAAAGGAAACAAAGAGTACCTTAGCTACTTTCCTCTTGAGACAAACTACCGGATACACAAAGTTAAAGAGTAAAGGTTTGTTTTGGCTCACGGTTTGTAAAATTCAAGCTCATAGTTGGCTGGCTCCGAGGCAGCCTGGCATGACAGAGGGCCACTGCAGAGGAGAAGCAGTTCCTAGTACGTGGAAGGCAGCAGAAACAAGCGAGCAAGCAACCAGCAAGTGGCAGCCTCTTTCTGCCACTTAGGGAAGGTAGCACTCACACCCTTAGCCCTAGAACTGCACCAAGAATCAACACACTAGAGCCAGGCACCTCTTAAATACCACACCTCTGACTGCAGGAGGCTTCTTCTAGACAGGAGCTGTAACATACACAGGAGATTACTGCAGACAGCTTCACACTGTTCTTTGTACTAACACAACAGAGTACACCTCTAGTCCATTTTAATAGTTGATGTACTTGTGTTCCCCCCACCTTAGCTTCTCAGAGGCAATTCATGAAATTTAGTTCTGCATGTCAATGTTTGGCACAGTAAGAGCTTCACAAATGTCTGTTGAATTAGTAATTTGAGGTATTTCAGCAGTGTACCCCTATTTTGAGAAAAGTCTGAAGGGGGATGTAAAAGGTATGTGCTTAAATAAGAGGGTGAAAGATGCAGTATTTTGATGTTGTTTGTTTTGTTCTCTGTTTTTGTGTGTGTACTGTGTGAGGAGACGGCAGAAAAAGTATCTCCCAAGTAACAGAGTGAATGTCTTAATTACAATGTCTTGAATTAGTGGACTAATAAAATTTATAACCAATATATTAGGATGTGACATTTAATGTGTGTATTGCAACAGGGAACAAATATCAAATTGACTTTTTTTTTTTGATACAATGAAACAATGATCCATATGCGATTTTGGTATAACTGTTGTCAGGAAAAATGTTCAAGTATTGTAGGCAGCTAAACTGGATAAAAATTAAAACAGAGTGGGACTGATTGGGCCCTTGGAAAGTTGGCACAGATGAGACACCAAGCTTGCAGCTGGAGGCGGATGTGAGCAGCCAGGTCTGCCGGCCTCCCCGGACATAAACAACCTGAGATGATAGCGTACCGGAACATCCCTTGTACTCCTTCCTTTTCAAAAATGCCTTTGTGCTTTATATACCCTTACTAAATCAACCTATGTTAGCTACGACCCACGTTGTGATTTTGCCGACAAATTACACCTGCACAAGGGCCTCAGCGGCCAATCGTTCAGGAGTCCCCATGGAAACCCAAGCGCTACTCTTCTCCTTATTTCCAATAATAGCTTCCTCTTTTGGTTTGAAACTACAAACTCCGCACACCTGACAACATCCAACAGGCTGGGAGTTACATTTTGCACAAGGACATCAGGAGCACTAACGTCCTCCAACGGCGAGCAAATATGGTTTCCCTCGAGTTATCAAAACTGCCTATCTTCTCCTGTTTTTGGTAAAAATATTCTTGGCCCAAATCAGAAAACCTAAAACGTGTTCAAACAAAACCCCCGGCTTGAAACGTAAAGCCGGGTCCGCGGCTGGGTCCCCTCCTGGCCGCGCGCCGACCCGGGTCCCCCAGTCTCTTGGGGCCCGCGCCCGCTGCCGCGCGCTGGAAGCCTCGCTCCGCAGCACCCCGATTCCACCGCGCGCCCCCGCCGCACCCCGACCC
>NW_004524651.1:474820-492911 GCF_000260255.1 Octodon degus | reverse complement strand
GCCGCGCCTGCCCCGCGCTGCTCGCGTCCCGGCGTCCCGCCCGCCTGCTCGGGACGGTGACCCGCCGGCCCTCGGCCATCCGCCCAGCCGCTCCCGGCCGGCGGCTGAAGCTCGGTTCCGCCCCGCGCTCCGGAGCGTCACCGTCACTGGACGCTCAAGAACCCGCGTGCACCTTTGCGAAAGAACCCTCAGTGACACAGACCCGAGCCCCTGCGCGCCCCAGTGTCGCAGTCGTCGCCGCGCTTGGTGCACGTGGGCACTCCTGGGGCGCGGCCTCCGGGACTCGAGGGCCACGTGTGTTGAATGCAGTGTATAGGGTCTCCATATTTTTACCGTTAGGAGCAAGTGCTTTTTCCTTTTTAGTCCCCAACCTAGAGAATAATTTGTGAACTGTCTTGAGGCCCGATGACCAAAAAGACAGGAAAACCTATCCGCTCGGCCCAAATTACAAAAAAAACCACAGAAGTCAGGAACGGAAATAAGGTAGATGCTCAGCAGGAATACAGGGACGGTGGCAAGGCTGTCAGAGGTTGGGGGATTACCAGTTAGAGGAGGTGTGCTTATCCTGAGAACCTCACTGCAGGACGTGCAAGTGACGTGCGTTTTGGTGCAGAAGGAGCCGCGCTGCAGCGATGCTAAGGATGGCCCCGCTCGGGAGAACGCTGAGGAAGCAGAACGTGGTGGCGACCCGTAAGATTAGGTTTCCAGGGCTTGTACGTTGGTTGACTTTTAAAATCACCTTTCAGAATGATGAAATCGAAGCATTGTCAGCCATTTATGAGAACGAGTGGTGTGTCGTCGATGCCGCTGCCAGAGTATTTTGTATTAGAATCGACGACGATAAAGATCATCCCAAATGGACAATTTGCTTGCAGGTATTTTCTTTTCTTTCTTTCTTTTTTTTTTTTTCTGCTTCTCTACAGTCATTTTCAAATTACCATATTGATTATATGATTGGCCACTATTCTTGTGGTTATTTTTGCGTGAATTGCAGTATTTTCAAAATTTGGTTTTGGCTTTTGTCATGGTTCACTTTCTAAACACCAGTGGTTAAATCTCAGATCACTCTGAACTCATACTTTTATTATTTCAATATTTCTTGTCCTGTTCTTTTAATTATTAAAAGTCCTGTATAACTTTGACAGACTGGAATGGGACTTCCTTTCATTTTTGCATCTGGCTAATAGGAGAGGGTCCAAAGGGAGAGATGATTCACTTTTATGAGGAGCAATAGGTTAACAGTGTGGAGAATGTGTAGAGTAGATGCTCATTTTTTGAGAACAACTGTAGTTAGGATAAAATAAATTTGGCTTTCTGCCCTAGTGCTCATCTTTTCTCTTTGAAGAATTTGTTAGTATGCGTGTGCAGTACGTGCAGTTGGCAGTTGTCTTGGGGCTGGGGTCCAGGTGCTTGCTATGGCTTCTTGTGTAATCCCCTGCCCCTCCCCCTGCCCCTCCTTCCTCCTCTAATTCCCCACTTCGATTTTCATTCTTGTTGACTTTCATTCTTATTGATATCACTAATCTTAGCTTGTGTTATGGCTTATAATGTTTACCATCATCGAGGACGTTAGGTTCCTATACATGGCGAATCTTTATTCTGCTTATTTCCTCTCCCCCCCTTATTCGTGCTTATTCTTTGATTACTGCCTGTACTTCCAACATAAGTAATACTGAGATGAATTTTTTTCAGTATCGTTTCTTTAACATTGATTTGAGAAGAAATATCTCTTGTTCGTTTAAATGTGTTATTTTTATATACCATATTTAATAGATTCATAGTATTAGTATTTCTTCAAAAAACACCTAGAAAATATTGTAATGCCCCTGCCCATTAGAGTTTGGGCATAATCCCCCTGCTTCAGCTTTCCTTTTCTTTTCATCTCTGGCCTCTTTACCCTTTTTTGTTCTAATTTTCATTGCTTTTATACTTTGTCTGCAAATAGTTTTTCTTTACAATCTTGGCAATATCACTAACAACATATCTAGTTTAGAAGCAGGAATACAAGTAGGCGATTCTCAAGATGTAACAAAACAATGGGATGTCAAGCTGGAAATCTGTTCAGTATTAGCTTTACAGATACAGTTACTTCTGAACTATGATAAGATGTAAACAGTTTCGTTTTTGTAGGTGGTGCTGCCGAATGAGTACCCAGCCACGGCTCCTCCTATTTATCAATTGAAGTAAGCTATTTTCTTGCATTTGTATTTTTATGCAAAGATTATACTTTCAAAGGTATTTTTCTGTACTGTGCATTGTGCTTGTATAAAACACTTATTACAATGTATAGAAATTAAGCCGGGGCACATGCCTGTAACCCCAGCACTGGGGGGGGGGGTGCTGCTCCTTAGCTCAGTTCTTTAAGTGGCTGCTTCAACAAAGCAGTCAGGCTCAGGTTGCTGTGGTTCGATCCCCACAACTCAAGCCAGCCAAACCTGCTCTGAAGCCATTCGGAGCAAAAAAAAAAAAAAAAAATCCCAGCACTGGGGAGGTTGAGGCAGAAGGATTGTTGTGAGGCTGAGACCATCCTGGGCTACACAGTGAGATCAAGGCCAGCTTGAACTGTAGAGTGAAACCCTGTCTCAAAAAGACCAATAAATAAATAAATAAGATGTAAACAAATTAAAAACACCTTTTCAATTTGATACAAAGCTTTTAAATAAAAATGATATGAAAACTAAAATATACTACTTAAGATATACTTACTTAAAATATACTACTTGTATAAAAGAGGATCATGGAGTTTGAAGGGATTAAAAGAGCTGTACAGTTGTCTTTAGAGACGGGAAGAAAACCTTCCCGTCTCCTGCCCAGTGATTTGGAAACCCTGCCCCTGAGCGTTTCTCCTGCCCTGCTCCTACTGACCAAACCTCACTTCCGTGGTGAACTTCAGCTTCACCCTTTCTTCCTCAAAACCTGGTGGTTTCCTTCCCCTTTTTCCCTTGTTACTGAAGAGCCATTTTCTTAAGAAGTCCAGGTTAATCTTTATGGGTAATGACCTGATGATGCAAGTGGCATGTGACCTGCCTTGCCCTTTTGACCTGTGCGAGTAGAGCGTATGCACTGTATGAACAAGTTTCCATAAAAAGTCTTACTCAACATATTTACCTATTAACAGTATTATTTTTGAGAGATCATTTAAAAACCATAACCATAAAAATTGCTAATAAAAATGGTTCTGTGAATTTTTATTTTCCTTTATTGCAAATAATAAATTTTTAAAAAATTATTTATTTATTTGGTACAGGGTCTCACTATGCAGCTTGGACTCATAGTGATCCTCCTGCCTCAGCCTTCCCAGCACTGGGATTACAGGTGTGCACCACCATGCCCAGTTTCGGTGGCTGGCGTGGCACCCAAGGTTCCTGGGCCAGCATGGCATGCAGTACCAGGGATTGAACCCGGGGTCCTTGTGCTGGCCAGGCGGGTGCTTAGACCACTGACCTATCTCCCCAGGCTGCAAATGACAAATATAGAACATTTATAAGATAAATATCTTTACTGATTTATTGTTTGTTTGTTTTTTGCTATGCCATCATGGCAGTTAGAATTGTTCTAAAGATCTAAGTCAGAAAAACATTGGGAACTTGTGGCAAATATTGTGAGCGTGGAAATTTAGATTCCAACGTCTATTCCATATATATGAACTTGGGTGGGTTTATGATACCCTTTGGAGTCATTTATGTTTTTTAAACCATTAAAACTGAACAATACTGGTATTGATTTTGTCATGCTTTTTGAGGAGGAGGAAATTAATGCTAGAGACAGTATTTTGGATCTGTATAGGCTTATACAAATAGAAGACAACACTTTAATGAAAATAAATACTTTTGAAAAGTTAACGCTGGTGGGGTCTGGTGACACAGGTCTGCAATCCCAGCACTCAGGAGGCGGGGGCAGAGGCTCCTTGGGAAGTTCAAGGCCAGCTTGGGCTCCAGAGTGAATGCAAGGCCAGCCTAAGCTGCACAGTGAGACTTTGTCTCAAAACAAAACAAAGTTCATTAAAACTAATTCATCAGTTAATCAGTAAATTATGTTTCAATTGTAAACACAACCCTTGACGATCTTTATTGTGTTTTATTCAATCTTAGTGCCCCATGGCTTAGAGGGCAAGAACGTGTGAATATATCCAACAGCCTTGAAGAAATATATATGTAAGTGACAGATGATTAAGACAATTCATTACTGATTCTGTTTGGAGTGTTTGTTAAATACATGATATGATTAGTGCCTCTTCTCAGCTGTTTTTGTGATACTACCTTTCCATGACCAAAAACTGACTTGAAGAGATCTGGAAAAGTTATGTATTTTGTATATATATTTGATATGACTTCTATATAGATACAAAAATACAATATTTAGAGCTAATAGATTTAAGAAACACTTAGCTAGCTCACAGAAATAAATGAGAAGATTTTGCTTTTGTTTGCATATTTTCATGGAATTGATGACAGCAGAATTCCAACTAGTGTTCACTAGACTGAAAACATTTAATTAGCTCCAGTTAAAGCTAGTTAGTTAATTTTACTTAACTTGCATGCTGAAGTTTGGCAGCTTCTCTTGTTTAGGTCCTAAGAGTAGAGCTGATGCACTGTCTTTCCTTTCTTCACTCATCTGATCCTCCTGGCAGGCACTGTGTGTGACCCTCGACACACACGTCTCAGCAAAGCAGAAGGAACCCCATTATTCCCATGGCATGTAGAGTTGATAGAAGGGGAGAGATGGCTATTAATATTGTTAAAGTGAATATAAAACTAGCCATGATAGGCTCTGCAAAAGGAACACAGGCATGCTGGGCTGCTGAATTTTTTTTTTTTTTTAATAATCTTTACTTCAATTGTCACACTCAGGACAGTCTTGTCTCCCCCCCCCACCCTCCCCCGGTACTGGGTATTGAACTCAGGACCCTGCACTTACCAGGCAGGCACTTATTCTACCGAGCTATCTCCCCAAGGGCTACTGAATTTGAAGCAAGACTTCCAGGAGGTCAGGGCAGCTTGCTTGAGAAAGGGCTGAATTAACTGGGTGGAGCCAGCTCTAGCAAGGCCGCAGCATGCGTGAAAGGTCTCCATGCAGGACAGCAATGAGGACACTGACCAGGGAAGGTCCTGTAGAGCTCTGTAGACTGTCTTACGGGTTTTTATGTTTATTTAAGAAAATTGGAATTAGTATTTTAAGTAGGGTGACAGTGATAAAAGTATCATTTTGAAAGATCCTTGTTTCTGTGTGGAAACTGATCGGAAGGTGGCAGGAATAGATGTGAGAGGGCCAGCGGGATAGCTCAGCGTAAGCGCCGGCCTAGGCGAGCGCAGGGACTGGGGTTCGAACCCTGCCACCACATGCCGCTCTGGCTCCATTGCTGAGCTTGCTGAGCCAGCCATGGAGGCGGGGCGTGGTGGCACACACCTGTAATCCCAGGGCTGGGGAGGCTGAGGCTGGAAGATCGCTATGAGTCCAAGCTGCATGGTGAGACCCTGTACCAGGTACATTAAAAAATAGAGAATCAAAAAAGATGTGGGATACCAGTTAGGCTGCTACATAAGTCCAGAGAAAATACAATTGATTTGGATTGGTTTTAAAAAGATATGTTAATTTATTAAAACAAATAATATTCTGGAATACTAGTTTTTTCTAATACAGGCACTAGTAAGGATTCTGTTGTATGCTCTAGGTGGGCGCCCCACTTGGTACACTTTTGTATCCTTGGGATCCAGGCCAGGTTTCTTTTCCTCCCAAAATATTTCATTAGAAAATGGTAAGTCATTGTGGAATCCATTTCACTTGTTCCTTCTTAGAAGAGGCTTGGTCTTTCTTGCTCTCCCTTTATTGGTTGTGCTTACTCTCAGAATGCAAACGTTATTGCATCCATTTTTTGATATCCGTTCTCTGGCCCCTCCAACGTTGTACTCCTAACACGATTTTGTGTAATCCATTGGCTGTTTGCCAGCTTTCCTCCCCTAAAGTAGAATAAGTGGACAGTACTGCAAATTTGTTCACCCTTGATGTCTTAATTTTGTATCTGCTGGTTGTTTTTAAGCTAGTGTCTTAAACAATCTCTGTAACCTGGTGGTACTGACCACTTTCTTTTTTCTTGAGCATATTTCCACGCTTAATTTCCATCACATTAGTCACATTCTTCAGATTTTTTTTCCTGCTCATGCACAATGTCATCCGTCTACACTGGCTACCCATGCACCCTTTTCCTGTCTCCAAAGTTCTTCTTTTTACTAAGAGGTAGCATTCCATAGGATACAACTTGCCTACCTCCTCTAACTAGTTTAATTTGGGGAATGTTCAAAATTCACAAAGCAGTTTGTTTTAAAGATGAAATATGGGTCACATTGTTTGCTTAAAAGTGCTTGCGTAACCATAGTCTAATGGAAATGTTTTTAAACTCTTGCCTAAATAGAAATACGTGTTTTTATGGTATATCTTCAACAGGTTTTCATAACACATTTTAATCATGTTTGTACTTCCAGCAGGGGGCAGTATGTAAAAAAATTTTGAACTTCAAAAGTTAATCATAATGAATGAGTGAACAGTTATTAATGTTTATACTTTGTATGATTCTAAATATAGCACTGTACATTTAGCATCATTTTGAGTGCTACATTTTATTTTTACCTAGATAAGAAGATAATCTGTGGTTAGTTGCAACTTATGTAGGAAGGTAAGAAAGAAAATAGTTTTTTTCCAGTAAATGTTTATTGAGCATCTCCTGTGTACTAACACCCTGGTAGGAATTTGGGGTTTACTGATAGAGATGAAAGGGCTTGGTGTGTAGCCCATTGGTAAGAGTGCCTCCCTAGCACATGTGAGGCCCTGGGTTTGATCCCCAGCACCATACATGCGCACACACAAATTAAGATGAGTGTGTACCAACGCAGTGTAGTGAGATGGTTACCCAGCAGTTCTGTCCAGGTGTTGTGGTAGCATTCTTTGAAGTTTTAGCAGCAAGCTGTCTCTGAACGTGTGAAGAAGACTGTCAGTGTGGATTCCACTGGGAAGATGATTTAGCACGCAGTTTTCCAGGAAATCGACAGAGGACTTTGCTGGTAGAGAGACCTGTGTGAGCAAAACCGTGTAGGCATGAAGCAGTTGACGTCTTCAGAGTTTAGCAAATCAATGTTAGTGCTCTTTTACTATGACAAATTGTAGGGCTCCTGTCTCCAGTTGTGGAGGTTCTAGCGTGATGAGTTGGTCCCCTTTCTCAGGCAGTTCCTCATGGCAGGAGCACAGGACAGAGAAGTAAGACTCAGAGGGTGAGTTACAGAGTGAGGGGGAAGGACAGGGGGAGGAGGGGGGAGGGGAGGGGAGGTGGTAGGACCTTGGGTCCACAGCTTCTCTGCACATGTCCACAGTGACCTGAAGACCTGCGCAAGTACTCACTCTTCAGGGTTCTATGACCTCCTGATAATACTACCTGGGAGCCAAGCCCTTGACAAAGGGGCTTTCTCTTTCTTTTTGAGTGGGTAGGCAGTCATTCAAGATATACATGATAGCAAGCAGTTAGCTGTTTTTGTTGTTAGGACTGCGGGGATTGTATCATTCAGTTGCATCCTTTTGAGAAAATGAGGCCTGAAATTGGGATCAAGTGATGAGTTTAAGGTTATAGAGCTTACAAGGCTACCATCCATGAATCTTTTTATTGTTGTTAAGTCAACAAAAAAAGGGCCAGAGATATAGACCAGTGGCAAGCGCAAGGTCCTGAGTTTGATCCTGTTACAAAAAAAAAGTTAATGCTGGAAAATGAAAGCTACAAAAGTTAGAACCATAGGTAGAAACAGAGTCAGAAGTAGTTTGACTTTTTTTTTTTGTTTTTCTACATTGGATTGCTATTTAAGTTACTCACAGACTAGATCGAATAAAATACTCAAGTTGAAACAGATTTTGTCCCATAGTGTATTTAGTTCTTTTATCATAATTTGAATCTACAAAATTTATAATTTGAATTTATAAATAAAAACCTAGCATCTCAGTCTGTAATGAGTAGTTCTCAAGTTTTGTACGAGAGGTTGTAGTATTTGAGATCCTTCTTCCAGGACCATTTGAGGAGAAGAAAGGTTCAGGAGATTGGACTCCCAAGTTGGGTCACTTTGGAGTCTGTTTCTGTATAAGAATTCATTAAAGTGACCAGAGTTTAAAACCTTGTTGTTCAGGTAAGAATCACTCTCAATTCTAGTGGATAGTTAAAAAATAGGAACAAATTATTGTCTTCAGAGAAAACACAGATGTAGTAGTAACAGTAAAAATAAACTAAAAAAAAAAAAAAAGAAGGTCCCTCGCCTTGTCATTTCTAGGAATTGAACCAGGGACTGCTGCATTCCCAGCCCTTTCTATTTTTAAATTTTCAGATGGCTTTGCTGGTTGCCTAGGCTGGCTTCAAGCTGATAACCTTCTGTCTTCTGCACCAGCTTTCCAAGTTAGCTGGGGTTATAGGTGTGTATCCCAAGCCTGACTTAGTGGTAGACTTTTAGGGCTTAAAGAAAAGATTTTCATTTTACCCAGGCAACTTTTTATAAGCACTTTTAGCTCTTTTTGTTGAATTTTCAGTAACAGTCTCATTAAATGCTGGTGAAGAAGGAAGTAGTCAATACGTGATGCTGACCGGTGTTGTTGTGTATGGCTGTGCAGGGAGCCATGGGTCAGGAGGGACGCAATCTGAAGTGACTTCGTCTTTATTATTGTGGGAAATTACTTGTTAGTTGTAAAAATTCTTCTAGGTGTTTTCTTTTTTCTTTCTTTAAAGTGTTAATGTGAATTTACTGAGGGGTGATTTTCCTGTCTTAAACTGTGGTTGTAAGGATTAACTGAGGTTATATTCCCAAAGCATATTTTATGTGTCATGGGTAGAGCGTGTAGTAAGTAGAGAAATTAGTATCACATTAGTATCATTATGAAGGATGATGTGAAGAATGCAGTAGGATAAGATCAGAACAAAGAACTGTCTGCGAAACTATTTTCTGTTAGCATAGCGGTTACACACACTGAGGAAGGGGACCCATTGTGTGGGTCACTAGCATCCCCCCAGGGCAGTGCAAAGTGGGTGATATACAAGAGGCCATTAGAAGATTTGTGGAATGGATTGAGATAGATTCACTTGAAAAGCAGTCATGTAAGTTTTTCACTTTTTCAAACAGGAAAGCTTGTAAATTTTTTTATTTCTTCTAAGCAGGAATTGTAGACATTTAAAGGCAAATTACTTTAAACCTTTCATCTTGTAGGTCGGGAAACCAACTCTGAGAGTTCAAGTGGCAGAGTAAGGTCATACATAGCTACTTGGTGGCAGAGTGAAAAATAGCTGACTTGAGTTTCGAACCGCCTCATCCTGGTTCTTACTCTAGCTGTGGGCTTTTTACTGCTTGTAGGGCCATCTTGGAACAAGTTAATTGATCCCTGTAAGTTCTTTTCCTTCTGTGTATCAGTATATATATAGGTGGGTTTGGGGTTTTGTGTGTACTCAATATATTTTACCTAATGTTGTCCTAGGCCAGCTCATGGAGAAGATGGGGATGGGGTGAGAATTTTTTAAAGGACATTTGCCAACATTCTCAATTGGAAAAAACCTCTTCAGTTGACTTTCATTCTCTCTAAAAAGAGGTTATAAGATGGCTCAGTGGAATAAGTGCTTCCCTGGCAAGCACAAGGGCCTGAGTTTGATCCCTGGTTCTGAAAAAAAAAAAGAGGTTATAAAAAAGATGCATAGAGGTTGATATTAATGTTAGCAGGTATCCATGTATGAGGTAGGGTTTGAGGGCATCAAATTGTTAGAAAATAAAGGTTTTCTTTGTGCTTGTTTTGCAAGTTTTCTTTGCTGATGAGTGGTGGCAAAGAGAATGGTTTCCAGGGGAACTGTGAAGGAAAGAGGGCAAGTGTTGCTACAGAGTAGTGCGGTGACATTTGAAACACATACCAAAGCTACTAACCTAAAATTGGTGTCATTACTAGAAGAGTAGATGTTTGGCCTTTTAGTTTATTGCTGTTGCTATTACATAACCACGGACTTGACTATCAGACCCACGACACATTCTTTTTCTCAGTGGTCTTTTGAAGTTGAGTCAGCTAAACGTTGTTTAGAATCAAATAGATAATAAAATATTTTGTCCAAAACAAGGTATGAATATTAATTTATTGAATTGATTTTTCTTTTAGGTCTTACAAATTGACTCCCTGAAGGAGTTCCCTGAATTTTGCATATTTTTTGTTGAAAAAAGTCTACTAAAAAAAAAAAAGTGTACTAAGTGACATGTATACCAGATAAATGATTTGAAGTTGTTTAAAAAGTTCAGAAAAGTGGGCTGGTGAGATGGCTCAGTGGTCTAAAGTACCTACTTGGAACAAGCTTGGCAAAGCACAGGGACCACGGTTCAATCCCCCAGCACCACATGTCAGCCAGCCCCGCCCCCTGGTGGGCTGAGCTGGCCACACACACACACACACACACACACACAAATTAAAGTTTAGAAAAGCAAGCAGTGTTTGGACATCAGTGCTGAGAATCAGTGGGCGTGGTGGCGCATGTCTGTAATGACAGCACTGCTAAGGCTGAGGCAAGAGGATGCCCAGGAGTTGGAGGCCAGCCTGAATGACACAGCAAGACCCTGTCTCAACACCATCCCCCCCACCAAAACAAAACAACAACAACAACAAAACCCAAAAGTGAAGTTCTGTCCTCTGATAGAAGCGCAGTCGTGTTTACTTCTGTGTAGTACATCCAGCTCAAGTTCAGAAATCTTTCTTCTGTGGTCGCAACTGTTGTGGAAAATATGCTAAGTTAATTTTGGGGGCAAATTGGAATTTTAAATGTTGATATAACTGATTTACATTAAATACATATGAATATTGGTAAACCTTATCTTTTAATCAAATTTTTGGAAAAGTTATGATTAGTTTTTTCATAATGCTTTGAACTATAACTGTCCCTATTTTCTTGAAATTGAAAAGGACATTTTTTGAAATTAAATTTTTTCCCCTGAATTTTGTTTAGAGACAATATTGGTGAAAGTATTCTTTACCTGTGGGTGGAGAAAATAAGAGATGTTCTAATACGAAAATCTCAGCTGGAAGAACCTGGTAGGTTTGAAGAAGTCTATCATTGTTCTTTGAACTTGTAATGGTTGCATTTTCATGTAGATATTCTAACTCATTTTATTTTTCTTATAAAAATTTGTCCTGGTTTTGAAGTTTCTCTCAAAAGTTCATTTACATATGTAATTATGGTAATTTCTTTCTATGAGGCTTAGTCTCTGGTTTGATTTTATACTTTTATATCATTTTATGATGAATGAACTTGAGTCCAAAATATACCTATCTGTTAATATGAACTTTGTAACATGCCTCAAGAGGCTACAAATAATGTGTATCAATTAGGTTTTAGCTTTAAGTGAATTTAGCATATACAGAAAAACAATTTGACCAATGTGAAGATACTAAACTAAACTTGGAAGTGTTTTTCTGAGATCAATAATTGACATGCTGTGATTGTTCACCCTTTTGAAGTATATTTTGAAGTGGCTTTCAGTGTATTTCCAAAGTTGTTCAGCCATCATTACTAGCAGAAAATTTGAAAATTGATGTGTTCCTCTATTATTAAACTTTTATCGAGTCGCTAAGTGAGGGACAGTATGGAAGCCTTCTACTACCTCATTTCGCTAATTTTTGTTCTACTTACACAAAGGCCTTGTAAAAAGAAAAGCAGCTCCATTTAACCTGGTAAGATTTCTGAGGAGCATTTTGTTACCACTGATAGAATTATTTTCAGTGTGAGGTGAAAGAGAGATTAAAAAAGAACCTCAGTAGTTACAAATGTCTTCAAAGGTTCTTGGGGCCGGGGACATGGCTCTTCCCTGGCAAGCGCAAGGACCTGAGTTCAATCCCCGGTTCTGCAAAAAGATAAAATAAATAAATAAAAGATTCTTTACAGGGAACCAATTATTTAGAACTCTCTTATCGAAATCTGTAACCATTTACAGTTGATAGTAGTATATATTATTTTCCAGAGCATTTTTTTATGTTGCTATAGAAACAAATGTTTGTATTGCTTCTATGCTGATACGTGGCATAACAATATTCTAGATTTTTTTTTTTTTTTTTGTGGCTCTGGCTGCCTGAAGGGCAGGCGGAGCTCGGGCTTGAACTGCGGTATCCTGCTCCTGACTGCCTCTGCCTGAGCAGGCGTTAAACAACTGAGCTAAGTGCTTATTCTAGACATTTTTGAAACATTTTTGTTAACATTCTGTGGTCCATATTCTGATTTTGCTGTATTTCAAGGCGTCCGTGAGGAAAGTGCTCTCAGAATTCTCAAAATATAGTACTTGCCTTTCTCAGTTGGAACAATTGCAGAAATGGAATGTATGTCTGTAATAATTTAGGATTCTGAGAAGTTTAGTCAGTTCAACTCTTATAGATTTTAAAAATTGATATGAAAACTGACATTTTCCTTTTCCTGCCTATAATTATACATACTATAGCTACTCTTTGCATTTCAGAGTTATTAATTTCTGTTATATACTTCAACGTTTTGACTTTTAGAAAATTTGTTTGGATTTTTTAAAAAATTGTTTTTGCAGATTTTATATTAAAAGGCAAGGATTAATTAATAATTATGGAGAACTAATGAGGGTAAGAGCTAGGATCAGGGTCTGTCAAGAGAACTTTCCTTTCTAGGGCATCTACTTGTCAAGTAATTTCATTTTTGTTTTATTGTTTTGTTTTTTTTAATTTTAAATCTTTATTTTTATTTATTTTTTTAACATTTATTTATTTATTTATTGTGGGGGGCAGCTCAGCCCACCAGGGGGTGGGGCTGGCAGGCATGTGGTGCTGGGGGATCGAACCGTGGTCCCTGTGCTTTGCCAAGCTTGTTCCAAGTAGGTGCATTAGACCACTGAGCCATCTCGCCAGCTCCTGTTTTATTGTTAAACTTCTAAGTTTTTTGATTGTTTTTCTAGAATAGAAATTTTGATTTTTGAATTATGCAAACTATTTTCATTTTTAATGGGAAGTAATTTTATTTTATTTTTTTTGTGTTACATGTTTGCGATACACACTGGATGCATACATTGCGGGGAGCTGGTATAGACAACACTGTAATCCTTTTCGGCCCCCTTCCCTCCCCTTGTCCCCTTTCTGCAAGGCCTGCCTCCCTGTTTCCTGTGGCTCCCCTTTTCGCTTGCTCATTAAATATACCTTGGGTTTCTCATACAAGAGAGACTAGGTGGTGATAGCTTTCCATGTCTGCTTTACTTCTTCTGCTGTTTTGATCTCGGAGCGTGTCCACCTTCCTACAGACGACTCAAATGCAGCCTCCTTTATGGCTGGGCAGTGCTCTGTTTTGTGTACATGCCACATTTAGACAAGTTTTAAGCATACAGGAATAGTAGAAAGAGCTCGAGAGCAGGAAATGCTGCTGAGCGTGGTGGCGCCCACCCATAAGCCCAGCTACTGTGGAAGTTCAGGTGGGAGGACCAGCCTGGGCAGTTCAGGGAGACCAGGCCTCACAGCGAAGGGGCTGGGACCGCGGCTCAGCGGTGGAGCAGCCCTGGGTTCAGTCTCTGGTGCCACTAACAAAACAGCCAGAAAGGACAGGGAACTGATATAGGTGCAACACTTTTAAGTGAACTAAGGAATTTATTCACTTATCTCACTAATAACCTTTTTGTGGTTATAGGACTCTGGTTAGGATTCTACATTACCCTTAATATCTTTGTCTCTCTGTCTCTGTCTGTGTCTCCTCCTTTGAAAAGTACTGCTAATTTATTCTGTTGACTGCCCTCAGTTTAGTTTTGCCTTGTGTTTCCTAATAGTTGAAGTGACATTAGCTATTCAGCATGGCTACCATGAAATGTCATTGTGTTATTCACAGTGTGTCCTATCCAGATTGTATCATTACACTATATTATTGGCGATGTTTGCCTTGATCCCTTGGTGAAGGTAACATGGGCCAGAAGTCTCCACTGTGAAGTTACTCTGTTAAGGTTTCCCAGAGAAACAGACTCGATAGGGCTGTGTGTTTCTGTGTACAGGGAGGGATTTACTGTAAGAATTGACTTCCATGGTTGTGGAGGGCTACAAGTCCAAAATCCACAAGGAAGGCCAGCAGGCTGAATACCCACGGAGGCTTCATGCTGCACTCTGAGCCCGAAGGTTGTCTACTGAGAAAATGCCCTCTTCTTCTGTGGAGGGTAATCTAGAATTAAGGTCTTGAACTGATTAGATGAGATGATTTCTTAGATTGTGAGGGCCAAAATGTTTCATTTAAAATCATTTCATTTATTTTATTTTATTAAAATTTTTTATTTATTTATGTGTGTGTGTGTGGCCAGTTCAGTCCACCAGGGGGCGGGGCTGGCTGGCATGTGGTGCTGGGGGATTGAACCGTGGTCCCTCTGATTTGCTACAGCTTATTCTAGGTAGGTGCTTTAGACCACTGAGCCATCTCACCAGCCCCAAATCATTTCATTTAAATGTTAATCTCACCTAACGATACCTTCACAGAAACATCCAGGCTAGTGTTAAACCAGTTAAAAACACTAGTTAATATGGATGCCTTGGCTATTATTGGGTACAGTCTGGATACTGTGGCCCAGACAAGTCAGTAAAATTACTACCACATTACTGTCTCTCTTGAGGAATATACTCTGCGGCTGTGCTTATCTCCTGTTCCCTTTTAAACTTGGGCCAATATAGAAATTTTGGTATCCTTAAATGGATCTGGTCAACAAAACAAGGACTGATCAAAAAATATGGTATGTATTTAAATTTAAAATTTGTATAGTAAAGGGCACATTGCCGTTAAACCCCACATAATCCTCCCTCTCACTTTGAACACACTTACTCTATTATTCTTGCCACTTCCTGAAGCAGTTCTGCAAGTTCCTTTTTATGGTTTTATGTGGTATGATAAAAAACATGGTGAGGGCTGGTGAGATAGCTCAGCAGACCAAAGCGCCTGCTTAGGCACGCTTAGGCCAGTACAGGGACTGTGGCTAAACCCTGGTATCACATGCTGTGCCTGCCCTGCCCCGAGGCATGCTGAGCTGGCCACAGAGTCCAGGCATAGTGGCGCATGCCTGTAATTGTGGCACTGGGGAGGCTGAAAAACAGGAGGATCACTATGAGTCTGAGCGGCGTAGTGAGACCCTGTAACAACCAAATATATAACAACAACAAAGAAAACATGGTGAATGCTGCTGCCAAGTTCCAGCTAGTAGAAAACGAGGCCCATAGAAACATTGTGATGTGTCCTTACCTACCTTATTGAGTGGATCTTCCTTAGAGTTAAAACGATCACGAGAAGCAAATACTTTGAATGAATTCGAGGCACCAAGGGAGCCACAGCAGTGTGCTTACGGACAGAACAGCTTTGGAAAAGTGACCAGAACAGTGGGCTAAGTGTGTTGGAGATGAGGGAGAGTATTGTGAAGGGCATTAATGACGATGTGGCTTTTCGTGTGATCATTTTCAAAAAAGTAGTATTTTGTGAGCACGCCACATGTTATTACTGCAGTGTTTACCTAATGGGGATCTCTGTCTTCTGCCTTTTTTTCATTCGAATTCTGTGGTGAGGAAATAGAATTCTGGTTTCTTCTGTTGAAGAATAGTGTCTAGAGATTAAGACTTACTCATTTTTTAGTGCAGTTTCGTACTTGTTTTATAAATCATCCATAATATCTCGTATCCACGTAGGCCCGGTTGTAGAGAAGAAGACTGAAGAGGAAGACGATGACTATGAAGATGATCTCTTTTTAGAATATGACCCAGAAAAACTATATAGAACATTTGATTATGACTTCAGTGAGCATCAGCCAGGTATAATGTTACTAACTGGTTTCTTTTGAGAGAGTGAATCTGTAGTAGTATGTGCCATTCTTTGGGATGACATAGAAAGTTAGTAAGCCAACTTAGGAAGTAGTTACTAGTTTTCGGGTAATTAGGATTTATTATTTTCTCTGCCTTTTGTCCATTTGGATGTTTCCCAGACCTATCCGAATTCTGAGTTAACAGAAATTCACTTTTTTAAAAACTACTTTCTAGACATTTGATTTAATGATGATAAAAACTGAAGCTAAGGTAGGCTATTAATATTTTCAGTTCATACCCTGCTTTTTAAAGTGTTCTGTGTTATCATCCATTTCCCTAAGTGTCTTGCAAGGCCATCGTAGAACTGAGGGAACATTCCTTTACTGAAGGCGAGCAGTCGCCTGTCCCATTTTGCAGTAGCTCTTAAACAGTGTCCTGAGAAATGGAAGGTTTTTTAGTGGGGCCCCAGGTCTAGCGAGAGGGGCTGATGGGGAGATGAAGGGTTGGAGAGGAGACGTAGGCTGCCTCCTGGTGCTTCAACCCAAATAGCTATATTGTAATCATTTATGTATTTGTCAATTTTATAGACTTTCAGGAAACAAGATCCACCAACTAAAGAAAAAGGGTGCAAATCAACTATAATAAATAGCACAGTAGGTCTGCAGTTCACCTTGACGCGTCTGCCGTGTTTGACCTCTTACTGTATTAGTACAATATTCAAAGCCAGCTTAACAAGAGGGAAGTATCAGAGGAGGGCCCAGCGTTCTGCATAAACCTGGCTTTTGGTCTTGTGTAGCTTTGCTTGCTGAAGGAGACAGGTTGCACAAGCCAGGGTGGTTAAATTTCTCATCAGGGCTAAGGCTACTTGATGATTCTTAGCCTTGCGGAAGATGCAGAATAACTGGAAATCATGAGGCTTTTAGTGGAGTATCAGTTGGACATAGTAATGATGCATTCCATTACCTGTAGTAGGACTAGTTTCATTATAAGGTATTATATTATAATCATACAGTATAAAGTCAGGTTTCCCAACCAAGAGTCTACCAACAGCAGAATCAGTATATAAGTTGTAGAATATTAACAGCTGTCAATCTTTGTTCTCAGGACCCCTTGCATTTTTAGAAATTAAATATTGTACTAGAGAGTGTACCAGCTTAAACTACTATAATAGTCAAGGATTTGAGCCCTAACCCTTCCATTTTCACTGAGTGACCTTGACAGGTGAAAATTATAAACTGTATTCTTATAAAATAAAAGGTATTTTTATAAAGCAAATAGTCTACTATTAATAACTATCTTAGTTTAAATTTGCCATTTAATTTACATTTATTTCCAAGTCCTCCTTCCCCATTGCCAGGTCGACTGCAAGATGTTTTAAAAAAATAAATTAATTCTTTAAATTTGTAGAAATAGAAGAATTGCCTCCAGTTGATCATGGCATTCCCATTACAGACCGAAGAAGCACTTTTCAGGCTCACTTGGCTCCGGTAGTTTGTCCTAAGCAGGTAAAGTTACTGTGTCCAGCTTACTTCAACACTGTTTTACTAAAGTGATTTAAGTAAATGCGTTTATGTTAATCCCCTAATTGTTATTCTTAGGTTCAGTTGTCATGTAAGTTAATCAGATGGGTACAGGGGCTTATGCTTGTAATCATAGCACTGTGGGAGGCTGAGCCAGGAGGATTGCAACTTCAAGAACAGCCTGATCAATTTAGTGCTTCAGCAAGAGATGTCGTCTCAAAAAAATAAAAATGGGCCGAGGCTGTAGTTCAATGCAAAGGCCTTGGGTCCAATCTCCTTTATTGAAAAAAAAATGTAACTTTTCCAACTTCCATGTTACTGTAAATCGTTTTCTTTGTGTCATTGCTTTCAAAATTGCAGCTAAGCTCTATCTGGGCCTTAGCTCCTCTGTAAGAAGTCGTGTTATTGTAGGAACCTGTGATGTTTAATAGCTGGCAAGAGAAAATTATTGGTCCTGTTGAGTGGGAGTTGTGTTGAGAGGGAGTTCTGTGAAGCTTGAGTCCATCCCTCTGTTGTCCGACAGAGAGCATGGAAGACAAGAGGTGCGAGCCAGGTCTTGCCTTCTGCCTCATGGGTTTTGGTGACCTTGTTTCTGTTAGGTGACCTTATTCCAACCCAAGGGAGTAAATGGAGTGCCTGAGAAACTATTCCTCAGTCTTTGCCTTTCTTCTTTCAATCATGTAACCCAGCCTTAACTTTATTGATGCATGAAGCTGTTGTATTTCTATATGAGAAGTTAAATAATAATTTTTTTAAAAATTGCATTGTGA
>NW_004524651.1:470619-471999 GCF_000260255.1 Octodon degus | reverse complement strand
ATAGTAATAGACTTGTAAAGTATTTGGAAAATGCGGGAAAAAAGAACTGGAAGGGCAATTGATCATTTTCTGCTATTAAATGTAACATAATATTTTTGTGTATTTTCTGTGTAAGTTTTGATTTTTCAGTGCTTCATCTTTGTGTGTTTCATTTTTCTTAACACAAAAGTGTTTCCCTAAAGCTATATGACAAGTACATTTTATTTATTGAAACCTGAGATAAATTTAAGTTCAACTATGCTGATTAGAAGAAACGGATTGAGTTGAGGATTGTAGTCAAGAACATGACTGTGTGGTACTGGGACTGTCTTCATGTATTTTATGTCTTCATATATTTTCAGCATATTTTTTAATCTACATCATAACTATTTTTTTAACTTTTATATCAGATCACTAATTTCACCTGAATTTCCATTTAACTTATTTTATAGAGCAGATTTGAAAAATTTTATATTGATATAAATTTTTATCTTTTTAAATTTTTATCTTTTTTAAATTACTGTTTTTTATGGTACGCTGTTACATTTTGTGAACAAGACAGTCTTGGTAATTTCTCTGAGGATACTAGTCAGAATTATTCAAAATTCTCTTTGTTCTTAGGAGAATGTCCTGTGTTCCTTTATAGTGAGATGTCAGTTTATTTTAGTACTTCTCTTTCATGTATGTTAAAGAGGAATCTTTTTTTTTTCTCTCTGTATTTAGGACAGGGTCTATAGGGTGTACAGGATCTCACTACGTAGATCAGACTCACAGTGATCCTCCTGTTTTCAGCCTCCCAAGTGCTGGGATCACAGATGTGTGCTACCATGCCTAGTCTCAATTGCCGTCTCAGCGTGCCCTGGGGGCAGGGCTAGCACGGCAAGTCGGGGATCGAACCCTGGCCACTGCGCTCTGCCTAAGCAGGCGCTTTAGTCCACTGAGCTATCAGGTCAGTCTCATTCATGTATGTTTTTCTCAAATATCAACTAAGTTTTCACTTGTTCCTTCATTCTTTAGATATTATTTGATTTACATCATCCATCTTCATTTTCCTTTTTTTGTCTGTTTTTGTTTTTGTTTTTTCCTTTTTGAGACAGGATCTTGCTATGGAGCTCAGGCTGGCCTTGAGCTCACTTTGTAGCCAGGCTGGCCTTGAACTCAAAGCGATCCTCCTGCCTCAGCCTCCTGAGTTCTGGGATTGCCAGTGTGCCACCATGTGTGGCTAATTTTTAGTCTTTAAATGATACCTTTTCCAATTTTTGCCACAGTTGTGGGTACTTCTTCTGGCTTGTTTTTTTGTTTTTGATTCAGTGTGATGTGGAGAAAAAAACACAGTTGTTATGCTCATTTGACCATCCTGGTTCCGAATTGTTCTGAAATCCTTCAGGCAGGTCCATCCTG
>NW_004524651.1:468418-469454 GCF_000260255.1 Octodon degus | reverse complement strand
GGGCCAGCACTGCAGGCCTGGGGATTGAACTCCCAGCCAGCCCTGCTAAAAGGAATTTTAATATATTTTTAGTGAGTTAGGATCATTGGTTTAAAAAAAAATGGGGGATTAGATGCTTTCAGTGATGGATATATACTATTAAAATAATAATAGTTACATTCGTTGATTCTGCATGTTTATTGAGTACAGAGCCTGTATTAATAGAATTGATTTCAGCATTTCTGCCAGTGAAGAAAAGTAAACTTTAATGATCATATGATTGTCAGCTCACAGCTGAGTTTGATAACCTAGTTTCACTTATCTCTTTGTTACAGTCCCCTCTTTGTTTAGTTGGTTACTACTGTAACAGTCTTGTGCAGCAGTGTTGGCTCTAAGTCACCAACAGGAAAAACTAAGTCATATGCTCATTGGTCAGTTTTGAGCTCCCGGTTTACGTCTTTCAGTACAGTTCTGAGTGTTTTGATAACCTTTCTTTTTGTTCCCTATCATTAAGCCATCACTTGTTGTTTCTCAAAGCTGTTGTGCCTCTAGTGATCCCCTGCCTCCCGTGTAATTAATGCTGTAACACAGAGAGCTGAGCTTCTCAGAACTGTGTGTCTGATAAGCCCACAGAGGCACAAAGGGGGGGCTGTGGGACCCCTTTGGAATAAAATAAGTGAACTTGATTTGGTGCATAGACTGAGTTGTGTGTTTTGAATGCTTAGAGTCCTTCTGGGGTTGCTTCCTGGTACTGGGGCTGTGTTCTCCCTTCAGAGTTAGTGGGTGCTCTTTGGCTGCGGTGCACACTGCTCCTGGATGCTGTACTGTTATCTTCCTCGGGTATGAGGGAAGGGTTAGGGAAGATTTCTGTGGGTTCAATTATTTTTCTTAATTTAACAGTATTGATGTATGTAGTCAAGTTTGCTTCATTGTTCCATAAATTTATGATGTGAAACTGTAATCACAACAGTAATCTAAACAATACCTAATTCTTTATATTTGCCTTAAGTTTGCCATATAGAATTTTGTTCAGAGTATACTTTTTCTTTTACTTTTT
>NW_004524651.1:456802-464373 GCF_000260255.1 Octodon degus | reverse complement strand
ATGGAGGTCTATAAATTACATTTTTACTATCATGGTGTACATGCTAGTAAAGTTTTCAGCTTTTAAAAATACATTTTTTTGCTTGTACATACGTGTTTGCAGTACATAATGATTTATTGTGGGGAGTTTGCCCAGGTACTGAACACATCTCAGGTCTTTTTGTCCCCTCCCGCCTCATCCCTCCCTGCTCCCTGCAACTTTGGTTTCCCTTCCCATTTGTAGTTTCTTTCTTTTTTTTTTTTTTTTGTACTTAGTACAGGGTCTCATAACACAGATCAGACTCATAGTGATCCTCCTGTTTTCAGCCTCCCAAGCGCTGGGATTACAGGTGTGTACCACCACACCAGTCTCAATCTCCACCAGGGTGGGGCCATCGAACCCAGCCTTTGTGTCTGCCTTAAGCACACGCCTTAATCCGCTGAGCTATCTGGCCGGCCCTCCAGTTGCAGTTTCTATTTCCATTTTTTTCTTCAATTCCCTTTCCCTTCCCCCTTCCTCTTTTGTTCTCCTTCCTGTTTGAAAGAAGTCTCCCTACTTCCTGTTGTCTTCTCTTTTGCTCTTTATATGCAAGTTTGGGTTTCTCCTGTAAGAGAAACCATCCGATATTTCATCTGTACCATTGGGGCACAGGGGCCTTGCTAATCTTTTCTGTGTAGGTCTAGTTGTTAGTACAAGTTTTCAGCTGTTCAGGACTCAGTTTTACAGGAAACCATTGTCCAGACTCAAGAAATCCACTAGGTGGCATAGCTTAACTGGCAAGATAAAGCCGGCATTGAATTTGCCAAATGTATTCTACTGCGATGTTGCTGTATGTTGTTGTTCTGAATACCAACTTTCTAGGTAACGTAAATGGACAAAAATTATATGATTCATCTCTAATGCTTATTATCTAAAAGACATTTTAAAGAGAAGTCAGTCTTTGTATTCAGGTGGGTAAAATAAGGAAAGAAAAACATAAGAATGTGGTATCCATCTTGTTTGTGTGATTTGATTTCTTTTACTGGATCTGAGGCTTTTAATATGCATATGTTTTTTGCTGGGGAGGCTGTACCGGAGATTGAACTTGGGATCTTGAGCTTGCCAGGGAGCTGCGTAAGCCACTGAGCTATGTCCCTGGCCCTAAAATATTTTTATTAGTACATATGTGTTATACAGAGGAGTGGGTTCTGGTTGGCAGACTTGCACATACATAACACCCATTAGTCATTTTGCCCCCACAGCCCCTTCGTCCACCTTTCCCCTCAGTTACGCATTTGTGTGTGGTGGAGTTCTGTGTGTATAATATATTTTGATCTTATCCATCTCCCAGATCTTAGGCTCTTTGAAAACATGGGTATACCATGTATTTATTTTATATCATTTCATCGTATCTGTTCTTACAATGCTTCTAAATAGTAGTTTCCCAATAAATGCTTTTCAGTGATTGCTTTTTATTGCTTCATAGCTTCAAGGTTAAATGAAGTGAAGGAACTGTCAGCTACGTAGGTTTATCTTCCCATGAAAACAGCATTTCCGATGGCATAAAGGAGACGACTTTTGATTCCTAGCTTTTTAAATATGAAAAGAGGGAACATACTGGGTAGCAAATCATTCATGAAAATGTAGCTCATGGAGTTTAAGAACGAGTTTTTTAAGAAAGGAGTGCTGATTTTAGAAGGAGTCAAATGGACTGCGACAAGGATTGAGTGAGGACCTTCATACTGTTGTGAAGTCTCGCAGCGTAACCCTGTTATGTGTGTGTTTCTAGAATATATTGTGAGGGTAAACAGACCTTCTTGCAGGACTGTGAGGACGACGGGGAGACGGCCGCTGGTGGACGCCTGCTCCATCTCTTGGAGGTGAGTCCAAGGAGCGCTGGGTCTTGGTCTATGGGAGCCATAAAATTTCTCAATAAACCAGAGCTCCTCTGAGCAATAATTAAATCAGTTAAGCAGTATAACGTATTGTTTAGTTTAGTAGTTAACTTTTCAGCATTGAGTGGAAATTTTAACCAGTGGATATGGAGTAGAAAACAACTTGTTTATAACAAAGGTTTCTGTTTTTAAGACAGAGAGTAGAAGAAAATTTCAACTTTGGGAAAATGTCTCTTTTTGTTGTTGTGGTTTTTCTCTCTTTATGGAAAGTCTGGCAATTAAATATTGGAACTTCTGGATAGATCCACAGTTTTTAAAAATGAAAGTGCGCATCTCATATTTATGTTCTGAGCCATTTTGTTGATTGTCTTGCAAAATTTATGTAGAATTTTAAAATTTGTTTTAGTAATGGTGTGTTGAAGTTTTAGGAGTTCTTAAAAATTGTTCATTTTTCCTTTTTCACAGAATTCTACTCTGGCTTTGTAGGTGCAGTATCTTTTGGAAGTTCTTTGCATATTAATCAGAGTTTCTCTTTTCAGATGGTTCAGTTTAAATTTTTCCTGGCCCATTTTAGTTTATCTTGTCCTTTCTCTTTCATGCTGCTGGATTATCTTCATCTATCTGGTGACCATTGATTGTCTATTAATTTTAAGAATGGATTATTTTGCTCTAAGGTAGTTACTGTGGTTTCTTCTATTTTATGTGGGACTTTGTTTTCTCATTAGCTAGTTCCCTTGAGTAGGAATTCCAAGTGTCAGTCAGGCCTACATACGGGACCCTTCATTTTAAAGGCAACCTTTGATAGATGTCGTACTCATGAAGACCTCATTAGTAGGGGTTGCCAATTACTCTTGGACTCCCTATTCGCCCCCCTTTTTTTTTTTTTTTGTATTTTAGAGAAGGGCCTACAGGGTATTCAGGGTCTCACTACTAGACTGGGCTCCTAGTAATCCGCCTGTTTTCAGCCTCCTAAGAGCTGGGATTATAGGCGCGCATCACTGTGGCCAGTCTTTAATAATTTGTTCAGAAGCAGATTTTTTGCTGTTGTTTGGCCTGGTGGCAAAAGGGTGCTTAAACTGAGTTGTTGTGGTTGAAGTCACCGGGAGCTCAAACCCACTGCGTGGTCTCCCCTTCACCCTTCCTGCTTGGCAGAAGTGTGGAATGGGAGGGCTCCGGGACACAGCACTGACTTCCACATTCCCTCCAATGCTAGTATTTTGCCCCCTGCAGACTCATACGGTTCTGCCACTAAAGTCACTGGGAAATTTTATGTGCAATTGTGTATGTGGGTTACTTCATTCTCCTTTAAAACTTATATTTATACATGTTTTTCTGTATCTATGCTTCTGAAAATGACAGATTTTGAATGTAAGGAATGTCATGGTGGTAGTGTCACGCTGGTATGGAGGGATTCTGCTAGGACCAGATCGCTTCAAACACATCAACAACTGTGCCAGAAACATACTACTGGAGAAGAACTACATAAGTTCTCCTGTAAGTGACTTTTGGTCATGTACAGAGAGCTGCCTGTCGCAGCCTGTGAAGTTAGGAAAAGAAAGTTAAGACTGAATCAGAGTGTGCAGTATATTAGTTAAGCTGAGGAAGTTTGAGGCTCATGCCTTAGTCAAAAAATGTGACTGGACAGTCACATGACCTGGAGCAGATCACTTCGTCTGTATCCTGCTGTCATAGCTTCATAGAATTTATATTAGGAAAACCTCTAAAGACCAACTAGTTTCTCCCTCCTGCACTGAGGCTCACAGAGAGATTAGAGCTGATGTTACACTGGACAGATGTTCTTTAAAAGTCTACAGAATTCTAGAATTTTCTGCCATTAGTACCAAAAATATTTTTTGTTTCCCTGACATATCTCTAGATACTTTCTTCATTTATACTTAGAATTTGTTTTATGTTTGAAGCATGCTTATATCTTTTTTTATTTAGGCTTTACTGCCTTGAGAAACAGAGGCAGATTAAATAATATTGAAATTGTTCAAGCACAATTCTACTAGATAAGTGTTTTTCTTCATTGTCCTTAATTGTCTTGAAAACACTGTAATGGACTATAAAGAGAGAGCCATTTAAGACACAAAGATGACACACATGAGAGTAATCACCAGTGTATATAGGGTGTGTGAATAGATGCAAGCTTGTGTCTTAGTATGAATGGAGACATACTATATTGACTTGTGGTTTTATTTTTTTCCAGGAGGAATCATCTAAGGGCTTGGGAAAGAACAAAAAAGCAAAAAAGGACAAGAAGAAGAGTGAAAATTAATACTTGAGGCTGCATGAGGGGTCACTCAGCCTGTAGTTACACACACATTCGGGGTCATGGAGGAATCTTGCAGAGAGCGACTGCACCACTCGGCCCTGCCATTGTGAACACCAGCACTAGCTTTTCTTCTTTGGTTTTATCATCTGCCAAAAGTGGAGAAGTTACGATATATTCATGTGTGTTGTGGGCTTATTTGGGAGAACTAATTTGAACTTAATCACTCTTTCATCCAATTTCAGGAAGGTAGCAGTTGCCCAGGGCAGTACCTGAATTAACTGTCCATTTCAGTACGTGTCAAGTGCCTTTGTTAGGTGGGGAAGAAGTGTCTCCTGAGGACGATAAGGACCTGATTTCTTGTCATAGAGATTCTCATGTTCTAAATGAATATTGCCTTTTACTGCTCTTTATGGCTTATTGGAATAGGAGCTCATTGAAGATTGATTTTGGAGAGCTTTTTCTTGCAATTTTAGTTCACAAGTCTGTCCCTTTTCATTTTATAGTGTTCATCAGTGAGTAATAGATGAGTGAAAATCAGGAGTCTCCATCTGTAGTTGCGTGCTGAGCTGGCAACTCGTCTACCCTCTTTGTTAGCCTGCATGTCACGCCTTAGTTTCTGTCACAAATTAGTGGTTATGAAATACCAAAAAAATGACTTTCTCATCTGTCTTTTTTTAATTCTTATAAAATGGCAAATACAGAGTATCAGTGGGCTTCTTCCAGCCCTGAGGTGTGTTCATGTAATATTCTGGTCTCTCGTAACAACCTGGGAGAACCTTTCTTGTGATTGACATTGAGGAATCAGAACACTGGTGGAAGCTGAGCTTTGGTCAGGGAGACATGGGTGGAGGTACAGAGTGACACCGGCATTGGACGGAGTTGATCAGCTGGCTTTCTCAGTTCTATAATTTTGAAAAGAAGAAGAGGAGCACATCTCTTGACTGGAAAAACAAAAAAAATCATCCCCCCCTGCCCTTTTTTTTTTTTTTTTTTTTTTTTTTTGCCTCTCTTTTCAAATCTGGCTTTTTGTCAGTGTTTTATGTTTCTTTCATCTGCAAGTTACTTTAGACCTTTAGGTAATAAATTAACCTTTGAGATACAATAAGTCATGACTTGCTTCCTTTCTGGTATGACTGTACATCATTTTTAAAGGTTACAGTTGGTCATGGATTCGTCTGAGATTCCCTTCCCAAAGGAGGGAGCAGAAATTAGGAGGCATTTGTGGGAGGGCGCTGGAGCCTGAGAAAGAGCAGAGGGTGGGCAAGTGGCATTCCTCTCTTCTCCTGTGTTTTATCCTTAAAAGATCCAATAGCCAAATCTTCTGTCTTATGTGGTATTTTTAATAACCTAATAGCTTTACATGGTGATTCATTTTGAGACATGAAATCATACTTCTTGCCATTTAATGTTGCAGATTATTAAAAGCCAAAGGATGACTTTGTATGTATATTTGGAGTACTTCCCTAATTTCCATCCAATGCTAATAATACGTGCTATATAGTAACTATTAAAGAAGTTAGAGGCTGTTTATTAAGATGAAAAAAATTTCCCAATTTTGGCTTTTAACACTTGTGACAGGTGATAGAAAACAGTAAGAATTTGATGCTGCAACAAAGAAATGTAAGTTAATTTTTCTGCCTCATCAGAAATTTTTTTCTTGCTGTTTTATCTAACATTTGAGTCCTTAAAGAAAACATCATTTATATCTATGATTTCATTTCTCCTTACTTCAAAAAAATCTTACTTTTTGCTTCTTTTTATAAAATTACTAGCCATATTTTTGAATTTAAAATACTAATTTTCTTTGCCCAAGTCAGTTAGCTGATTAATAAGAATAAAAGTTCTCCAGTTCTTAAACCTGAATTATTGTGTACTCTGCCACTAGTGGAAATTCTAGTAACAGTATTTGTTTTTTATTTAAAATTCTCTGAAATAGAAAATTTCCTCTAAATAATTTTCTATAATCAAATATGTTGTGGCATATTTCACAGTATGTTATATTACAAATACTTTCCATATGGCAGAATATAAAAGCAAGTGGAATACCCTTTTTAAATGGTAGCAGTGGCTGCGTACAGGTATGCTATGGCGGTGTTACCCTACAGCAGCCTATTTAAGGAGGATTTTATCACGTTAATCATAACTGTGGAAAGATAGCATGATAAAAATCTTGTGTGCAGGACAGGTGGAGCTTACTGGAGAGAGTATATAACCCATATAGAGATGACCATTATAAATGTTTGCTATATACGTTTATTATTTTTTGTATGCTTGATTTTTGTATATATGGCTATTTTACCACAAAAATGGTATTAGACTGTATATACTGTTTTGTATTCTACGTATTTCATATAGAGGCATATTGTTAACATTTTTCCATGTCAATAAATATTCTTCTATGGCTTAATTTCTTATGCAAATATTGTATTCTATCTTCTGGGTGAGTCAATTAAGAATAATATCCAAGTTATTTTTAATTTTTAAGTTTTTGTTGGTGAGTTTTACTTTTTTTTTTTTTTCCACAAGTGTTTTTTATAGAAAAGCATTTCGTAGTCAAACCCATTAAGGCTTTTATTTTCACTCAAAATTAGTCCACTTGTTTAGTCAGTGGCAGCAAGAATTACAAAGTTGAGGAAGAGGCAGTATTAGGTACTTGCCTGTGAATCATTAAGAAAGAAAATAAAAGGACCAGCCAGATAGCTCAGCGAACTCAACAGCCCACTCAGGCAGAGAGTTTTACTTTTTAATTGAAAGCTTTTAGTTTGTTTGTCCTGCACAATCAATGTATTCGCAGCTCAGCCTGATCCTTGTGCCTTCCCCTCCCCACCCTCCTCCGCCCCCAGACTCGGATCCCCTGCCATCTCCACGAAGCAGGGGATCTAGCTTTGTGTTTCCTGTCAACGTGACTGCATTTCCTGTCTCTCGCACTCTTTGTTCGTTTGTCTGCTGAGGGGCGTATTGGCCACTTCCGTAATTCAGCTGTTGTGAATTGTGCTGTTATGAACATGGGTAGACATGGATCACTGTAATGTGATAGTTCTTCTGGCAAGTTATCTGGAAGAGGTCTAGCTGGGTAAAATGGAAATTCTGTACTGAGTTAAAGAGTCTCCATAGTGGTTTCCATAATGATTGTAACTGATTTATAGTCCCATCAACTGTGTAAAAGGTTTTCTTTTTCTCTACAACCTTAAAGCATTTGTTATTTTTTTGAAGTCATGACAGAAATTTGTACTGGAGTGAGATGGAATCTGAGTTTTGTTTGATTTGCATTTTTGGCATAAAAATGAGTATTTTTTCATGTATCTGTTGGCTATTTGCTTCTTTGGGAAAGTATCTGTTTCAATTTCCTATTTTTTTTAAATTATTTATTTTTATTTATTACATTTATTTATTATGTGTGTGTGTGTGGCCAGCTCAGCCCACCAGGGGGCGGGGCGGGCTGG
>NW_004524651.1:449198-455971 GCF_000260255.1 Octodon degus | reverse complement strand
TTTGGGAGTGTTTTGCTCTTGTTACTCAAGATTGCTTTTGCTATTCTAGGTCTCTTCTAATTCCATATGATTTTAGTATTTTTTTCTAGTTCTATGAAAATACTGTTGTTAATTTGATTAGGATTGCATTATATCTACATACCATTTTTAGTAATGTAGTCATTTTGGCAACACTGATTCTGCCTGTTTGGGAACAGGGCTTTCTATTTTGGGATGACCTCTTCAGTGTCTTCTTTACAGAACACTATAGTTGTCATTGGAGAAGTATTTCACTTTCTTGGATTAATTGCATGATAGCTGTTTTTTTTTTTTTTTTTTTACAGTACCGGGGATTGAACTCAAGATTCTGCGTTTGCCAAGCAAGCACTTACTCTACTGAGCTATCTCCCCAGCCCAAATATTTTGTTTTCTTTTTTCTTTCTTTTCTTTTTTTTTTTTTGGTGGTACCAAGGGTTGAACTCAGGACCTTGTGCTTGCCAGGTGAGCACTTTTTCCACTGAGCTATCTGCCTGGCCCCATGATAACTTTTTTAAAGTTACTGTGAATAGGTTTGTTTTCCAGATTTTTTGCTGGGTTCATTTTTGGTGTACAGTGTTTTTCAGCTTTTCACTGTTACAAACAAATGAGAAAAACTGCATCTTTTTTTTATGAACTTAGGACAGGGTGTTCAGGGTCTCACTACTAGAGCAGACGCGTAGTGGTTCTGTTTTCAGCCTCCCAAGCGCTGGGATTACAGGCACGCACCACCACACCCAGTCTGTCGCCATCTCAGCGTGCCCTGGGGTGGGGCCCGCACAGCATGCCTGGGGATCGAACCTCAGCCGCTGCGCTCTGCCAAAGCAGGTGCTTTAGTCTACTGAGCTATCTGGCCAGCCCAAAAGTGCACCATTGTATGAAGATTTGGTATATATTTTTGTTTTCTTAGGAAAAGTTAGAAATTGAATTTCTTTGTCAAAGGTTAACATATTGTTTGTTTAGCCAAATTGCTCTCTTAACAGTTTTATCTGTTATGTCTCTTTTAACAGTTATGTCTCTATTAGTATTATATTAGAATATACTTCAGATTCCAGTCAGAGGTATGGGATTATAAGTCTAGTAGTTAAATGTCCAATTTATAGTTTAAAAATTAAGCTCTGTTTTTAAGTAGCTGTAGAAACAAAAACAGAAAAATAGAACAGTCTTGCATATCCATAATCCACCTTCTCTGGCAATAATGTTTTAAAATGCTACACAGCACAGTTTTAAAACCAGGAAGTATAGTCTAGATATGATTCTTTTGTTAGATACATGATTTACAGATGTCTTCCTACTGTTCTGCAGCTTGTCTTTCATTTGCCTAGAAATATCTTTTATGGAATAAAGTTAATTCATTTTTCAGTACTAAGGATTGAATCCAGGGATGCTGTAGCACTGAGCTATATAACTCAGCCATTTAAAAAGATTCATTTTGAGACAGGTCTTGCCAAATAGCCTAATCCGGCTTTGGACCTCCACTCCTCTTGCCTCAGCTTGTTGAGTAGCTGGGGTAAAAGGTGTGTGCCTCTGCTCCTGGTTTGAAATTGTTAATTTCGATGCAATAATAGTTCATCTTTTTAAAAACTAAGTTTTTGGTGTCATGACCCATGACACAAATCATAACAAGGTCCAAGCCTGAAGGTAAAATACTTGAGCCTAGGTGCAGCCCAAGCCCAGGACCTGTGAGTGCGTGGGAAAGCTTCCACGCTCCCCTGCATCCGCCAGATCCCTCCGGACCGAGCCCAAGCCCAATGTGTGAGTTAGACCTTTAGCTGTGCTCTCAGGACTCCTCCAAAACCTTCCAGAACCAGCCCGGGCCCAGCATGTGAGTGAGAACTGCTGCGCTCTTGGGACCCCTCCAGACCAAGCCCAAGCACAGGCCCCACACATGTGTGGGAGAGCTTCTGCACTGCCCTTCGCCTGCTGGATCCCTCCAGACCCAGCCCAGGCCCACTTGTGAGTGAGTCCTTCTGTCCTGCTCTCTGGACCCCTCCAGACCCAGCCCAGGCCTGGCATACAGGCCTAGCATGACATTCTGCAACTGAAGACCCTGCAGAGAGGCTAGGGGCCAGAACCATCCAGATAACGCAGGAACAGAATCTTGCCAGAGGAACACAGCAGGTTCACTTCCAAGGGCTGCAGCAGGAAGAATCTGAGCACAGCAGCCAGATGCAAGCCAGGCACAACTGGATGAATTCAAACTTCATAGATCTGCACCTGGTAAACTGAGACACTTTGCTAGACCCAGATCTATAAGAGCATCCTCTCTCTCTCTTGACAGAGAGGGGGCAAAAGGTAACTGGGATGAACTAGTCTGCCTGGAAAACACCAGGTACATCAAGGGGAGGGGATCAGACAGAACTTAGCGGAACTAACCTAAGTACAAATTCCCAATTTAATATCTGCTTAGCTATACAGACATAATGATTGCTCTTACTGTCTAAAATACAAACCCATTAGTTACAAAAGTTTGTCAACTGCTAAATATCACTACCTATTATTCGTATTCCTAATTGTAGTTCTGTAAATACAAAACTATAACTGCCTTAACCATATAATCTCTCTTGGGTAAGAATTTCAGTAGGTGCTAAGGTTATAACTGCACTAAAGCTCTACACCAAAGACCAGAGGACAGTGCTATACAAAAGGACAAAGAGAGGGAGCAAAATGCAATCTCAGGTCCTGAGCCCACCCAGAACAAATGCAGGAGACACTAGCACAGAAGAAATTGGGAATCATACAGCTGAAATGTCAATTAATAGCGTCTGAAGTAAAGAAGCAACTGCAGAAAGGTATAGAGGAACTCAGATCAGAAATAACCTCTAAAATACTTGGGCCTTATCATTAAGGAAACGCAAAGGCTGGGAGAAGACAAACCAAGACTTTACTTCAGCCCAATACCCAAAGACAGCTAAAAGGATTCCTAGAAATGACAGGCGTCTGTCACCTTTGAATAACATGGTATGGCAAGACAGCATGATCCCTCTGTCAGCTGATAAAAGAAGCCCAAGAGACAGATACTTATGTTTTAACCCAAGCGCTTGATTCTCAAACAGCACTCCACAAGCTTACACAAGTGCTTTCAAAACGCCTCAGCACTGCGCCTACTGATGGGACACTGTTTCAATCTGTATGTTGATGCAGAGCGAGACGTGGCTTTGGGAGTGCTTTCAGAGGATCACCAGCCTGGAGCACACCAGCGTCAAATTAGATAAAGTGATGGCTTGCATGTCCTAGAGCTGCGACTGCCATTGCTCTCCTGGTACCCGAGGCATCTATTGGGAGCTTGGCTGGAGCCCCTCATGTAGACTGAGTGCACAGTGAAGGCTTTAAGACAAGACAAATAGTATGATTCGTGGGGTCCAAGGTCAGAACGCTTGCAACTAAGAGTTCTCTGGATCGTTCACATTTACTGAATTTTTGACAAGTTTGGGAGGCATGAGGAAAAGTGAATGAAAAAACTGAAATGATGGAGGGAGTGAGCAGGACCTTGAGAAGTTATAACAAAGATTTTCTAGCAGTGAATTTTTCCAATTACAAGAACTGTTTCATCTCTAGAACAGTTGCTCCCCTAGAATTGGACTGAAAGCCAGATTTCTGCAGCTGCATCAAGTGTCATGTTGTCTTCGGAGCACTGTGGTCAGCATTTAACCCTTACACAGCCCAGCCCTCAGCAGGCATTCAAGTTGACTTTAGACAAAGAAATCACTTTGTCTCATTGGCCTAGCTGGTAAATACGTGGGATGGACGCCCCCTGAGCAGGGTATGTGCATCCTAACTTCATAGATCAAAGACTGGTTTGCAACAGACTAATTTAATTGCCGAAAAATTAGAAAAAAAAAAAAAGCCTCCAGTGTCATTCACTGTTCTAGTAGAACCAGTTTGCAGCCCTTGCTATCCCCTAGATAGACAAGCATGCTGAGACTTGTGTAGTTACAAAGCAAGAGTATCAGAAATATCAACAAGCCTGTGAATTTACCATGTCTATGACATCATGTTTCTAGTCTAGAACTGTGTTGCACTGGTTTATTCACTTGACATCTGTCTTTGTCCTTTCCCTAAGATTAGATGTCATACAACACATTGAGGCCTTGGCTAACTATACTCCATGGGCCTTAAGTGACTCCTTGACTGGTCTCTCTTTCCTAAATAAAGAAGTAAAATTAATGAGGCAAGCTATCCTCTAAAATCAGATGGCATTAGACATTTTAACAGCAGCACAGGGGGACACTTGTACAGTTATAAAAGATAAATGCTGTGTGCACATTACTGATCTTTCTGCTAATATCTCATTGGCTGTCTAACATAGTAAACAAAAGGTTAATGAATGCTAGTCTAGGTTCTAAAATTCCCTTGACCTCTAGACCTTCTACTTTCTTTGTGAGAGGCTATTACTGCTCTTTCTGATGGAAACATTTGTTGGTCATATTCATAATAGTCTTATTGATCATATTACTTGGCCCACACATCTTAACTATTTTTTTGACCCTGATTCTTCCAGACTTAGAGCTACATGCCTACCCAAGACAAGGGTGTCTAATCAAGGGCCTCTAGATAGATCCTCTAGAGAGCATCTCTGACTGCTGATCACAATTACAACCCCTTCAGCTAGAAGTAGCCAAAATGGTCATCACCCTGGCCTCCTATGGCAGTTATGGATGCCTCTTCAGAGAGGAAAATATAGACAGCTAAGTTAGGTAGAAATAATATAGCCATTCAAAAAGGGCTAGGCCCTTGACAGAGTCAGTACAGAGGATAAAAATGGAGTTCCATCCATTGAAGGTCAGTCCTCAAGACAAAGAAGAAATGATCGGGTCTGCATGCCTACCCTAGGGATAATCTATATACTATGATTGGTATTACCTGGTCTAATAAAGTCTAGATAGATACCAGTCACCTGGGTGGATGACCAGGACCTACTAATTCATTTCTTCCTAAGAAAGGTCCTTGCTTTTTCCAAACATACTTTGTATGTGACCCGCTTCTCCATTAGGCCAATATTATTTCAATAACTATTCTTATAGTCTTACTAGTTGATCATTCTTTTGACTCATGTTGTAACAACTTGTGATTTTATACCTACCTGGTGATATTGCCCTATAAAACTTCCCTTGAGAAGTAGTCTCTTTGGCAACCCACTTTCATGTCCACTCCTGTCTTTCAGAAGCTATCTCTCTATAAGTATTTCCTACACTCAATGTCCATTGTGCCTTAGAATTCACTCTTTGATTTTGGAGCCATGAAGTTGGTGTATTTGACATTTAACAGGTTGACAGTTACATATCATTTCTCCTATATCAATGCAGTCATAGCTGGTATTTATAACTATGTTTTACTATCCATTTTATGTTCCCTTGGCAAACACTTCAGCATGTCTTGATTCTTTTCCTGGTGGACTGCCCCATACCTTTATTCCTGAAGGTTCTGGGCCATTTGGTATCCTCCCTGGATTGGATTGTTGTGATTTCCAACTGACCTGAATATCAGGTCATAGTAGTACTAAAAATTGCCCTAAGGGATCTTCTGCACACCAAGTATATACTTTCCTCTGTTGTAGAATAAACAGTCCAATTCCCCTTGATAGTGTATGGCAGTTACGCCTGCTGGTATTGTAACTCTTTTTAGCTTGTATATCCAGAGCCAGGAGGAACCCAAAGTACCCAGGGGAAGCCTTAGCTTTTAGTTTAGTGGAACCACTGTTGTGCTTTCTGGTACAAGCCTTCTGTCTCTGAAACCAAGACTTCTAGGCCATCAGAGCATAATGAGGTCACAGGAATAGGACACCAACAATGAGAGTTCTAGTTACGCCACATTTGCATGAAAGGTGAATACCTTTTCATTTTAATTATGCTTTGTGGTGTGTTTGGTAATGTCAGTGTTTTAATTTCCCAGATGACTAATACAGTTCCTTTGTTTAATTTTTAAATGTACTTTTTTGGAGGACACTGTTCAAATATGTGTTTGCAGTAATGGTTAAAATTTTCCTAGGGAGTTGGTGTATGTGAATAACACGTCTCAATTCTCTCTCTCTCTCTCTCTCTCTCTCTCTCTCTCTCTCTATCTCTATCTCTATCTCTATCTCTATCTCTGTTTGCCTCATCCCCTGTGCTCCCCACCCCTCCATGCTCCTTCCAGCACTTGGGTCCCTTTCTATTTGCAGAAACTCTACTTCATCCTTCTTCAGTTCTTCTCTCACTTTTCCATTCCCACTCTTCCCTCCATCTCTGTATTATTTTATCTGAAATGACTGAGTTATCTCAACAATAGCACTTTTTGTTCCTTCCAGAAATGGAAAAGGGTGGTCGTGTTATCAAGTCTGATCACAGATAAAGTAAGGTTAGTTTTGCATTTCTATGAACATAGTCTATCAATTTCAGCACCCGTCAGCCCAGGCTATGAAATATAGCTTCACTGTACTAGTATAGTATAATAAACCATGGATACTCTTTATCATCAGCTTTATAATTTATAAAAGTATGAGTTATAATTCTTGTCTCTGTTACTATGAGGTTGAAATTGAACGTTTTCTGTGATGACTTAGTATGCGAAAAGAATTCAATAATGTCTTATCTTTTTTTTTGAGACAAGGTCTTGCTATGCAGCTCAGACTGCCCTTGAACTCATTTTGTAGCCCAGGCTATGCTTGAATTCATGGATTCTCCTGCCTCAGCCTCTGGAGTACAGGGCTGACAAGTGTATGCCACCATGCCTGGCTTGAGATTGCCGTTTCTGAAGATTTTAACAATACCTACAATCCT
>NW_004524651.1:448131-448993 GCF_000260255.1 Octodon degus | reverse complement strand
CCGTTTCTGAAGATTTTAACAATACCTACAATCCTAAATTGGCGTTGGGGTTACTTAGTTGTGAAACTCCCCAGGGAGACAATATGGTATAGTAATGTGGAGCCAGGACGCTGGCACCTGATTGTGGGTTTGAAGCCTGTATCTGCTTTTACTGTTCTTATAAGCTTGGGGAAGTATTTTTCTGTGAACTGATATTTAAAAAGCTATAGAATTGAGTGGCTGTCATTAATAATGCTTGCAAATGTCATTTTTTTTTTTTACTAGCTTGTATTTTAAATACAGGATATTGTTGGTCTTTTGGTGGAAGTGGCACATGCATATAACATATTTTAGTCATTCTTAATCCCTTTGCCATTCTCTCCTTTTCCTCCCACTTGTCCCTGGTCCCTTTTCCTATCTCTATGTGTCTACCTTCTACTTTGTTATCGTATCTCTTTCTTTCTTTCTTTCTTTCTTTCTTTCTTTCTTTCTTTCAGTTATATTTTATGTTTCTCACCTAAGAGTAAATGTGCCAAATTTAACTTTCTGTTTCTGGCTTATTTTGCTTACCATGATGGTCTCAAGTTCTATTCATTTTCCTGGAAATGACATTGCCCGATGAATCCCACTTGATCATGGTGTATAATCTTCTTGGTGATTGGCTGCATTCTGCTTGCCAATATCTTTTTGAGGACTTTTGCATCTATGTTCATTAGGGAGATTAGGCTGTAATTCTCTTTCTTAGTGGGGTCCTTGCTCAGTTTGGTATCAGGGTGACGCTTGCTTCCAGGAAATGAATTTGGGAGTATTGCTTCCCTTTCAATTTCTTTAGTTTTTTAATTTTTTTATTTTTTATAATGTTTAGCTTTTTATTTATTTATTT
>NW_004524651.1:443590-447805 GCF_000260255.1 Octodon degus | reverse complement strand
TTCTTTTTTTTTTTAAACTTTTTTTTTTAATTTTATTTGTATGTGTGTGTGTGTGTGTGTGTGTGTGTGGCCAGCTCAACCCACCAGGGGGCGGGGCTGGCTGGCATGGGGTGCTGGGGATTGAACCGTGGTCCCTGTGCTTTGCTAAGCTTGTTCTAAGTAGGTGCTTTAGACCACTGAGCCATCTCACCATATATATATATCCATTTCTTCTACATTTTTCATCTTGTCAGAATACAAGTATTCAGAGTAGGTATGGATGACCTTCTGGATTTCTTCAGGGTCTGTTAGAATTTTATCCTTTTTATTCCTAATTGCATGGATATCAGACATTTATTTCCTTTTTTTATAAGGTTGAAAAAGCACTTGTTGATTTTATTTAATCTGTCAAGGAACCAACTCTTCAATTCATTGATGTTTTGCATTTTTTTAAGTCTCTAATGAATTAATTTCTGCTCTGATCTTTATTCTTTCTTCCTTTCTCTGAGCTTTTGGCTTAGTCTACTCTTCTTTTTCTGGAAGTGTGAAGTTCACCATGAAATTGCTTCTTTGTGCTTGCTCTGTTTTCCTGATATGGGTGTGCACAGCTGTAAGTTTCCCTCTTAGACTGCTTTCATTGTGTCCCGTCCATTCTGGTATATTGCATTGTCATTATCATTTAGTTGTAGAAACAGTCTAATTTCTTTAGTTCTCTGTGACCCATTCATTGTTCAGGAGGGTGCAATTTATTTTCCATGTGTTTATGAAATTCTTGTGTTTTTTTTGCCATTGATTTCCAATTTCATTGCACTATGGTCTGATAAATGCATAGTATAATTTCAATTCCTTTTATTTACTTAAATAAGTCCTGTGAATTAGCATATGGTCTAGTTTAAAGAAGAGTATGAGAAGAATGTGTACTCTGATGTTGTAGGATAAAATACTCTGTAGACATCTACTAAGTCCATTTGTTCAGAAGATTGATCTAGTTCTAATATTTCATAGTTGATTATTTGTCTAGTTGATCTGTTTTTTGTGCTAATGGTGTATTGAGATCCCCCAATAAAATTGCATTAGTGACCATTTGATTGTTCATGCCTGATAATATTTGTTTTATATACTTGGGTGCACTGATATTGGTTGCATATATATTTATGATTGCTATGTCTCCCTCTTGGGTTGTTCCCTTTACCAGGCTGTAGTAACCTTGTTTGTCTCTCTTAATCATTCTTAACTTGAAATTCACTTTGTCTGCAAATAGAATAGCTACCCTTCCCTTTTTCTGGGTTCTTGTCACATGGAGTATTGTTTTCCACCTTTCGATTTCCAGTCTATTAATTTCTTTTTGAATTAATGTGTTTCTTGTATGCAGCATATTGTTGGATCTTGCTTCTTGACCCATTCTGCCTGTCTGTGTCTTTGGGTTGGTGAGTTGAGAATATTAACATTAATGAGTGTAACTGATATGTATTGACTTGTCCTTGTCATGACGTTTTGCTGCTGTTGGTTCCTCCTCTTCCCCCCCCCCCTTCTGTTTAATTGCTTGCCTTGCTTGGTGGATTCCTTCTGTTGGAGTTCATGAAGTTGTAGTTCTTGTTATTTTTGTCTAGAATGTCCTTCAAAATATTTTGGAATGCTGGTTTCATAGTCAAAATTTTCCTCACATGTTCTTTGTCAGGGAAGGATCTTAATTCTCCATCAGTTTTTAAAGATAGTTTTGTGCAGTACATCAGTCTGGGCTAAAGGTTGTTTCCCTTTAGAACTTGAAATGCTTTACTCCAAGTTCTGCTTGACTTTGGGCTTGTGCTGAGAAGTCATCTGTGATTCTGATGAGCTTTCCTTTATAGGTAATTTGTTTATTTTACATAAGAGCTTTTAAGATTCATTCATGTGTCGAATTCCTGGAATCTTGACTCTGATGTGATTCGCATATATATGTATGTACTTTGTTATGGCTTATTGGAGTTCTATATGCCCCACTTTTCTGTGTGTTAGTCTCTTTATCTACCAGGGAAGTTTTCTGCCATGACATCTGTGAATTTTTTAAAATATCACTTGTGCTATCTCTTGCTTTTTACATTGACTCCAATCAGTCTTAAGTTATTCATTGCCTCCTCTAGCAGCTGTTGGATTGATTTGTCATGGTCTCTTGCTATTTTTAAGAAATCTTTCTTTTCATAATCACTAACTGCAAGCCTGCCTTCTATATCTGAGATCCTGTCCTCACATTGGCTTAATCTGCTGCAGATACTTTCAATAAAATTTTTATTTTCCTGGATATCTACTTGAATCTGCTGTATGGATTCCCTTGCTTTCCTATGTTGAGTGCTCATCATTTCCATAATTTTCTTAAGCTCCTCTAGTTTTTTGTCTGTATGTGCTATAGAGTCACTAAGCATGGTTTTCATTATGAATACTATCTCTGCAGATATCTGAGATGCTATTTCTGATTTGATTTTTTTCTAGAACCTCATTCAATTGCTTTGTTGTTAGCACTTCAGAGAGGCCAGTGGGGGTACTTTCAGATTGCCACTTGTGTTTGCCTTTGGTGAACTGGATGTCTGGCTTGCATCTTGTTTAAGTGTCTTCTCATTTTCTTTTCATTTTGTAGTTTAGTCCCTGGAGTGATTCCTGCCTCTGGTGTATAACATTATTGCTAGTATTTAGAACTCTTCAGAATGACTACTTCTCATATTTATCTTCAATCTGTAGCTGGGTTTTTGTGTGTGTGTGTGTGTGTGTGTGTGTGTGTGTGTGTGTGTGTTTTGAGTCTGCTGCAAGATCCTACCTCTTGCATTTGCTGAGGATAAGAAGTTGCTGTGTGTTTGGTCCCGCCCCTGGTTCTTCTGCACTGTGCCACAGTGTTTTCTGTGATCTCTTGTCAATCTTAATCTTTGAAACAAGAAGAACAGCTGTTTTGAACAATTATGTCACTTTTGGCTATAGTGGTAACATGAACAGTGACAGTAGCACCAAACAGTCTAGAAAATGACATACTAATCTAATCATTAATTTGCCACTTTTGAACTAGATTTGTGGTTATATAACATAATCTAAAACAAATGAGAAAATTACGTGTAGTACACAAGTCCTTAATGTGTCAGTTTTTCTCTCAGGGGTTAAAATTTAAAATGAGTCAGGAGGAAAATAGAGGAGGTCAAGAAGAAGCAGATATTAGAAGTCAGGAGGACAAAGGGGTCCCACACTAAGTTTGAGAAATTGTTGCAGACAAGTGGCAGGAAAGACAGAAGGAAGGAATAAAAAGAAGAGCAGAAAAGAATCATAATCACAAAGATGCTAGAAAACCTCATTCATACTCACATAAAAACAAGATCAAACAATGCAGGGGAAAATACCCCACCACCACTGCAACAAAAACAGAGGTAGAGAAAAAGAAAAAAGTCCACCTCCAGGTTTGTCTTTGCTGTCACCAGCAGTCAACGTGTGGAGATGGAGTCCCCATGCACGTTGGTTTACACTAGCACCAGTAGCAGCTTTTTGGTGGGGTAGGGATAGTTTGAGTGAGCCTGCACCTTCTGACCAAGATCAGACTCATTCGTCCTGTAGCTGTCAGTGCATCTCCCATGGGCCTGAGTCCAGCTGGAAGTTGCTAGATGGGGTTAGCAGCTACTCGGAGTGCTCAGCTCAGCAGGACCCTCTCCAAGACGGCTCCTGACCATTTGGTATCTTGAACGGGATGACTGAGCCCTCAGCACTCTCCACGCACTAGCGCAGTCCTTCACATCCACAGCTATAGTCCACTGCTGCGACTCTTCAAGAAGGACTCTGCGGTCACCAGTAGTCACCACGTGCCTGCTGGTTTGAACTGTTCCTCTCATGCATCGCTTCTGTTCTCAGGCAGAAGTCGTCGCCAGCTTCTGCCTTTCTCTTTGTTGATGTTTCTCTCTTCACTCTTCCTGTGCGCTTCAGTTCACGCTTCAGATCCTTCCTGGTCGAGGGCCCCATTTCCCTCCTTGTCTTCCTCGTATTGCTATTCCAGCGTCTGGATAGCAGCTGCAGTGATGCTCTTTCTTTGCCGCTTGCCACTCCACCACTTGGTACCAGTGGCTTCCTCATTTATTATTGACTGTTCTGGAATACATGTATGCCTTCTCTTGAAGTTCTGATTTCTCTTCTGATTCATCATACCTTCTGATGAAACATTCCAGTTTTAATTTACCTTATTGAGATGCTCATTTCCATGATTTTGGCGGCATTCTCTCTCTCTCTCTCTCT
>NW_004524651.1:426785-435295 GCF_000260255.1 Octodon degus | reverse complement strand
ACCGGACCTGGGCTAGGACTGGGTCTGGGGGTTCCCGGAAGTCGGCCTGGGTTCAGCTTTTGAGACAGTTTCTGGAGACATTTTGTTGCTTTGTCTTCTCATTATGGTTGTGTAGAGATTTGTCACAGATCAGGTAGAACACTATTGTCCTATAAAGGTTTTTTCTTCTGACTGGCTTTCTTTGTAATGTGTGAAGGGTTGTAAGTATATCTCTTGTTTGGGAGTTTCCTCCTGGTCTGTTCAGAATGGTAGGTTCCACCCCAATACTGCTTTGAGAGGAAAGAGTAACTACAGGTAACATCAATAATGAAGCCAACCGTGTTATCATATCAGGTAATTGAGAACATCTTTTGGGATATACTGTTTTGCTATCCCAGGACATGACAGGAGAATAAAAATAAGCATTCACCATACATATGATATATATCATATTATATATGTATGTATATGAAAATATAGGTAAAGGAAAGAAGTGAGAAGGGGAAGAACCAAGAGACAGAAGAAGATATATGGGTGGAAGTAGAGAAAGCAGAGGAAGGAAGAGAACATAAATGGGATATGAGAGAAGAGAGGAAGATTGTATCCTCCCCTTCAACTGAACTCCAAGTAAAGTTAGATATTGCTAAGAAACAACCATGATGTGATTGGGAACATGTGACTGTACGTGAGTGCTATAGAGGCAACAGAAGAAAATGTATGGGGACTGGGTCAAGTGGAGAGAGACAATTAAGAACAGAGGCAGGTGGATGAATACTAAGGTATGCATGTGGGTGCAGGGCAGGTTATATATTGAGACAAGGCAAAACCTCTGTCAACAGGATAAATATCTGAGTGTATTATTTTAAACAAATTAATTCTATTGTAAACATCTGTGATGAACATAATATTCACATTGGAAATCAGTCCAGATCTGAGGATGTGGAGTTAGAATGACGGCAGCGTCAGATGCTGTCTTCCTTTCAGTTTGTGCTAGTTTGCTCATGATGGATTTTCTCAATTAATTTTTTGAAATTGAATATCAATATGATTTTACTATAGCAATAAACACAATGAGAAAAAAAAGAAAATGTATATGCACAGCTATAGCCATATATGTACATATATAAAAGCACCAAGTTTAGACACATTAACAAGCAAAAAAAAAAAAAAAAAAAAGTAAGTGGACAGTGTCCCTGCTTTATTGGTTTTACTAAGTGTCTTAAAGTGGCATGTCTATGTTGTTGTTTTTAGGCAGTATGCTCAGGAGCCTCCAAGGTTCTCCATACGATGGCAAGGTAACTGTGCCCCTCAGCAAGTAGGTATCAGCCTTGAGTTCTGCAGTTGCACCCCCCCGCCCCAAGTCTTCTGGCTCCCGCCTCAGCTCTGCTTCTACTGCTGTTGACTTTTCCTCTCTTGTGACTTTAATGGCCCCTGGGGTCAGGCAGCAGACAGTCTTTACCCTGGACTCTCAAGAATCCTTTCTGCACTCCCCATGACCCCTGGTCACATCCTAGCTATACCTCTGCTCACCGGGTCTCACTTTGGCCCACAATGTCAGTGGAGTCCAGGGCTGGATAGGACACAGTCTTTGCTGGCACCACTTGGGTGTCTTTTCTCCACCTCTTGTTCACACAAATCACAGGCCTTGTATATTTCTTTGTCTTGCAGCCCCACTGTGCCCAGTGTCAGGTCCAAGGCCAGCATGGTGCCCTCCACCTCTCTGCCCCTGACTCTTGCTGGTCCTGTCCCAACCACTGACTGCTCTCTCGGTGTCATCGGCTTGGACTTCCCATGCTGCCCTGGCTTGGGGGAGGCCTTGCTTCTTGTAGCTACCCCTGTTGATGGATTTCACCTGTTCACTATCCTTTGTATCCCAATGGCTGGTCCCCTTCTGCCACCCAAGCCAAACCACCCCACCTGCTGACCTAGGTGAGCAATCCTGAGTGACCTGTGAGTGCTGCTCTTTAACCTGCCACGACAGATCTCACAGCCATAATCTTGGCATTTTTCATTTCTATCACATGCTACATAGAGATAGCTAACAGTAGGACAGAACAACGAACTGGGAAGCCCTGATGATGTAAGACTTGGTGCACATATCTCAGCTAGCCATGGGTTGATACCAAAAGATTTCTTAATTCAGAGATACAGGGGCAAACTCTGGATTTTACAATGGTGTACAGTTCAAAGGATGGCAGACTTTTAAACAGCAAGGTGTTAAATACTTTGAGCTTTGCTTGCATATAGTCCATTCCATTTATTCTGTTTTGTTGTAGTGTATAGGTAATCATAGACCATAAATAAATACATACCATGGCTGTGTTCCAATTAATATATTATGACTGCTGAAATTTGACCTTCATACAATATGCATATGTCATGAGATAGTATTCTCTCTGTCTGTCTGTCTGTCTTTCTCTTTTCTTTTGTACCAGGGATTAAACTCAGAACCTTGCATTTTCCAGGCAGGTGTTTATACCACTGAGTAATCTCAGCCTTCTTTGGGTATTTTGCAACCATATAAAGATATAAAAACTATTCTTAGCCTATAGGCTAACCTGTGGTTTGTGGGCTATAGTTTGTTAACTCTGATATAAACCTGGAAGATCAACATGTAGACATGTCAAAACAGTAAGTGCTGATACAGAATTTTGACTGAGTGTAAAAGAGAGGTATTTTTCTTTTCGGCACGGATATTGAGGTGTATAATCTATGGGGGCAGAAATGAGTCACAAATATATGTAATCAAAAGGAGGTACATCTGCAAGATAGATTTGGATTTAAATTTTGCTTCTTTGAACGAGTGAACCTTGTGCAAGTTATTTAGCCTCTCTAGGTCTGCTTTTCCTTATCTGTAAGATGGAGTAAAAATTCTTCCTCTTATGATTTTTGGAGGGTAGAATGAAATGAAGTAATGTGTAAAATGTTATTAGTTTCATACTTTTCAACCCACCATGGTATTAGTAGGTGACAGCTGGAATATTATTGGCTAAGAAGTGAGATCAAAATGGTCTGTAATCAATAAGATCTCAGGAAAAAGCCAGGTGATGAGTGGTAGTAGCCTAAACTTGACAGGTTTTTGAGGTGGGGTGTGTGATTCAAGGGCTTTGATCATGTTGAGTAACGTGCTCGTAACACTTCCCTGTCCTGAACTGAGCTACTGCTAGTGAGGGAAGAGGAAACGGCCAAGTGGAGAGGACTTAGGACTTATGAATACTGAGGAAGAAGGACCTAAGGTCAGCGTTCAGGTACTAGGCAGTTGGGGAGGTGAGGTCCCATTGAAATTGCACCTAGTTTCCTAATTGAGAAGCCACTTCACCTTCTAGTTAGATTCCTGGACTCCTTAGGTGCTAGAGCTCTACATTACTTGCATGATGCCCTTTGTTAAAGCTGTGTGCTGAGGCCTGCTGGCCTGGATGTAGTGCTCAGGCTCTGAAAGAACCCTGACTAGATGTATTAGATGAAGCAAAGGACAAGCTACATATCAGAGCAAATAGGATTTCCTGGCAATGGGATCTGTAGACAGTTCCCCAAAAAGAAAAAAGAGGTTACCAAATAAGTGTTATGGGATGATCTTAGACCAACAGAGAGAGCTCTTGGAGGCCCAGAAAGGAACGTAAGTCAGAAAACTATGAGCAGAAGACAGAGGAAAGAACATTAGCTGTGCAGCCATGACCCTTATGACTGGGACTTGGGGAAGCATGTGAATGAGAGGCACCGCAGAGTCTTCCCCTTTCCATAAGAATATGTCCGTGTCATCATATGGCAGCATAGCTTGAAGCAAAGGGTGATTTAGAATTAATATAGACTCTCCCCAGCCAAACCCCAGGTCTGGCGTGAGTGTGGGTCCATCTGCCTGCTCGCCACGCTCAAGACTCCTCTCCAACCAGAACCCAGGCCCTGCGCCAGGCCTCCTGTAGAACCCTGCAGCAAAACTCCCTGCAGAGAGGCTAGGAGCCAGACCCACCCAGCTAATCCAGAGCTGAACGTCATGTCAGAGTGGTACAGCTGGCTCACCGCTACGAGCTGCAGCATGAAGAAGCTGAGCACAGCAGCCAGACCAGTCAGGCACATCTGGACAAGTTTAAGGTTGGTAGATCCAGACCTGGTAAGCTGAGACACTCTGTTGCACCCAGATCTATGAGTGTGTCCTCTTGTTTTTACTCTTGATCTACAAAGGGGGCCACAGGTAACTGGGTGAATGAGTCTGCCTGAAAGACCGCAGGTACATCAAGGGGAGGTGATTAGACAGAATTTAGGGAACTAACTTAAATACAGATTCCCAATTTAATATCTGCTTAGCTGCACAGACAATGTTTGCTCTTACTGTCTAAAATACAAAGCCATTTATTACAAACGTTGGTTAACAGCTAAATATCACTACCCATTATTAGTGTTCCTAATTGTAGTTCTATAAATACAAAACTAAAACTGGCTTAACCTTATAATCTCTTGGGTGAGAATTTCGATAGGTGCTAAGGTTATGACTGCACCAAAGCTCTACACCAAAGGACGGAGTACAGTGCTATACAAAATGACAAAGAAAAGGAACAAAACTCAATCTCAGGCCCTGAGCCCGACAAGAACAAATGCAGGAGACACTAGCACAGAAGAAACTGGGAATCACACAGCTGAAATGTCTGAATTAATAGTCTGAAGTAAAGAAACAATGGCAGAAAGATATAGAGGAAATCAGATCAGAGATAACCTCTGAAATAAGAAATCTCTAAATTAATAGCATCTAAAGTAAAGAATCAACTGTAGAAACATATAGAGGAAAGCAGAGCAGAAATAATCTCTGAAGAAAAAAAAGAAAGGATAACTATAATGAAAGAATGAATAACTGCTTCTAAAGAAGACACTGGTAAAAAAATTAGAGGAGTATAGAAAAATGATAGAATCCTTGAATAAGCAATATAGGAAAGAAACAGATCACATGAAGCAGTCAAAGAGATATAGAGGGACTTAAAATTTCAATTACAAGCATGAAAGTCATCTGAATAAAAGTGAAGATAGAATTTCAGATCCTGAAGACACTGTTGTAGCTAGTGAAAAGGTAACAAAAGATCTCTTAAAAACTAGGAAAAAATAATTCATCATCTGCAAGATGATGCAAAGATGAACAACGTGAGAGTAATAGGCATCAATGGTAAAGGAGTCAATACAAAAGATATAAAAAGAATGTGGGCAAAAGTAATAGCAGAAAACTTCCCAAATATGGGGAAACAATCTGACATTCAGTAACCAAAGCATATAGAATTCCGAATAACCTTAACCCAATTAAAAACACACTGAGACATAATAATAGTCAAGATCCCAGAAATTCAGCACAAGAATAATCTACTGAAAGCCGCTAGAGAAAAGAAGCAGATCACATTTAAAGGAAAACCCATCAAAATTACAGCAGACTTCTCTTCACAAACCATGAATTCAAGAAGAGCATGGAGCAGAGTACTTCAAGTCCTCTATGAAAACAAATTCCAGCCCAGACTACTATACCCTGCAAAACTCTTTTTCAAGTTTGATGGAGAAGTGAAATAGTTCCATGACAAAGAATTTCATGATGACAAAGTCAATCCTATATAAACTACTAAATGATACTCTAGAAAGGGACCAAAATGACCACAACTCCACAAATGATAACAGAAAGAAACTGGCAAATAGGGCAAACAATTAAACAGGAGAAAAAGGGATAAACAACAGTAGGTAAATAACATGTCCATCACAGGTCAATAATCACAATTATAACCATCAATGTAAATGGACTCAATTCACCAATTAAAAGAAATAGTCTGGTGCAGTGGATTAGGAAGCAAAATCCAACAGTATGCTGTATATAAGAAACACAGTTAACTCATAAAGAAACTCAGGCTGAAAGTCAAAGGTTAGAAAACAATACTACATGCCCCAGCACTTCAGGAAAAAGCAGGGATAGCAATCCTGTTCTCAGATAGTCTCAACTTCAAACCAAGAATGATCAAACAAAATAAAGAAGGTCACTACATACTGTTTAGGGGAAAAATCAAGAGGAAGAGGTAACACTCATAAATATGTATGCACCAAACACGGGAGCACCCACCTATATAAGAGAAATCTTAATGGACATGAAAAATCTAATATCCAATACCACAATCTTAACAAGAGACCTTAACACCCCCTTATCCCAAAAAGGTCAAACAGACAAAAAAATTAGCAAAGAAGTAGCAGAACTGAACTAGAATTTGGAACAAATGGACTTAGTGGACATATGCAGAGTGTTCCACCCAACCACAGCTGAATACACATTCTTTTCAGCTGCACATGGGACATTTTCTGAAATAGACCACATACTAGTTCATAAGTCATGCGTAAGTATATGTAAGAAAACAGAAATTATCCCATGCATATTATCCAACCACAGTGCAATGAAACTGGAAATAAATGACAAAAGAAACCGGAAAATCCCCATAAGTACATGGAAATTAGATTTAATATAGAAAGAGACTTTGAGGGCTGGCCAAATAGCTCAGCAGATTAAAGCACCTGCAAGCAGGAACAGGGGCCAGGGGTTTGATCTCTGGGCCTGCCATGCTGGCCTCGCCCTAAGGCACACTAAGATGGCCATTGGCCTGGATGTGATGGCGTGCACCTGTAATTCCAGCTCTTGGGAGTCTGTAAACAGGCGGATCACTATGAGTCTGATCTAGTAGTGAGACCCTGAACACCCTCTAGACCCTTCCCTAAAATACAACCCCCCCCCCAAAAAAAAAAAAAAAAACAAAAAGAAAGAAAAGAAAAGGAGACTTTGTTAAAGAAAGAATGTTGGCAGGATTGAATCATTTGACAGAGCTAAGACTGCAGAACCTGTAGAAGAAAAATATCTATATATTTAAACCAGAGCAGGGCCTTAGATCAGTGGTTGTGTATCTACTTACATGTAGAATCCTGGATCCAATTCCCAGCATAGAGATGTAGAGAGGAAGAGAGGAAATGATTGGTTTGAACTAGATATTCAAGTTTCATCTTGGAGGCAAAACAAAAAACAGGAAGTATATAGTTCCAAGAATAAAACTCTAGCATGGATTCATTAGGATTATGTTTGACCTTTTGAGAACTGTTTTCTTTATTTCCATTTTTTCTTTTTATGTCTGTCTTACTGTTGTAATAAAAATACTTTAGAGGGTAACAGTACCTGCTGATTATGACACCCAAAAACATAGACAAAAAAGTAAATATATATAAATTCTACTACCTTAAAATTGAAAACTTTTGTGCATCAGTAGAATGAAAAAGTGACCTACGGAATGAGATAAATTATTTTCAAGTAGGGTATTTGACCAGGAGTTAATATGTAGCACACTAAAAATCTCTTGTGAGTTAGCCACAATAAAAAACAAACAAACAAGTTAAAAAATAGCTATGAGTCTTGAATAGTCATTTCTCCAACGAAGACAGACACGGAACTAAAAAAACCAGATAAACAGATTCTCATAATCAGAAATCACTCAGGAAATGCAATTGAAAGCTACCGTGAGATGTTCTCTCACACCTTTTGGGTGGCTGCTATCAACAGCTAGCCGTGCAAGGACGGGGAGCCGTCAGCACCCTTGTGTCCCATTGGGAATATGAAAGGGAACCGTGGTGCACCCTCAAAAATCAAAAGTAGAATTATTGCATGACTTAGCCATTTCACCTTTCAGTGTATACCCCAAAGAATTGAAAAGTCTCAAAGACGTACCATATGTACACACAGCTGTCTTCATAGCAACATTACTCATAATAGCCAAAAGGTATAAGCAAGCCAGGTTTCAATCAGAATATAATAAGCAAAATACAAAATGTGGTATATGAACATGAGGCGGTATTATCCAACTACAAAAAGGAAGAATATTCTGACATACGCTACAATATGGATAAACCTAGACCTGACAGAACTGAAAACATGTCCGTACAAAAATGTTACACACTGGTGTTACAGCAGCGTTATTCATAACAGCCAAAAAAAGTGGGAATAACCCAAAAGTCCATCAATTAGTGGGGGATAAATAAAATGTGAGATAGCCTATACAACAGAATGCTGTTGAGCAATAAAAGGAGTAAAGTACTGACTCATCCTATGCCAAAGGTGAACCCTGAAAGCATGCTACATGAAGGGGGTGACTGTATGATCACATATTGTGTGATCCTTAAAGGTTTGGGGTTGAGGGAGCAGGACTGCTCATAGGTGTTGGGTCTCTTGTGGGGCTGACAGAAATGTTCTGGAATTCAGTTTTTGTACACCTTTGTTCCTTTTTTTTTATTAAAGGTTTTTTTTGATTTTTTTTTTCAAAATTTTATTGATAAACAGCAATGAGACAGTTTCAAATCAAATCGGAAGTACAGTTCCAATAACACACTGCATATATTCTTCTTAGTGGTTAATTGCTGTACAAGATGCGGACTTGAGATCCTATTTACAGATATCATTAAAACAAATCATTCTATTCATTAAGAGAATGCAACTATATATCTATCCTAACCACTTTGAATACACAGATACAAAATGGACATTC
>NW_004524651.1:406623-426005 GCF_000260255.1 Octodon degus | reverse complement strand
AAATTTATATGACCATGCAAATTCCAACAACTTGGTCATTATAGGTTTCAACAATTCATTTAAAAATCTTCATGGATATGCATAGGTTATATTTATTTATCTAGATGTCTTATGTATATGATGACATTTATAGGTTTTTCTTTCTTTTTGAGACAAGGTCCTAGTATGTTGTCCAGGCTGGCCTTGAATTCCTGGGATCAATCTATCCTCCTGCCTCAGAAGATGAGAGGCTGCAGGCATGGGCCACCATGCCCTGCTTGGTCCTTACAATTTTAACAGTGTTGCTCACAAAATACACATTACATAGCCAGGCATGGCTCAGAGTTGGATTGGTTTTTGTTATTTTTTCACTCATGACCTGAAAATTATTGCCAGTGATCTTTTTTTTTTTTACCGGGGATTGAACTCAGACTCTTGCGCTTGCCAGGGAAGCGCTTATTCCACTGAGCCCTCTCCCCGGCCCCATCAGTAATCTTTTTAAAAAAAAGTCTGAATGAAGGGTGGGTGTGGCAGGACACACCTGCAATCTAGCATTGGTTAGGCTGAATCAGGGGGATTAGGGATTACTGTGGGTCTGAGGCCAGCCTGGGTGACACAGTGAGACCCTGCCTCAGAACAAAATGAGATGAAACAAAACAAAACATAGGAATGAGTTAGAATTCATTTGCCCACTCTTTGACCTTATTCACATTATTTTTTTATTAATTCACTAACAAGAAGCACTAGGCTGTCTTTACATCCTTCTATAATTACAAAGTTCCTTTCAATAATGGCTAGAGTTTCTGCTTAGTCCGCTGTGGAAAGCCTTACTATTAAAAAAGTAATGTGGCAGTTATTTTATGTATTTCTTAATTCCAACCCTCTAAAAGTAGAGTTAAGGAAGCAGTCAGTGTGAAGAGGGGAGGAAAGAAAAACTAATAGATATATAGTTGACTTTGTAGCAATAAGATAAGGCCTACCACACGTAAGATGACTCCACGATTGTGGATAAGACTGTATAGATACACTGAGCAGGTCAGCGCAGAAAGTACGAGGTGCTTGCTCTACAGACTGTGTGCTAATCTGCACTGTTTTCTACTTTTCTCTGGAAAGACAAAGCACCCTAACAGCTCTGGGGTGTGACCTGTAGCCTCAGGTTGTGGGGAATTCTCTGGAAGGATGTTGGATGCTAGGGCGATAACATTCAAGAAAAAGAAGAGTCATATTGGACCAAATTTATTTTGTCTTACCTTGTATGAAAATAGAGTTGGTTCCGGGGAGGTGGCTCAGTAGAGTAAGTGCTTGCCTGGCAAGCGCAAGGCCTGAGTTCAATCCCTGGTTCCCCCAAAAAAAAAAAAAAAGAGTTGGTTAGGTGTGAAGCCCAGAATTTCATCGTAACCATTCTTTTTAAATACTTGTGATACTCTTAAAATTCAGATTGTATAAATAAAAGTAGACAAGTAAATGCCGCTGTCTGTTGTCAACAATCTTCTTATGTGCATTTACCATCCAATGCAGTCCATTCAGAGATTCTTCCATGATCGTGGATTTTAATGTTCAAAATGTCATGATTAAGTACTCTTAATCAAGACTGTTAAACGGGTAGAAGCTTTTATCTTCCAATCAGCAACTTTCTCCATTAAATAATGAATTAACATAGTTTTCTTTTAGTGAACTAATTTCTATTTAGTTTTAGGTATTTAGTACAAGGTCTACAGGGTTTCACTACACAGATTGGACTCTAGTGATTCTCCTGTTTTCAGCCTTCGAAGCACTGGGATTACAGGTGTGTGCCACCAGACCCAGTCTCAATTCTCCCTGGGTGCGGCCGCACAGCACACCAGGGATCGAACCCTGATCCTTGCATCTGCCTAAGCAGGCACTTTAATCTGCTGAGCTTTCTGGCCAGCCCTAGTGAACTAATTTCTATTGGCATTATTCAGGTCGTGTCATGTAATCCCTTAAATATGTTTGGATAGTGAAGAGCAGAAATAAACCTCCCTTCACTCTGATGGATCACTGAGATGTATATGTTAGACAACTGAACATGAATTAAGAATCTTTCCAGGCGAGGCTATGGCTCAGCGGCCCAGCCTCTGCCTGGCAAATGCAAGGTTGTGATTTCAGTTCCGGATACCAAAGATGGAATCGTTCTTACTTTAGCCCTTCAGATGGTGGGCTCCGAGGCTCGGCCCCAGGGCGTCCATCTCCTTAACAGGACCTAAACCGACATCACCGTGCACAGATTTTCGAGCCCCTTTGCATTTAATTATGAAGAGGAACTAGGAGGACCAGTTTGCTTTTCTTCTTGCATCAGTTTTGTATTTCCTTTGCGACTGTTTTCTTCATTCTTGTTCATATTTTGATCTTCTGTTTCTTCTCCTTTAAGTAGCCTCACTTCTTCTGTATGTTTTTCAGTCTCTGAATTTAATTCGTTTTTACTCCTGAAGGAGCAGCTAAAGCTTTCTGTCATTTCATGGCATCTGGTTCTATAACAGCACTGTCTGTTTTTTCTGCCTCGTGGGTCCTCAACCTGGTAGAGAGAGCCATTGTTATTATTATTATTATTATTATTATTATTATTATTATTTGTACCAGGACTCAAACTCAGGACCTTGCACTTGCCAGGCGGGCGCTGTGCCACTTGGTAGAGTTTTTGAAAAACCAGGAAGAGGACAAATCAGCTGCACAGGGCCTTTGCAGATGGCTAGGAAGGAGCCTGCTGTAACGTGAGAAAGGGCAGCTCTTCGACTTCTCCAGGCTGCTGTCCATCCAGGTTTTTGGTTGCTGTTGTTCGTGAAGCTACCTCCTTTTTCCCTCCTTCACTCCTTTTGGAGAATTCTGAGCATGCAGTAAAGGACCAACTCAGGTGAGTTACCCAAACCTTGTGTATTCAAACGAAGGCTTAGCCTTTGACCAGCATGTGGGAGCTGAGACTATGTTGCCCATTGAAAGTGTTTTTGTTTACCTGATTCCTTTGCTGACAAGGTGATTAGAGTGGATTCTCGGGCCATGGATAAGCAGTTGGATCTTTGGAGAGGCTGGAGATTGATAACGAAGTTCAGCCTTGTGGGTGCTATGTGAATGACCCTCAATAACCCTCAGGCTCAGCTTGGTAATACTTAGCGAGTGTTTGTCACACTTCACTGCTCGGAGAACTGAGCCTGTTCATATTGCTTCGGTGGGAGAGAACAACTGGAAGCTGGTGCCTGATCTCTCCTGGGGTCTGCCTTTTGTTTTTATTCAATCTGTATTCCTTACTGTAATAAACTGCAGCTCTGATAGGATGGATTATTTGAACCCATGAGCATTTCTAGCAAATCTAGAGGTGTGCACTTGGGAATTCCTGACATGGGAAGGCAGCCTGGCTCTTGGGCTGATGTCCTTTGCTGAGGAGAGGCACGGAGCCTGAGGTGGGGCTGAGCACTCACTTCCTACCTGCAGTGCTAAGTCGGAGGTGTAAGATGCAGAGTGGTCCCCAAGTCAGTATTATTCCTGTCAGACCTAAGGTACTGGCAAGCTTTCTGGCACTTTCGGCAGCCCCTGGAAGGAAGCCTAGCTCACTGTAACTCATAGTTTAGCTATGGGTAAACCACAGATTTTGTAATCAAACATGTATATGACACTGATTGTCAGCTGACCAAAAATTTCAGTTAGGAGGTTTCTTTCTCACTGTGGCTCAGTTTGACCTCAACTGCCTGTGGACCACGGGAAGCCTTAGATATCTGAGAGCAGTGAGCCCAAGAGGATTCTGGGATTGTTGATCCCAAACATTGTGCACATTTTCTCCAACACTAGGGAGTGGTTTCTGTATTTTTTTTTTTTTTTAAATCACCAGGAACAAAACCCCAACATGAATTAAAGGAGGAAAAGTTTATTTTGCTCAATTTCAGAGGTACCAGCCTGTGGTCAGCTGACTATGACAGAACAACATAGCACAAGGGCATGGGGGTGATCTGAAATGTCTCCCCAAAACTGCATGTCCTATCCCTGCAGGGGCTACCTCTCTAGGACTGATATGTATGGAATACTCTGAATCCAGAGACCCCCAAAGAAGTCTCCTCAGGGTTTCTCATACCTGGCTGGTTCCACTGGCATATTCTTGCTAAGTAATCAGCCTCAATAGTAGAGCCCTGGGAGCTCACGCAGGGAGATCAGGCGCAAGTCATCCTGCTCACTGGTAACAATAAACAATGCTAAAAGCTAGAATGCTTTCTTATGAAACAGTACTCTTTACTGTTACATTTCATGCCTCAATCCAGGGTCAGTGTCTTGCAAGTTCACAAGCAAGAGAACTCAGGGCAATTCTAGCCCTTCTGGAATTAACCCTCAGCATAGGCAGCACCTGACCCCTCCCCAATGATGACCAACTTTTTTTAAAAGATCAAATGATAACTTTCGGTTCCACAGCAACTACAGTACTTGCCTTACAGTGTCACCTAATCACTTAGAAAATCAAAGTGCACTGAATTTCAAACATCCTTAGTAACAGATAAGGAGTTGGTATGATTTAAACAGTTGAATAACCCAGTGACACTAGCACAAAATACACAAATGATCTCATATTTTGGATCAAAAATAAAATTATCATTCATCAAGTTTAAATATTCTTTAAGCCAATTTCCTTAATGTTAGTTTTAATTCAACATCACCACACATTTGATCAATTACCTCATTATTACAATTTTATATTAGCTTCTGCAATATTAAATTTACCTATGATTTCTGCCTTTTCATAGTGTTGCATCGTGTCGTATGTGGCATACACATAGTAATAAATAGCATAAAACAAAACAGACACAATCGCCTATCATTGCTTTCTCCTGCCCTACAAAAAAACCATCTTCCTCATGGAAGTATAATTAGAGCTGGTGTCTCTGCCATTTCAGGATTCTAACTTTCTAGTTACCACAGCCAAATTTCTTCTCTCTGGTTCATGATTTGACAGAGAGCTTCCCCGTGAGCCATATCTATAGCAGGGTTACTTATTCTCCATCAGAAGTCCTCCTGGCCTGTTTTAAATTTGTTCAGCGTCCCTAAGTTATAGGCAAGGAGTGGCTGGGATTGTTGTGGCATTAAAGTTATTTTATTTCCTTTTTTTTTTTTTTTTCTTTTTTGGCGGAATCAGGGATTGAACTCAGGTCCTTGCGCTTGACAGGCAAGCGCTTATCTACTGAGCCATCTCCCTGGCCCCTAAAGTTATTTTTAAAAAAACCTCAATTGGAGCATATTCCCTAATCGTAGTTTTATGTGGGCGGGGTAACCCGTGAGAGCCTACGCTCTGTGTCTGCTTCAAGATTCCTCGGCCATCCTGCCCGGAGCCGTTAAGACTGCGGTACCTAACACAGCTCTGCTGACAAGCAAGCCTATTCTTAGCAGTTGGTTTCCCAGCCACTGTGGAGAGAGGTGGCGGAAGAGCCCTGCCTAGCAGGAGCATGAGGGGGTGACGGCTCCAGTTTGGAAAACCGCCCTAGGGTGAGGGGCCGTATGCATGGTGGGGAGAGGTGGCCGGGGTCAGTGCAGCACGTCGGTTCCCACTGTCAGAGGGAAAGAGTAGGGCTGGGCCGGTCTGTCTGTCTGTCTGTCTGTCTGTCTGTCTGTCTGTCTGTCTGTCTGCCTTCCTTCCTTTCCTTCCTGTCTTATCTTGGCCTGCCAAGTGGCAGGTAGGAATCCCCCAAAGTTACTCATGAGCAGAAGTTTCTTTTGCTCATGGCTCAAAAAGAGGGAGGGGATGCGCTGGTGAGAATCTTAGCTGGAATCTTATTTCTCTGTGGAAACTGTATCATTCTGCTGGTAAATTTCAGGCTGAAAAAGCTGTAGATTCTGAAATCAGAATCAGAATTGTTTTGTCACTACCAAGATCTGATTCTTGCTTTTAAGTGATATTTAACAAATGCATAGATATTAGCTGAAATTATTCAATAAGAATTCCAGGCTCCAGTTATAGTTAGCAAGTGGGAAAGAACAGTTCTAGTTCCATGGAAACTATGAAGGGCACAATGTAACCAGTTCTTTTCTTCTCTTACTTCAATCAGTTACAGATGAAATCATTGTAGAATCGAATATAATAATGTCTTTATTATTTAATCAACTAAATAGAGTCTGTATGGATGAATGTGGATGAAGAAATGTTTTTATATAATTTTTCAGTACAGTTCTATTTATAAAACATAAGTGGGCAAAATTGACACCATTTTAGATGTCAGCACAGTGCTTACCTGTTGGGCTAGAAAAGGTACATGTTGACATGCTTGGTGATAGGGGTTGGTTCCCTGCGGTAAAATTCATCTATATATTCTTTTTTTTTTTTTGCACCAGGGATTGAACTCAGGACCTTGTTCTTGCCAGGCAGGTGCTTAAGCCATTGAACTATCTCCCCGGCTTATCCATACCTTCTTAAGATTTGTAGACTGGTGGATGTGTCTCATACTTAAACAGAAAATAACAAAATGAAACAAAACATAACTTTGCCCACTTACAACTTACAGGCAATCAGGAGAGAGAAAATTTGTGTTTGTGTTACTCTCCACTTTGTACAGGTCCTCTTCCCACATCTGCTCCTAAGCTTGCTTGCATTTATTTATTTATTTATTTATTTGGAACTGGGGATTGAACTCAGACCCTTGCGCTTGCCAGGGAAGTGCTTATTCTACTGAACCATCTCCCTGGCCCCAAGGCTTTTATTTTATTACTACCTAGAACAATTCTGTTTGATGTTCCTCTTGCAGTTTTCATGTTTCTTGTGCTTAGGGATCTTTGAACTTCTTGGTTTATAATTTACATCACAGTTGCAATGATCCTGGCCATTAATTCTTTGTTGTTGTTGTTGTTGTTGTTTGTTTGAGGCAGGGCCTAGATATGTAGTCCAGGCTGGCTTTGAACTAACTCTCTAGCTCAGGCTGAACTTCAACCCATGGTGCCCCTCCTGCCTCAGCCACCTGCGTGCAGGGGACTGCAGGACTGTGCCCACACCTGGCTGGGCACAGACTCTTGAAATACTTTCCTTTTTAAGGTGCAGGATACCGCTGTTCAATCCCCAGCTCCACGTGCCTTACCAGACCTTAAAGCAGCCTGAACCAGCCCCCCTACCCAAAAAGAAAAAAAATCGTCAACTCAGGCCAGAGAGATAGCTCAGTAGAAAAAGTGCTTGCCTGGCAAGTGCATGGTCCTGAGTTCAATCCCTGGTAAAAAAAAAAAAAAAAAAAAAAAACCACGTTTCCTCTCTTTTCTCTCTCCCTCAGAGATTCCTGTTCAATGCAGAGGTCACTTGGATTTGTTTTGTAGCTGAGTGAAATGCTCTGCTAAATTCTTTGAATTCTCTTTTATCTGTGAGTTTCATTTTGAGTGTCTTATATTTCAATCCACTAATCTTTCTGCAATGTCTGATTTGCAGTTATTTCTATATTTTTAGTTAAGACACTCCCGTTATCATTTCTAGGAGTTTTGTTTGGGTCTTTAAAAAGTAACTTCCATTATTTTTTGAAAATATGGAATGCATTGATAACTATTTTAATGCCTTTTCAAATGCTTTAATCTGTGTCGATATTAAATTACTTTTGATTGATGGACTTTTCTCCCCATTAATGGGTCCTATTTGCCTGCTTCTAGACACATCTAGCCATTAGACTGTAAATTTTACTTTGGTGAGTTTTGTACACTTGATCTACAAATATTCTTTTAAAATTTTGATCTTTTGTGAGTATGCTTTTGCGGTCCATGATTATATTCCTCCTGGGGAGTTGGCACATGTCCATAACACATCTTCTTTTTTTTAAATCCTATCTCCCTCTCCCTCCCTCCTGCCCCATGCCTTGGTCAATATTCTTGAGTTGTGTTTAGGGCTGTATATAATTACTTGGAAATGGTTTGATTCTTTTAGGTTTTGCTTTAGAAGTTGTTAGGTGGGACCATGAAGGACGCAGTTCAGGAGTACTTACCCCTGCTGCCGAGGCACGGCCTTGTGCGTGGAATGCCCAGCTCTCCCTGGTTACAGTTCTTCCAGCTGGCTGGAGGACGCAGGCGCTGTGCAGCCAGCCCCTGCAGCCCTGGCTCCTGTTCTTGCTCGTTTGCCCACATGGTTCTTTTCTCTGCCTGAGGATGTTTTCTCTACACAGAGCTGATCCATGCTCCTTGGCAGACCGGAGGGGCTCTCTGTGCACCTCTGGAGTCTTAGAGTGTTGCTGCGCCCAGAGATCTCTCTGCTCCTCTAGGCTCTCAGCACCCTGTTTTCACCCCAGGGAGTCTGCAAGGTCTGCTGAGGTGTCCCCTCCGTGCCCATGGAAACTCTTAGGGCAGTGAGCTGGGATGTCCTGGTTCTCCTTGCTTCCCTCCTTCTTTCTCCTAGAGATCACTGTCCCCATTGCCTCAGACCAGTGCCTTGAAAAGTGCTGCCCAGCTTTTTTGGTTTCAGAGGGGACAGTGAAATTCAGCCCCTGTCCCCACATCATGTCCAGAAAAGAATCCTTCACTGGGTGGGAATTAATGTCCAAAATGAATTTCACTGGGGCCCAACTTAGAGCCCATTCAGCTTAACAATTATATTTCATAGATAGTATGTAATATTGCTCTATTGCTGGGAGATGGGTGATAAATCGTATTAAATTTATAAGGTAAAACGTTTCACTGCTTTTTAAAAAAAGTTCTCTCTCAGTGTCAGCTAAAAGGAAACTTTTACCACAAGTTAACTTTTATCAAGAATCAGGAAGTGCCATGAGATCAGCATGAGATTCAGAAAGTGTTGTTCTGAGTGGAAGGCTATATACTGGGCATCTGCTTAGACAGCACACAATTGTCAGAATTTTCTGCAGGAGAAATTGGCTGCTTAGACTTCTCTGTCCTTTGATGCGATGTCAGGGTATAACAATACCTTAACACAAGCTACTAAAATCACTTTGACATTTTTGATGTCCTTACTAGCTATTGCTATCATGTTAGGAAATGCCGTGGTCATTTTAGCTTTTGTTGTGGACAGAAATCTTAGACATCGAAGTAATTATTTTTTTCTTAACTTGGCCATTGCGGACTTCTTAGTGGGTAAGTTGCATGCTTTTATTTTAAATAATCTTTTGTAATAATAATTGTCTTTAAAGCCTTAAATTAAGCTCTTGTTGTGTCAGGAGGCTATAGGAGGTTGGGGGGGATTAAACAAAAAGAATTACAACTCTGGTAAGAGGTTTATATGGCACTCTAAGAGAATACTATAGATATATAAATAAATGTGATAGAATGTTCATCTGAAAAGTTTATATTTTATAGAATAAAGTAGATCTAGAGTAGTTGTAAAATTGTTTTAGTATAAGAGTTGTTTCTGGAGCTATTTTTCTTATATGCTTAGATTTTCTTTTTATTTTATTTTATTTTATTTTTTATTTAGTACAGGGTCTACGGGGTCTCACTAGGTAGATCGGACTCCATAGTGACTCTCCTGTTTACAGCCTCCCAAGCGCTGGGATTACAGGTGTGCGCCACCACGCTCAGTCTCAATTGCATCTTTATGTGCCCCGGGGGCGGGGCTGGCACGGCAGGCCCAGGGATTGAACCCCCAGCCCCTGTGTCTGCATAAGCGGGTGCTTTAATCTGCTGAGCTATTTGGCTGGCCCTTATGTTTAGATTTATAAATATTCATCTCTAAGTAAATATATTTATTTAACTTGATAAAATAAATTTTACTTGATAAAATTTCCTTGATATCATAGATTTGGGCGAGAGAAATAATGTATGTGCTGGAGACCAGCACAACTAAAAATGGGCTATTCAAGTCCATTAAATAGGATGGTTAACAGTGTTATTTTGTGACATAGCACCAGATGTCATGAAGTATATCCAGTACTAACTTCCCTGTACATGTCATGGCGTTGTGTAATAGTCAGAGCCCATAGAAATCAAATTAATCTTTCTTTGAAAAGATGTTCTCTGTAACTTTTCACGCCCTGAATCTTTCCATTTTTATTTTATTTATTTATTTATTTATTTTTGCAGAACTGGGGATTGAACTCAGGCCCTTGCGCTTGCCAGGCAAGCGCTTATTCCACTGAGCCATCTCCCCAGCCCCAAGCTTTCCATTTTTATACAATGCTCATAACAAACATAAGTGCAGAATTGTCAGCTGGATGATGGTGCTTTATTGAAGCTTCCAGTATAATTGCATTTGACATGTTTGGATTTTTTTTTATTATTATTTATAGCTCTGTAAAGCTTGTATTCACATTAAAGCGAAACAAAACTTGTAGAATAGTTAATTGCCTAGAATGTAGTGGTTGCTCAACAAATGTTAGTTTCCTTCTCCTTTGATTTCTTTGCTGATATGCATCAATGAAACCAAACATATAAATGTTAGTGTAGAATGCAGGTCATGTGGATACTGTTAGACACACGCGTATTCAGATCATCGGAGATCTGTGGATGTGCACATTACTACTGCATCTTTGGTAAAGTCTTACTGCAGCACAGTGGAAAAGAGAAGTTTGCAAATGACTGCAGTGGCACAGAGCACAGAGTGCCCAAGAGGACCACCAGGTGCTGTGGGCTGCGCGAAGCACAGAGTGCCCTTGGAAGTGGGTCCCTGAAGCCCGGGTAGCATTTCCGCAGGCAGAGATGGCAAGGCGGGCAGCGCCGTGCTGGCAGAATGGTGGTGCCGCTCTTCTTCAGGGTGAGCCCCAGGCCGCTTGGGGCACAATGGCTGGTTGGGGTGAGGTTGGCCTCTGTGTGATGAGGTTCTTGCATGGCAGTGTCGGTCTGGACTGGAGCTTACTAAGCAGAGTTAAGGGTTTGAAAGCAGACCAGTAAGTAGATGGACAGAGGCTTTCCCTTGGCGACTCAGGGAGAGCTGGAGGAGGCGGGGAGGCTGAAGAGCCCTGCTGCATGGTTCCGAGGCCGAGGGCAGCAATCCGGGCAGAGGTCCTGTGGGCAGGCTCCAAGCTAAGGCAAGGTGGGAAGGTGGGGCAGCAAGCAGAGCTGCAGAGGGCGGTTGGGCAGGGAAAAGAAAGCTGAGGAAAAGATAGGGCTCCTGGGGGGGGAACTACCTGCTCGGGCGCCCCCTCCTGTCCCTCTCTTGGGACAGGAGCTTTTTTTCTTTCAATAAATATATTCTGCTCAAAAAAAAAAAAAAAAAAAAAAGATGGGGCTCCTGGGACAAGGAGAGTTACGGCACTCCATTGAAATACGGGCCTTGGGGAGGAGGACAGCTTGCTGCTGCCGCTGCCTGAAAGTCCTGGGGGAAGTGTCTGCCTGGAGAGACCGATTTAGGAGCCATGGCATAGAAAGGACAGTGTCACAGGGAAAGAGGGCTAAGCAGTGCTGAAAAGCTCTCTCTCTCTGGGGGCGCAGTTCTTCCCTTCCTGGGTAGAGCTGGCGGGGTGTACTTGTGCACAGAGGGCAAGTGCTCAGGGGTAGAGGACTGCGCGCCACGGAGCAGGGGTGCAAGAGATGAGGGGCAGGAGGGGCCTGGGGATGCATGAGGGAGGGGCTGGCTTGGTGGAGCAAATTGGCTGCTCTTGCAGGGCTCTTCTTGTTCCCTGTCCCTTTCCTCATTCCCCTATTCTTCATGTCCTTGGCTCTCCTCTTCACCACCTCAACATAGATAGATAGACAGACAGACAGACAGACAGACAGACAGACAGACAGACAGAGTCTCACTACATAGTTCAGGCTGGCCTTGAACTCACTGTGTAGCTCAGGATGGCTTCGAACACATGGCAGTGCTCCTGCCTCAGCCTCCCCAGGGCTGGGATTATAGACCCAGCTATTATAGTTCATTTTTTCCCTTAAAATAGCCAGCTGTATCAAAAGCTTATTGCTTTCTTAAAGGAACTGGCCTTAGCTTTTCCGACCAAGTCCACTTCTGGAAGAAGACACAGTTTCAGAGCCGGAGTTGTGCGCACACTTCCGAGGAGGTGCAGCAGAGCAATAGTTGAGATTCAGTTTTCTGAAATCCTTGGGAATGAACCACAAACATCACCATCATTCCCTGGAGGGAGGAAGGGAGAACACACTTGTACTTGAACTCACTGTGTAGCTCAGGATGGCTTCGAACACATGGCAGTGCTCCTGCCTCAGCCTCCCCAGGGCTGGGATTATAGAGCCATTGCGGAGCCTGAGGGGATAGTAGGGTTTTATCAAAGCTAGAGGAACAGACTAGAGCAGCGATGGAGCACTGTCAGAGCCCTGAGTGACACAGGCGGCCTGCTGTGGCCCTTGTGCTGTAGGTTTGCCACTGCTAGGCTAGAGACTGGTTTTTCTAGCAGCTGTCAGGGTTTTGAACACGCCCTTCCTCTTTCTTATCATTTGGAAAGTGTGTGGAAAGGAGTGCTTACCTCAGATTCCTCCTTTAGCTTTAAGTCAGCAGTGTCTGCAGCGAAATGATTACTGGCATCTGAGGCGGGCACGAGGGCAGCTGTGGAAAACCTGCGAGTTGGAACGCGGGGAATTGAAATACGGGCCAAAGAGGGTGTCTGTGGTTTTGAGGTATTTTGATTTACAAATGTCTTTGTTTTTGAGAAGCTTTGATTTATTTCAGGCAAAGCTTTTGTGTGTGTACACACACACACACACACACACACACACACATCCTCTGATGGGATGAAAAAACACCATTAAAAAGCTTATGTATCATTTTAGATAGGACTGCAGGTGGGTGTGGTGGCGCACACCTGTAATCCCAGCAGTAGGGAGGCTGAGGCAGGAGGATCATGGTGAATTTGAGGCCAGCCTGGGTACATAGTGACACTCTGTCTCATGAAAACCAACAACAACAACTGAACCATGACGGGCAGGTTCTTTGGACCACCGGTAAGCGCCGAGCTTGTGGCTCCCCATTTCCACCATGTTCTGTCTCCCGCCTCTGTCCATGAACCCAGGCAGGATTATTCCAGTTCTCCTTCCCACCCGCTGGCTCCCTTCCTCTCGTTTGGGAAGACTGTAGGACTTTTTTCCTTATTTTCCATTCTTTCATCTTACTGTTGCTCTTCAAGATAGGCCAACTTGGTTTGCACACCAAACAAATGAGAATTTCTGTAAGTCCTTTATGAGCTATGATGATAATCAGCAAAGTCAGATTTCCACTGAGATTTCGCCCCCTCAACCACATTCTGAGCAAGCAGTGACACCTTTCTGAAATTTCAGTGCAGTTAAAAGCCCCAGCTCAGTCTTTTCACAGGTCGGCACCTTCTGAGCCAGGCCTCATTGCTGCGGAGAGGTTACCTATGTGCTCTTAGTGCAGGGTTGTGGTTGGTGTCAGGGTTTTTAAAATTATATTTCCTGATTTAGAAGCCAGGCTTTCTTTCTACCTAGCTGAGTAGCTAACTAATGCACTAGCTCCTTTCTGCGAGTTAGGCTCTTTACCTGTCAAGCCAGGCTCACGTGGTTTGCATGAAGATTAAATGAGGTGATTGTTGGTAATGCACGGGGCACGTTGCCTACCCCAGGTCGCTGCACCGGGCACGTCAGCTGTCATGGAGGCCAGTGCGCAGGCCCTGGTGCAGGTCAGGCTGGGTGCGTAGGAGCCTAGCACTGATCTTTGACATGGTGCTAATCCTCGGGGAAAGCTGATTAACTGATGATTATGATACAGTGTGGAATCCGCTTAGTCCCCTGTGAAGAGAAAAGAGTGGCCAAGTGCTGGAAGGGTGCAGGTGGCCTAGGGGTCCCTTCTTCTTGACAATTAATTTTATTGGTACAATTTAGATATACATAGCAATCACATTCAGCATTGGGAATTTGTATCTGTATGTGATATATTTGATTCTTCATGTTCCCCTAACCCTTTCTTCTCCCTTCAGAGGGATTGATATAGAAGAAAGAAACTTCTAACCTGCTAGATATCTGGTTTAAGTTCTGTTATTTATTTTATTTATTATTATTATTATTATTATTATTATTTTAGTTTGTGTTATTTTAAATGGAAGCATGAAAAGGCCAGCCAAATGGCTCAGCTTATTCAAGCACCTGGAAGCAGGTGCAGGGGCCAGGGGTTTGATCCCTGGGCCTGCTGTGCCAGCCCCGCCCCCAGGGCATGCTGAGAGGCAATTGGGACTGGGCGTGGTAGCAGGCACCTGTAATCGCAGCCCTTGGCAGGCTGTAAACAGGTGGATCACTGCGAGTCCAATCTAGCAGTGAGACCCTGAATACCCTGTAGACCTTTCCCTAAAATACAAAAAATAAATAATAATAATAATAATACTATAAATTGAAGAATGAACCTTAGGAACAAAGGAGGTTAGGAGTGCAATATATTCACTGGGGGAAAGAAAGCTTCTGTCTGAGAGAGAGAAGGGGCCCCAAGTGGGTTGCTGAGGACTCTGCCTTTTCCAGGGATGTTATAGAGCATTCTACAAAGCAAGGTGGACACAAAGTGGGGAAAATGGAAAATCACATGGTGGGGTGAGGTGGGGCAAAACTGTGGTCAACCAATAGGATTATGAGTATGACTGCCCAGGTAAAGTTGATTAAGTCAGAAGCAAATGGGGGAGCGAGTCATGTAGCAAGCAGGCATGAATACAGAACAGAGGCTTTTCCTATCGAGGTTGGTTAGTGGCTCTTCTTGACTTTCTCAAGGTGATGGTGCCTGTCTAGACTATTGGTTCCTGATATGTATCCTTGGGGAGTGTGTGGGCGCCTTTGTTCTATCTTTTATCTTGAGGTCTGGCCCACAGTAGAAGTGCCTGTCTCTCCCACAGTTGTAAGGTCTGTCGTCTTCTGCTGGCTGGCCTAGCCCTAGCTAACTGCCTATAACATTTTATCTAACTTGGCTTCCTATAGCAGGCTCACTTCTTCCAAGGAAGTTCTGAGAAAGATACAGGGAGGAAGTTACTCTTTGACTTTAGGGAAGAGTGACAAGGAAGTAAATGTGCTCTCTCTCTCTCTCTCTCTCTCTCTCTCTTTCTCACACACACACACACACACACACACACTCATAGAAGATATTCTCAAGTGTGAAGTAGGCTGTTAAGATTCCAGTTACATAAGAGGCTGATTCAGGAGGGTGGCAAGTTAAAGGCCAGCCTGGGCATATGACTGAGACCCTGTATCAAAACACAATGATAAAAAGAAAAAAGGAGATGTTGGGCAGGTATGCTCATCATTACCTGGGTTTAGTCCCCAGTACTAAACAAACAAACAAACAAACAAACAACAACAACAACAAAAATGAATGAAGTTAGCACAGAGAAAGATACTAGAACGTGGATGTGTTTGGGGAAGGGGAGCCCAGCCAGACTGCATAAATCATGGAGATACAGAAGTGGTTCATGTTGTCTGTGGCTAGAAGTAGTGGCCAGGACCACACATAACTTGGAAAGTGCTAAGGCCCATTGTCCATTGTTATAAAATCGACACTTAGTGTGTGCCATGCTGGCCCTGCCCTGGGTGCTCTGAGACAGTGATTGAGACTGGTCATGGTGGTGCGTGTCTGTAATTCCAGTGCTTGGGAGGTTGGAAACAGGAGGATCACTATGAGTCTGATCTACGTAGTGAGATCCTGTAGACCCTGTACCAAATACATTTAAATAAAATACACTTAAAGAATGTATAGGACACTAGTCCTGGACTGCTGGATGAAATAACATAAATTTTTATATATAACTGTGTTAGTCAGCTTTGCATTACTACACCAAAACATCAGAAGCAATTAACTTTGTAAAAAGAAAAGGTCTATGTTGCTCACAGTTTGGAGATTATTGGCAGTCATTATGCATGCCTCTGATGAAAGGGATGGAGGGGGCAATGGTGGGAGCAGATGTCGGAGTTAGCGCTCACATCTAGACCCAGGATGGAGAGACCCTGAGGGGCTGTGGTCCCTTGGTCCCTTCAAGGTCATGCACCCAGTATCCCAAGGACCTCCAACTTCCCACCTCCTGCAGGTCCAAAGCGTCTCCCCATCCCCTCACTTTGAAGACCAAAGTTTCATGTATGTATCTTTGGGGGACATTTATCAAAATCACAGCAACATCAAGCCATTTTTAGTATATTCATTACGCTGTCTGTCCATTAGAGTATGTCCCTTTGTATCCATTGATGGGTGCAATTTTCCCTCTCTGTGCAGGTGCGGTCTCAATTCCTCTGTACATGCCTTCCTCGCTGACTGCCTGGACTTCTGGAAGGGAAGCGTGTGTATTTTGGCTCATCACTGACTATCTTGTATGTACAGCGTCTGTGTATAACGTCGTCCTCATCAGCTATGATCGATACCAGTCAGTCTCAGATGCTGTAAGTCGCAGTCCTATTTTCCTTGAATGATTATATGGATGTACTGTAAATTTTGTCACCTTCTACCCCTTTGGTACTGGGGATGAAACTCAGGGATTTATGCATGCATATGTTTTGCCACTAGCTGCATCCCCATCCCAACCACAACAAAAAATTGGGTTCAATCTTTCCTTAATAGAGAAATCTTAGTAGAATCCCATCCTTCTGTTATCAGGTACAAAATTCTCATTGACCTTCCTGTGATTTGGGAAAGTCATTCCCTTATGAGCCAAGGAAATGGGACGCTACCAAAGGAAACTCAGGAGTGATGTCCTGAGTGTTTAGTAGGTTGGATATAGTGAAGTTGGTAGTAACTTCTCAGTTCCACTCTGTCGACAAAATTGAGACCTATGTATTTTTCAAAGGATGGTACTTGGTAAGGAAAAAGAGTCACAGATTTTTGAATGGAATGAAAAAATTAATTCTGAGTGGCCAGAGGAGATGACCAGTGGTACAGTGGGGCCAGCCGGAAAGACCCAGTCTCCAGGCTAATTGAAAGCCTCTGGCAAGAAGATCAGAACTCTGTCAAAGTCTGGAATAGTTTCATGAGTGAGTCAGTAAGAATGCTTCAGCAAGATAAATTCTCAGAAACAGGACATTGGAGAAAACAAAGAACACTGACTAGCTGGATAGGAGAGGAGGGCACAGACACATGGGACAGCGATCTGAAGTACTCGGGAAGCTTCCATCACTTCTGACTCTCAGGGGCCCAGATCTTTGGGGAATTACTGTGTACAGGTATTGTGCTAAGTTCAAGGATAGAAAAGGGACTAAGCAGGACTTTATTTGGGGGGATATGGTCAAACAGGAGATCCTCAAACAGGAGGCTAAGTGCTATGCTGGAAGTATCCTGGGGTGAGTCCCGCCTTGGAGGACTGTGTGTTCTGGAAGCCAGCAGGATGGGAGGAGACAGTGGATGAGGTCAAGGACAAAAGCCTGGAGCAAAGAGAGTCCCAAGAGGCCCCAGTGGGACGGAAGTTCTGTCTATCCTAGGAAAGAGGGAAGGTTGTGCTCCCCAAACTCGCCCAGGGACCCACTCACAGGGAGCTCTGCACTCTCTAGGGCAGGGGCTAGCCAACTTTTGCTACCCTACGTCAGATAGTAAATGTTTTGTCTTGCAGTGCACATGGTCTTGGTTGTAGCCTCACATTGCATAAAACAACCCTAAATGACACATGAATAATAAAAGTCTTCAGGAATGTTCCAGTAAAACTATTTCTAAAACCAAGTAGTGGGCTGTGTTCACTCCTTGGACAGCAGTTTGCTTGCCCCTCTGTAGGTCATTATCCTCCGCATGATGGCAGGTTTTGGCTACTCTGGGTCCCAGATAGGAAGTGGGAAGGATAGAAGTCCAAGGCAAGGGAATTTCTTTGAACCAGGCAGTGCAGAATCATGCTACCATTTCCACTTACATTGTGTTGGTAGGACTTAATCATCCCTCCCACCTTGTTGCAAAGGAAGCTGGGAAATGTAGTTTCTGGCTGAGCGGCCATTTGGCCAGGAGGAGGGGTACAGTGGTGTGATGGGACAGCACCCTAACTCTTCTGCTGCCACTGGGAACCTCACTGGTGCCAGGTCCACTGAAGTTCGTGTTAGTCAAACTATGGAGAAGTGCGTATCATTTGGGATTAACAATTCATATAAAGCAATCTTGTATTTCCCAGACTGCTGACTTCTACCCATTATTTGAGTCATGAAATCAGTTTCAGTGGGTTGTGATTAGATTTTTTTTTTAATGAAAAAATATGGAATGGAGCAGAATAGAACAGAAAGAGTGTGGGAAAAGTCAAAGTCCCTTGTACGTCATGAAAGTGATTACTGTTTTTTTTTTGTCTATGTACTTAATTAGGGTAGGAAATAGGTCTCTTGCTTTAGATCCAGTTAAGTGCTTTAAACAAGCATATTTCCCATTTATACTTTAAAATTTTCCTATCTTAGGCCGGGGAATAGAGCTCAGTGGCATTAGTGGCATTGCTTGACAAGCTTATGGTCACAAACTCAATCCCTGGTAGAACAATCAGACAAACAAGCAAACAACTCCAGTAATGATATTTTAAAAGCCAGGCATGGTGGCGCATGCTGGCAATCTCAGCATTCAGGAGGCTGAGGCAGGAAGGATGGTTGCAAGTTTGAGACTAGCCTGGGCTACCAAGTGAGTTCAAGGCTAGCCTGAATTGCATAGTGAGACTCTGTCTCAAAAAATCAAAATCTTGCAAGATGGCGGGTGAAAAAATGAGAACCCGGACATTAAAGAGAAGAAACCTGAAGCCCAGAAGGCTTCTCCAGTGGTACTGGTAAAAAGGGGAAGGTGAAGGCAAAAAAGTCCAAGAAGGGGCAGCCCCACTGCAGCCAAAATCCTGTCCTGGCTAGAGGAATTGGTAGATACTCCCGATCTGCTGTGTATTCCAGAAAGGCTTTGTACAAGAGGAAGTACACAGCTGCTAAATCAAAGGTTGAGAAGAAAAAGAAGGAAAAAGTTCTTGCTGTGATCACAAAACCAGTTGGTAGGGACAAGAATGGAGGTACCTGGGTGGATAAGCTTTGAAAAATGCCAAGATACTGCCCTACTGAAGATGTGCCCTGAAAGCTCTTGAGCCACGGCAAGAAACCCTTCAGTCAGCATGTGCGGAAACTTGGAGCTAGCATCACTCCCGGCACCATCTGGATCATCCTCACCGGGCGTCACAGAGGCAAGAGAGTGGTCTTCCTGAAGCAGTTGGCCAGTGGCTTGCTGCTTGTGACTGGGCCTCTTAGCCTGAATCGTGTTCCTCAACGAAGAACACACCAGAAATTTGTCATGGCCACCTCTACAAAAATTGATATCAGCAAAGTGAAAATCCACAAATTACTTTAGGAAGAAGTTGCAGAAACCCAGACACCAGGAGGGTGAGATCTTCAACACTGAGAAAGAGAGATACCAGATTTCAGAGCAGTGCAAGGTGGACTCACAGAGTTTAGCAAAAATCAAAGCTGGTCCTCAGCTCCAGGGCTACCTGTGATCTATTTTTGCTCTTTCAAATGGAAATTATTCTCATAAATTAGTGCTCTAAATTTCTTACTAACAGCCTAATTAAATAACTCATATATTTTTAAAAGACAAAACAAGCAAGCAAACCAAAAAAAAAAAAAAAAAGAAGAAGAAGAAAAAGAAATTTCCTATCTTT
>NW_004524651.1:387249-405986 GCF_000260255.1 Octodon degus | reverse complement strand
AGAGAGATAGAGAGAGAGAGAGAGGTCTTGCTCTTGCCCTGGGGAGCTCCTGCAGTGCAGGCTGGTGGCTGGGTCATTGTCCTTAGCACGCAGCACACAGCCCCATGAAGTCTCCATGAAGGAGCATATGAATGTGTGAATGCTGGCGGGCTCCCCAGGTAGCACTTGTACCTCTCCTGCCCAGACTGAAACCTCACACAGCCTTGTGAACCAGAAGGAAGCCTTCCAAGCCGTGGGCGCTCATGGGAGGCGGCTGTGGGAAGCTGGGCTCTTCCTAGGGTGCAAAGTAGCAGAGACAGTGTGGTAAGAAACGCGGTGGTCTGGGCCTGGGAAGTGGAAATCTGATAACAATTTGGAAAAGCAAAGCTCAATGCAGATGACTGTATGAGATTAGAGCGAGCTCAGAGAAGTCTTCTGGAGGGGCAGCTGCCATGTGGGGGAAGCAAGAGTGGATGAGGGAGGCAGGAGAACAGCTGGATCAAAACTGGAGGAATAAAAACTAAAATACCCTTGGAGTAAAGATGGAGACAGAGGAGTATTTCTTTACTTGCAGATAAAGCAACTTCATGGTAAAATGGAGACCGTAGAAACTGCACTCCTGGGAAGGCTGGGTCGGCCCTGCCCCATTTGCCCAGGACTGCCACACTGAAGCACCAGACACTGAGTGGCTGAAATGACAGGATCTTACTATGTCAAGGTTCTGGAGGCTGGAAGTTGGAGACCAAGCTGTTGACAGGGCTGTCCTCTCTGTGAAGGCCTTCAATGCCTTCCTTTTAGCATCAGATGTGACTGGTGGTCCTTGGCACTCCACGGTTTGCTGACACTTGGCTCCAGTCAGGCACATGGTGCTCTTCCTTTGCAGTTCTCCCTTTACTTATGAGGACACCAGTCATGTTGGGTTAGGTGCACCCTAATCTAGTGTGTAGGATTAAAGTGAACCCTAATCCAATACAACCTCATCTTAATTTGATTACATCTACAAGCACCATATTTCCAAATAAAGCTGCATTCACAGGAATTGGTGGTTAGAATCTCAATACCTCTTTCGAGGAGACATAGTTCAACTCACAACAGGCACTTAGATGGGTCCTGTAATGTCATATGAACACCAGTGCATTCCAATGGGCTTCTGCACTTCACTGACTGATAGGACATTTGGATATTTTAGTGGGGTAGGGTAAAAGGCATTATCCTGAATAAACCCCATGTTCTATAGCGAGTAAGACCTGGGTCTCAGGGCAGGGATATAGCTCAACAGCTTAAGTGCCTGCCTAGCAAGTGCAAGGTCTTGAGTTCAATCCCCAGTATGGGAGGGGAGTGGGTGGAGGCTAGAGAGAGGGGAAGAGCTGGGCTGTCCTGGCTGATTTCAGGGAAGCCACCCCAACCAGCCCTGTCTAGCCTCAAGCAGTGGTTGAGGTTTGTATTTGTCATAACCTTCCCCAGAGACAGAGAGATGGACATTTTCTTCTCAAATCCCTGGGATGTCCATTATTTCAATTGACCTTATGCATAATGAAAGAGAGATCACTTTCTGCATATTGCCTTACATCATTACAAAGGCTGAACAGAGCAATTAAAAAACTAAATGCAGTTTTATGACCATCTGGGTATTGTTACCATCTTCATAATCATTAGATTTAGCACAAGAGATGTATTAATTAGATATGTGAGGAAAAAAAGGTGGGGAGTGGACCAGATGTGAGTACCTGTGGTCAGGACCATTCTGATCAGGACATATTATAACTTAGCCTCAGAAGTACCAACATTCTAGGGGAATTAAACTCACTTTCCTATAGTTAAACAAAGAATTCATTAAAAGATTACTAATTTCCTCTTATCTCTAGCTATTGGTAAACTGCTCTCAACATGCACAGGACATCAAAGAAATGGTGTTGGATTCCTTTGAAAATGAGAAAACACTGTAGACTAAGACTTTAAAACTCACAGAGAAAGTAATACACCAAAAATAGTGATAAGGAAATACGGTCCTATTTCCTAGGTGGGTCATTTCCGTTTTTGGGGAATGAGAGAATAGAGAAATATAGGACATTAGAACCAGAAGGAAGATCTAGATGAGGCTTGGAGAAGCTGTGCTTTCCAGATGCTCGTGCAAAAGCCTAGGTTCAGCCACTTATCCCCCACAGCCTAGGCTGGCTGGGGGCCTTGGGTGTCTTTAGATTTGGAAGACGTTCTTACGGGACTTCAAGTCTGACACAAGAGCCTGCCATACAAGCATGTCTCTGACTCCTGGAATCTCATTTTCCTTTAGAGAAGCCTGACTCTGTCACCCTGTGGAGCTAGACAAAAGGCAGTGGCCCTTGCTGCAGTCAGCATGGCTCGGCATCACACCACAGGCCCCACATCTATCAGATGGAAGCACCTGCAGAAAAGTGATTTGGCAGTGCCCAGTGACACCAGCATTGCCCCACAGCAGGCTTAAACACTTTTCTGTCCTTCTGTTTGTGGTGGGTATTCTTGGGAATGATACACACAGAGCCTTGCTTTCTGCTCTTGACTCCACCTGGAAGGCCCAGTATAAATGGCAGAGTGGGTTCCTTCAGAATACTGGAGTAGGATTAGCCATGGCTTTTGAACTTCTTTGGGTGGGACCTTCCGAAAAAGGCATCTGCGCTGTGGGCTAGTATCTGCATTTCTCTCTATGTGCATCTCTATAGTCCTAAAAAGTCTTGCTTTGATGAAACGTCATCAAACACTATCAAACACTATTGTGCAGTGAATAGAATGCCTGCCATGCCCCTGCCCATAGAATGAGAAATTAGCTGTGCTCAATTCCAGTTATTTAACATTCACATTAGTATCAGTGAGTTAGGAAAAAAATGTGTTATATTAGATATTGACCTTGACAGTATCTATAGAGTCAAAGGTTTAACCTTCAGGATTACCGTTTTGCCCTTGGAAATCGATGAAATCTGCATCCTGGTTCAGGTTCTGCTGAAATTAGAGCCTCCATCCCAGTATAGGCTGCAATACTCATATTAGTTAATGTCCTCATCTCTTGCACATCCCTGAAAGTCTGGGCTGCTTTCTGTGATCAATATGTATTCTTTATGTTGAAACTGATTTCTGTGGTTTCTTGTAGGTGTCATACAGAGTTCAGAACACTGGCACCTGGAGGATTGTCGCTTGGATGGCAGCTGTTTGGGTATTGTCCTTCTTGACGAATGGGCCAATGATTCTGATTTCAGAGTCTTGGAAGGGGAATGCCACTAACGAATGTGTACCCGGATTTTTCAATACGCGATATATCGCTGTCTTCACGTCCTTATTCGAATTCCTGGTCCCCATCTTCTTAGTTGCTTATTTCAATGCATTTATTTACTGGAGCCTGTGGAAGCGAGGGAACCTCAGCAGATGCCTTAGCCACTCGGGACTCCCCTCCGCCTCTTCCAGCAATGACCACGGCTACTCCTGCAGACCGGACCCGGGTTTGAGGGTGACTCTTCCAGCACAGAAAGAAGCAGCTTCCTCCCTCAGCCCAGACAAACTACCAAGAAAGAGCAGTCTTTTGTTTCCCATAAGAGCCCACAAGAACCGCAGTATGGTTGCTTCCAATATGAGCTCCCTGTTTCAGTCAGAGTCCCAGGCTCTTCAGCAAAGAGAACATTTCGAACTTCTCAGAGCCAGGAAATTAGCCAAGTCGCTGGCCGTTCTTTTAGGAGCTTTTATCATTTGCTGGGCCCCCTATTCACTGACTACAATTATTTATTCAATTTTTCCCAAGAAGAAATTTACTCAATCAAACTGGTACAAAATAGCCTTTTGGCTCCAGTGGTTCAATTCCTTTGTGAATCCCTTTTTGTATCCATTGTGTCACAGACGTTTCCAAAAGGCTTTCCTGAAAATATTGCCTTTGCGAAAGCAACCCATGCCATCACACAATCGCTCGGTATCCACATGATAGAAGATAATGCTCTCACTTCTGTTGATTTTAGTCATAAGCTCCCCTAAAAGAGTTCGCCCTTTCCACTTCACCAAAAAGTTCATAGAACTGTAATATGTGACCATTAAAAAAAATCTAAACCTGCAAGTCAATGGAAAATGAATAAAGTCTAGTGATAATATTTTTGTAAATAGCCACAAAGTAACTAGTATTTTTCTTAGTCATAACCTCTTCCTGATTTTGTAGATCTTGATGTAACATTGATTGTGAAATTCTAGTTTCTGTTTTCCATGTTCAATGTTTGCTACAGCAGTAGGTTTATTTCTTTAAAAATTATGTAGTAGTGAAATAAGGATATCTAGTTAGAAAATCATTCCCTAAAGTAGGCAGTAGAGAAAAGAACTTCACTCCTGGGGGTGGGTAAGTGAGTTTGGGTTTGAGTTAGCAAAACAGGAAGTAGGAGTGAGCCCCGGTGAGCTCCTAGTTCCAGACTTTATGGATGTGGTCTCAGGAAGGGGGAGGCATGCAAAGCCCTGGTGATCAGAGAAGGAGGAGGACCAGGAGGACAATGAGGAGGAAAGGGACAGGGAAAGGCCAGCCATGGTTTGAAGAACAGCTTGTTGCACTCCTTCCTACCCTTTTCTTCCAACTTTCCCAAAATGTGTGAGCGAGAAAGAGAGGAAGGTTAAGAAATGGGGAAAAGACTATACGATTAAAGTAGATATACTTAGTAGTGGATCTCTTGCCTCATGAGGATAGAATAAAAAGGGTGCCCTCTGCTGGCCAGGAGGACTCAATCAGCTAGTCCCATCGTCTTGGATTTCCCGTCTTCAGAGAGGTGGGAAATTAATGTCTGTTGTGAAAAAACAAAACAAAAGCCCCTAGTAGATATCAATAATTTTTTTTTATTTTAAAGAGAATAAAAATTAAAAGAGATACAAAATTTCAAAACAGTATTATCTCCGTAGTGTAAGAAACTGAGAAGTAAATAAAATCTGAAAAGCACAATAGATATTGTGAAAGAGACAGAAACTGCTCAAAGGAAAGAACATATGAGATGAAGAGAAAAAGTATATGCACACACACGATAGCTAAGATAATATATTACTATTTTCTATTGATTTGTTGATGTCAATAATTATTAAGAAAATGTTGTATTTATTGCTGTTTAGCTCATTTATCCAATACTTTATGTTGTAAGGCTCAGGGTTGTTCCTTTGTTATATAGTTAGTGTAGATTATGCTTTATTGATGACTCACATTTTATAAGTTTAGTGAACTTTTTAAATTTTTGATAGTTCTGTTTTTTATTGTCATATGCTGGTCTTTTTTCATAAACCTTTACAGGTTTTTTTTTTTTTTCTTCTTCTTCTTCACAACAGACATTAATTTCTCCCCAGTGTGGATGCTGAAAGTCCCAGATGAAGGGGCCTCTGTCTTTATCTGATTGTTTTCCAGAGAGTCCTCCTGGCCAGCAGATGGCTTCCTTTCTATTATATCCTCACGTGGAAGGGGAAGGTGGTCAGGGAACCTGGGCTCCTTCCTGTCTTATAGTAGCCTTAGTCCAGTCATGAGGACCCCTCTGTCATGAGCTCATCTAAAACCAAGTGTTTCTAGCAGTCCCCGCTTGTAGATACCCTCACTTTGTGGGGTGAGGTTTCAACAGGGGCATTTTGGAGGATATAAACGTTCGGTCTCTAACATTATATTTATCAGAAGCTTTATTTTCCATTGTTTCAAAACTTGTCGGTGGTACTTATTTATGGTTTTCATTTTCATGCTACAATTTTCAATGTTGGGTTTTTATTGACTTGAATATTGAGAATGTAGTTGTTTAATAATCAGTATCTGCTAGCTCCAATATCTGGAGTCCCCATGGACTGTATTTTGTTATCTGTTTTTCCTGCTAAGTCTTTCTGAAAGTGTCTCATTTCCTGTGTCCTTGATTTTAAAAAAAGTTATCTACTAAGCATTAAAAATGTTTATTATGACGTGTTTGCAGTGCATGAGTCCGTTCATCGTGGGGAGTCTCTCCTAGAAGATTTTTATCAGCATTTCTTCTATAACTTCTCGGAGTTCTTACATAGTCCAAAAATTTTTCCTATTTTAGACTTTTTAACTATTTGATGAATTTCAAACACTATAATATAGAAATCGTTTGAATGCATCAGTGCTTAGAAATGTACGTAAGTTTTACTTATGCTTATGCCTTCCATTAAGTAAGAGATACATGTTTATCTTTTAATTTTTTAAAATATTTTTAAAAAATTATTTATTTGTGCATTTGGCACAGGGTCTCACTCTGCAGCTCAGACTCTTAGTGATCCTCCTGTCTCAGCCTCCCCAGTGCTGGGATTACAGATGTGCACTACCACACCCATTTTCAGCAGCCAGCTCCGCGCCTGGGGCGGCGTGGCATGCGGAGCTGGGGTTGGAGCCTGGGCTCTTGCATTTGCAGAGTAGGTGCTTAGACAGCTGAGCTATCTCCTTGGCCCATGTTTAGAATTTAATAACAACTTGAAAATTTTGAGCAGTTCATAAATGCCCCAAATTTTATAAATTTGCTATGTCTCAGCTACTGGCTTTTACATTGGTAAATCAGTAGTTGTAACTTCCATGTACTTACTGAGGCTTGATATTCATCAAATGGTGTGGTCCCATGAAATTTTTGCCCAATTGAAACTCGTAGAAAGCATGCACACAAATTCACAAATATTTTCTAAAATATTCATAACATATAAATTGTATTTCATTCAATCCAAGATACTGTCAATGTAAAATATTTCATTTACTGATGCAACACTGAAAAAGATCGCATTGCTAGTCAGTTCCTGTCTGAGTTCAGAGTTGTTCAGAGGTGAGCACTCTGTCTCAGACGTGACTCGGGGAGATGGGAGTTTGAAAAACATACTTTTGATGGCACATAAGTATATTCATTGAAAGTCTATTGTGTATTAGCTACCTGCAAGGGTGCCTAAGAACCTTGCCAATAAGAAAAGGTTTCCTAGGAGCTAGAATTTTACTTTGAGGGTCTTTTACTAACACTGCTAGGCATGCAGTGCTAAGATGCTCAGAACATTTTTACTGAGAAGATGGGCTCTAGGTCATTTCCTTTTCTTTTTGGTGGTACCAGGAATCAAACTCAGGACCTTGCACTTGCCAGGCAAACACTTATTCCACCGAGCTATCTCCCTGGAGCCCTTGGCCATTTCCTTCTGTGACTTTCTATCCTCCCCCCTCCCCCCGCCACCACCCCATTGCATTGTGACTTTGTAGCGCCTGCCAGCAGCAGTGATTTGCTGCAGCCTTAGATTGCTGCCCATCTAAGACAGAGACAGTGGCTCCTTGCCAGTTCAGAGCCTAGGCTTCACAAGGCCTCTGGGCCCCTCCATCTCTTTGACAGCAGCTGTTCTCCTGGATATCAGCTATGGATACTGAAGCAACCACTTGCTTCAGTAGTGGAGTCCATCTTGGACCAGCTAGCCTGTAGGTGTCTCAGTAGCCCACAACAGGGGTCGGGGAGATAGCGGACAAAATGAGGCGGGCCAAACGCAGCCTGGCATGGCTTAGCCTACGAGAAGGCTCAGCCAAACCAGACCCCCCTTGGCAACCGGAAGACCACTTTCTGGAAGTGTCGGTTACTCAGGAGCTTCTCAATGACATGCCAGGCACCTTCCCTCCTCTGTACTGAAGATAGCCTGCAAGGGATGGGGACAAAAGAAGATACTGGCATGCCTTGTGCTCGTGGGACAGTGTGGACAGAAGACGACATTATTATGCAAGAGGTCAATTTGCTTCAAGGTCATGGCTCCTGTTCTAAAGGAAAGTGTTCGTTGCAAAATGGATTTTGAAATACTGCAAAATACACAACGCAACAGTGGCATGGGTGTGCCCCGACAGTAAACTTGTAGAGGATGGAGGAGAACGGGCAGCACGGGGAACGGGCAGAACAAGCTGTTCTCTGCTGTGGGCGTCTCTGCCTTCCATGCCGCATTCAGTCTGTTTGCCATCAGTTATTGCAACCTAAAGGCTGGCTGTGTTCTATGTTCTCTCTCTCTCTCTCTCTCTCTCTCTCTCTCTCTCTCTCTCTCCTCTCCACCCCCCTGTTGCCAATCCTTTGCATGCTTTGACTTCCCTGAGCAAATCTGAGGACACAAAAGAGCCCGAGCCAGTCGGGTCCACTGACAGCCAGACAGTTAGTAGCTCTGTGAAAGAAGTAGGGGAGAAAGTCTAGTTTATCTCCCATTTGGATTCTGATACTGCCTATTCTTTTTCTCTCTTAGAAAAAAGTCGAGCATAAATGTCCTACAGGGGGAAAAAAAAAAATTAGGGTATCTGCTGAAACAGTTTTCTGACAAATACATTCTTGACTAAAATTTCCAATATTCAAGGTAAAGATGGAAGAGATAAAGCTTTTCCTCCATGGTAAGCACTTATCAGCTTCTCAGAAGATGGGGACAAGTGGTTTTCAGACCTTACTCCATCCTTCCGCTTTCCTGGCCACAGAGAGCACACCCAGGTCACGGCCCAGCGGCAATTAGGTGATGGGCTGGGTGTTCTGCTTTTCCTCTGCTCTCGTTTCTGGGATGCAGTTGATTTACTTTCAGATGTTCTTTGGGGTTTTGCTCTGGCTCCACGTGGACGGTCTGGAGTTCTGAAGTGAGGCTGGTGCTCACTGTTCTCCAGGCCGTCTGCTGCTCTGAGGCGGTCGGTGGCCCAGCAGGCTGCAGCCGGCTTGTGGGTGCCGGGGGCGGAGCAGGCAGAGTCCTTTCCTTCCAAGAGTTATGCATCACCTGTGGAAGCAACCGGAACACAGCAGCAGTGGGCGCCACAGTGGCGTGACCCAGGGTGGGCTGCGGCGGAGCGACAGCGATTGATGAATCGTTTCCTTCCCAGGGATGCTTGCAGGGCCTGCTGCTGCCCTGCGGCGTGCGGCGCGCTGCCCTGCCTGCCCTCTGTCCTCTGGGCGGCCCAGTCCTTCCGTGCAGAGGCAGCTGTTCTCCCGGACATCAGCTGTGGCTTCGAGTGGAGAGGGCTAGGATAAAATTTGCCCGGGTACTGACGATGTGGAAGCGTCTGTGTGGTGCTTACTGTGCCAGCACGGCATTAACCGGCTCATGTCTCAGGAACTAACGCACGAGGAGGGCAGGAGGCTTGCAGTGACGTGACCTGAAAATCGTGAGGTCATCGGTTAATCCAGGCCGTCAAACTAGAGTCCGGATGCGGAAGCCCAGTCCTGCTCTGTCTCTCAAGCCCTCGGAGGCCCGGCTCACTTCATCTTCCACACAGGGCAGCTGAGAGTTAGAGCCCGGAGGAGCAGGCAGGTGGTCAGTGCGCTGACAGCAGTGGCAAATGAATCAAAACCCAGCAGCCCACCGCGTCCCCGGCGCCCAACCTAAGGGTCTTCTCCGCGCCACACCAGCAGTGCCGATGTTGTCCACCAGATGGCAGTAGATCCCCGCGCTTTCCGTCCCGGTTCTGAGCAGCTGCTGCAAAAGGGCGATTTTATAACAGTTCAAAGAAATCTGATAACAGTCCCCTCAATTCTCAGTATTATATATTGAATTAAACTCAGAGAGTCAGTGAAGGGGACATAAATGCTCTAGAAGGCAAACAATGACTTCTTCCTTTTCTAGAAGGCAAGGCCAACACGTTTTCATTAGGGCACATGTGTACACACACACGCACACACACACACACCCCGCACCTCACAACCTGCCCCCCACCTTTCCCTTCCCTCCTCCCACATGGTTCTACTCCCCCCCACAGGCACAAGCTCACACCAGCGTCCCCCACACCCACCCACCACACAATGCAGCCCCGCACACATGCACACCCCCACACATTACACATCCAACACACCGCACACATCCACACCCAACACACATTCGCCATGTCCATGCTCCCCGAATGTCCACGACTCACACGCATCCTCACCCTACATACATCCACACACACAAATACCACAGACCACACACATTCACGCCCATCCACCTACTACACCCCCACAAATGTATCCACGCGTACACACACGAATACACCATACATGTCTACACCAACTGCCCCCTTCCCATTCCAAGAACGGTTCCTTCTAGGAATCCCTTCTTAGCTTTCTGAGACTAAGGGAAGTATAAAAGTTTTTCTATTCCCATTTCATCAGTGTCGTTTGCTAAACTTTCTTTTATAACAGTATGATATATTTAAAAAGGACTTTTAAGAGTGACTGCATTCTAGGACCTTCAAAGGCTTGAGAAATCTTCCTCAAAATTCACTGAAAAAAGAATAGCTTCACACACGTCTTTCTTAATGCTTGGTGTGTTTCTTATACCTACTCTTAGAGAACATTTCCTCAAAGTAGCTGTTCCCTTAACATTGCAAAAACCATGTGCAAAAAGTATCCAAAGCTATGACAGACAGAACAGCAATAGCGGGGGTCCAGTCATTTTGGGTATCTTTGTAAAAACAGAATTTTCAAGTAATTTTCTCTACGTAAAAGGTGCCACCTACTGGTCAAATCTGGTATTGCATCTTAGTGTCAGTGCCCAGCCCTTAAAGAACTGACAGTTTCTTTTGTACTAATATGCTCGGGGCATAACAAGTGATTTTTTTTTTTTTTAAGAAAACCATCTCCAGATTCATAGTATGTCATGCTGCATGTATTTACCACATTTTAAATCTTTATTTTTGACCAGGGGAATGACAGTTTATGTCACCCAAGCATGCCTGTGCATTGGCCTGAGTTTTCATTTGTGCTTGTCTCAGTTACTGTTCTCTCGCTGCTCGGACAAAATACCCAACACTGCAAATGAAGGAAGGAAAGGCTTATTTAGCTCACAGTCAGTGGAAGTTTCAGTCCATACTCGGCTGGCTCCAAGGCAGAGCGGCACGTGGTAGAGGCAGCAGTTCATGGTGGCGGAAAACAGCAAAACAGCAAGAGCTAAAGGGCAGGAGCAGCGGCAGCACGGGCTCAGAGAGCAAGTCTGTCTCCCTTAAATTGCATTCAGGCTATCTGCGCCAGGCTGGGTGTAGCGCTCACACCCATAATCCCAGCAGTACTAAGACCCATAATCCCAGTGGATCATGAGTTAATCACTAAGTCTAGAAGTCCCTCCCATGACTACTTGAGGCTTTGGGGGGACAATTACAACTAGACACAAACCGTAGCAGTGTTGTTGCTTCAATTCAATGAATTTTGTTATCCCATCCAATGTCTATCTCATTAAAAATTTCTCATGTCAGGGCTGGCCGGATGGCTCAGCAGATTAAAGCTCCTGCTTAGGCAGATGCAGGGGCTGGGGGTTTGATCCCCAGCTTGCCATTTGGTCTTGTGCCGGGGCGTGCTGAGATAGCCACTGAGACTGGGCATGGTGGTGCACACCTGTGAACCCAGGATCACTATAAGTCCATCTGTGTAGTGAGACCCCGTAGACCCTGTACTAAATACATTAGAAAAGAAAAAGTTAAAAATTTCCCACGTCACTGAACTCCAAAATGTTTGCTCCTATGAAATCACATATTTAGTTTTATAATGGATATTCATGGGAAAATGTACATTTTGGTAAAATTTCTTTTTCTTTCTTTCTTTCATTTTGTTTTAGGGACTGAGCCCAGGTCCTTGAGAATGCTAGGTACCTGCTAGACATTTTTTAAAATTTAATTTTGAGACAAAGTCTCATTAAATTTCCTGGGCTGGCCTCCAGCTTGCCACCCTCCTGCTCCAGCCTCCTAATGTATTGCGTATTGCGAGGGCTTTCAGTGACAAACATCCTCTAAATCTCAACTGTGGTTCAAAGAAGCAGCATGTTGGTGGTCACAATTGGCATTTTTAGATGTATGTATAGCTACTGTTAGCACAGAAAATCCCTCCATTCCACCTGTCAGTGTCTGTTAGATTTAAGATCCCGTGAGAGGATTTACTCTGCAACTTTAGAGTGAGAAAGAATTATTTTGGGGAAGAAAGAGAAAACCCCAAGGAAGGAGCAGACCGTCTCTATTATTTACCATCCTGACTTCTATTTTAGCTTTCCTGAAAGAGGACTGAAGTTGTGGAAATATTGTATAGAAGGACCCCACTCCAGGCCAGGAGTGACCCCTGGAGTTGCTCACACGTTTGAAGAGCGGTGTTGGGCTTCTCTCGGGGTAACGGGGATGCCGTGGGGCAGATGAGGCTGTGCAGCAGGACTGGACGCGAAGGCCCTCTCTTGCGCCCCGCAAGGAGCCCCACGCGGATCAACGGCCCACTCTGCGCCTCGGGCTGTGGACTGAAGTGCGAGCCACGTCTCTCCTTCTAAGTTGATTACACAGTATTTGTTGCAGTGATAGAAGAGTCCACGTCTATATCTGTGTGTATAAGCATACGTATTTCTACCGCCACGAGTTGCTCAACGACGCACCACGAGGCGGCTTTCTCCCGTGTGAGCCGTAGAGTGCGCGCACACGGCTGGGATGGTCAGTGTCAGCCGGTGGCGCGGTTCTGTTCCATCGCCATCCCAGAGGGAGGTGGCTGTTCACCGAAACGTCATCCTGCGGCTTGTGACTGTCTAGGCGCACACCTGGGTATGCACGCACGCGTGTACATAGACACGCATGTATACGTACACACACACACACACACACACACACACGCTTTAGCACAGCCTGGGCTTCACCCCGGCGCAAGCTGCGGTGGGAGGCAACATTAGTTCAGCTTTGGCATCCGGAAGCAACTGGAAAGACCAGCCAGGGTTCGATCCCGCAGGCCTGCTTCCGTCCAGTAATAAGCTCTGCTTTCAGGCCTTGCCCGCTGGCCGCCCCTGGGCCCCTCTGGGGTCCCTTTGCCTTTCGCAGGGGGCCCGGGAGGAGCGGTCTGGCCGGCGACCTTGCCCGAGGAGGGTCTGCGCAGTGCGGCTCCTTCCCGCCTTCCTCCGGCCCTACCTGCCGGCCAGGCTCCTCTCCACCACTCGGAATAAATCTTCCTCACATTCCTGACAGCGGCTGATTTGGCTTCTTTCTTTCCTCTTCCTCCTCCTCCTCCTTCTCTCTCTCTCTTTTTTAATTGAAAGTAAACCTTCAAAGCGGCCCGGCCACCAGAGGAGCTCTGCGGAGCTTCGCGCCGGCTGGGGAAGCTCAAACGGAAGGCAGCAGCGTGCGCCCTGGCCCCCTTGGCTCCGGGGCAGAAGCCACCAGGGCTTTGCGGGCTGCCTGGGCCACTTAGCTTTCAATTTAGCTTTTGCATTAGAGAGGGGAATATGGATTTGGGTACAAGAGAGTGATTTGAAGGGAGCTGGGCGCTGGGGGGAGAATGCAGATGAATCTGAGACGGATGGTGATTTGCAGAGCGAGCGCGAGTGGATTTATACAGAAATCTGAGGATGTCTTTGGGCTGCCTGGTAGGACTAGTGGGACACTTCGCAGAAGGAAATATACTTTACAAAAATCATTCAAAACCAGCCACCAGGAAGCAGCCGCACATGAGGCAGCAGAGGGAGAAGGTAGGAGTTTGGATTCCTAGATTTTGTGGGCCGCTGAAGCTCTCTTTCCCCAGACGCAATTTTCAATAACAGAAAAATTTAAATATTCAGAAATGTTGAAAAATAATGTAACAGACACTTTGATTGCCACCACTTACATCCAACAAAAGCCACTGTTTTGCCTATTGGCTTTCCCTTGACTTCTGTGTGTATACACACGTTTGTTTGCTGAGCTGTTTGAGAGTGAATTACAGGCCTCATGGCGCCTCGCTCCTAACCACACACCCTGGCATGTTTTCTAACAAGGGTCTTCTCCTGCAAAGCCATAATGTAGTTATGACACCTGAGAAAATGAAAAGGATTTCCTAAATAGCACCAATTATCTAGTCCATTTTAAGGCTCCTCTGACTCTCTCTCTTATTTATTTATTTTGGCAGAACTGGGGATTGAACTCAAGACTTTGCCCTTGCCAGGCAATGGCTTAATCTACTGAGCCATCTCCCCAGCCCCAATCTCTCTTTTTTAAACTAGGTTTTGGTTTGAATGACAAGCTGATCTAGTGCCACCTGCTGCATGCAGTTTTCACTTCTTCATTGAGGTGGAAGCAGCATACAACGCAGACAACTTCTCAGAGGTGCCCGGATGGGATTTTACTTGAGGAACCCTTAGGAGTGTGCCCATCAGATTGACATAGAAAAGCCCGCCACCCCAGAAGACTTCTTCAAGCCTTTTCCTGTCCATCAGACCTGCTCCCCACCCTGCGAAGGGGCAGTGCGCGAGGGAACGGGAGCTCCCAGAACTTCCCACCAGAAGCAGAAACTCTCCAGCAGTTAGGGAGATTGCTCGGCAGCATCTAAGCAAAGCTAACATGTAGTGACTCTGTGACCCAGCAGTTCTTCTCTTCATTAAATACGAAAGACCTGCAGATACCACCAGAAGACTGGGACAAGAATGCTCAGAGCAGTTTCCACCGTAACATCCCCAACTTGGGTGTGTCCCAACTGTTTATCAATTATAAAGTGGACAGATCATGCAAAGTACTACACAGCAACAAAAACGTCATGTAATAACACGAATGATTCTCAGACATTATGGTGAAGGAAATAAGTGCGGTACCAGAGAGTGTTTGCTGTAAGACTTTGTAGATGAAGATTTTTTTCAAAAATCTTTTTACAAAGCAAAAGAACACAAGCCAGAACAAGCCAAACACCCTCTAAAATCTTACTCTCCTTTAATTGGCAGCTCCTGCTCCCCAACCCCTTTTTAAAGAAATTAGGTGAGTTGTTTTGCAGAACAAATTAGATTCTGGATCTGTCTGATTATTTCATTCAGCTCGATCCTTCTGGACTGGGGATCTGCGGGAGAACCGAGGTGTAGCTGCACTCAGGCATGCATTTTGTGTGATGGATTACCCACCCTGTGCATTTCGAGTGGTCCTGGTTAGGGTCTACCCTTTTGAGGATTGAACCAATCATTATTCAACTCATTTTCTATGGGTTTATGGTTCAGGTGAGAACCTGGTAGAGAAAAGCTTACCGCAAGTCAGATTTTAAGGCTGGAGGATAGTTTTTTTGACTACACAGTTTTACAGGTGGCACCTTGTGCCTCACTCTGGGGCCTTTTAACATCATGTTGCTACACTATTGGTGATGTGGGTACAAAGCCTGATCACTGGGCTAAATTGGTGACCACTAGGTCTACTGCTTTAATTTCTAGTTTATTATTATTATTTTTAGTGTATTTAGTACAGGGTCTTCAGGGTCTCACGACACGGATCAGACACACAGTGATTCTCCTGTTTTCAGCCTCCTAAGCACTAGAATTACAGGCACATGCCACCACGCCCAGTGTCAATCACAGTCTCAGTTCGCCCCAGGGGCGGGTCCAGCATAGCACGCTAGGGATTGAACCCTGGCTCCTGCACCTGCCCTAAGAAGGCGCTTCAGTCCGCTGAGCTCTCTGGCTAGCCCTACTACTCTAATTTCTATTGAGTCTACTTTCTGCAGTTAGAAAAATTGTAGCTCTTTTTTTTTCTTTTTTAAATATTGTGGTAAAATAAGTACCTCGTAAAAATGACCATCTTAACCAGTGTTATTGAACAAGTCAGTGGCCTTCGGTATGTCCATTTTGGCATGGGACCGTCCTTGCCGTCCATCTCCAGCACTCTGATTACTTTTGGTAACTGGAAATACTTCGTCATGTGTGCAGTTTTCCATTGTAACCCTGAAGGGAAGCTAAGTCATCTCAGCTCGTACACGATAATGATAATTCTCAGAACAAGTCTGTGGGCTGTGAAGGCAGGCTTCCTGAGAGACTGCAAAGAGCGACAGTCTGCAGTCTGCCAAGGAGCCTGGGAACACTCTTGCCTTATCAGAACTGGCCCTGTTCCCTCAGAACTTCGATTACTCACGAGTCAGCATGAAGATGGGGGAATATTTAGAGAGAAATGAGCAATTATTAAAAAGGGCCAAGAGAGCAAGTTTGCAAAGCTAGAACACCCCAGCAAAACCATTTTCTATCTAAGCAGGCCCTCTGGAGCTAGCATACATATGTGCACCTGGATCCCACCTGGACATAATTAGTTTCCCTGAGCTCAGAGCTGAGAAAACACAAAAGAAAATGATGTCAAAAACCTGAGCAATCTGTCATGATCCTCAATGCACAATTAAAGCAAAGCCTTGTGCTTTCTCTAGGAATTATGTAATGCAGATGATGGGGTCTTTCGATCGCCAGAAAGGAAAGCCATCTGGCTTATGGTCTGTTTCACAACTGTGATGTCTGTTTCTCACATTGCATTCTATGCTTTGGGGTGGGAAACACAGGAAGAGAAGATGAAATGCTTTCGGTTGATTTGTAAGAAGCCCTTTTGTTGACTTGATAGTGAAAACATTCTGTGGATAGGATTTTTAATGCCAGGCAAGAAGGATCCTGGGTGACTGTAGATCAAAATATCAAGTAACCAAAGACTGATGGGACTGCTAAATCGCAGCTGCAAGGAAGTTAGTATACCATGAAGCAAATGGAGAAATGTGTTCTCTAGATGTAGGTGCGTCATCCCTGCCTCTCTCCTTCTGGCCTCCAGGACACCACCCTGCCCTTCTGTGCTGCACCGATCTCAGCAGGAACCACACTTCTCTCTTTAAGTAGACAAACTGAATCCTCACTGGAGGGTTTTAGTGCATAATGGGTCAGCACTTACAAGGGGTGTATAGCAGTCCTGGTTCCTTGGGATTGCACAGGAAGAAGTAGAAATAATTAATGATTGAATCAAAACAAACACATTGACAATCAACAATAAGGACAAGAAAGTGATCAGAATTCACCAAGGTGAGGCAGAATGGATCCAAGGTATTTGGAGCTGGCCAGGGATCACTCCTCCCTTTCCAGGCAGGACACCTCAGCTTTACCTCACCGCAGCGCTTGTTCCAGTCATTGCTTCTATCTGGCTCTGGGTGCTGTGCTCCTGATGGGCTCAGGGTCAGCTTCCAGGAACATTTAATGGGTGCCCATTCATTCCTGGCACCCAGCTAAGTGTTTCCCTAGGTCCTAATTCACAGCTCTGGGAAATGACTTGATCTCTACTTCAGAGTTTAGGAGAACAGGTCCCAGAGAGCACAGACTGGGCACAAGGCCAGGTCACCAGGCAGTGCTTCAGGTGCCTGAGATTTGTGAAAGGAGCTCTTTCTGAAAACTAAAAGCAGGGAGGGAAGTGGAGAGCTACCAGAAGGAGCTAAGCAAAGTTGGTCTCCTGTCAAGTCTTGCCTTGGCCTGCTGAGCATGAAGTTCTGGGGAGACAAGGCTTCTTTGGAGTGGAAATCTGACTGAAAAGCTGTCCCCTTCAGGCAATGGAGTCAGGCTTTTGTACATCAGAATTAGACACTAGGGAGGTGGACAGGGCTTGGGTCATTTCCAGGGAACCATATCACGTTCCAGGCTCTTTGGCTAAGAAACTGTTGTCAGCCAGAGTGTGATTTCAGAGAAAGTGCTGTCAGGTGAGAGCCCTGAGCTCACATCTTGGCCCACTATCCTGCTGTTCTTATAGGACAATTAAATGACTCAATCAAGCCACATTGGATAAACAACTTAATCAGAAGACAAATTAAGGCAAATTTTTGTCAGAATTCAAAGAAAAAGAAATTCTGACTAGAGGTGGGACAAATGAGAGGAATTGGGAATGGTTTCTAGAAGAGTTGCTTCTGAAAACTGGCTAGGCTGAGTAAGGGCGGTTGGGAAGAGAGGGATCTGGCCTGTTTGAGGCATAGTTTTAGCAGTATAGAGGGCTACCTGGAGAAAGGCTTGTAGATGCTATTTGGGTCGGACCATGGATATTTTCAGCACATATGAAGAGGTTCGAAGTTCTTTCTTTTTAAAACTGTGATTTAATTCTATTGCTCAGATTTGTATTTTCATATTCTCTTCAAGCAGCAAAGAAAATGAAATGTTTGTTTACTTTGTAATTAGGTGCAGGCAGATGGCTGACCTTTGCAAGGCGCATAAGCTTTTGTTTAGAGCCATAAGGTGGCTTCCTAAGTGATTGAAGTAAGTTTCAGTCAGAATGAAAAGTTTATTTCTAGTTGGTAGAAACTGTGCAGATACCTGAGGAAGAGGAATTCTGTAAGCAGAGAGTACTTTTGGGTCGTGTGGTACAGGATGGGAGACGGGAAGCTGGTAGGCAAGTCATAGTTCCTCAAGCCACAGATGACAGAGTTCAAGGTGCAGGTACTCAAGTGTGGAATAGAAGGGGTTTGGTGACTGGATAGAGCATGAGGTAGGAAGCTCTGCACTTAGAATCTGACATATCTTAAACAGATGTGTTAGGACTAAGAGCTAAGAAGGGGCCCTGGGGCCTGCTTCTGGTGAATTCCACTTCAGATGTGTTGAGTCTGAAATAAAGGACGAACATTTGAAATGAAACTGCCTGTGGTCAGGGATGTAGCTCAGTGGTGCAGCCTGCCTGGCAGGCATGAGGCCCTGAGTTCCAGGAATCTTAAAAAAAAAAAAAAATAGTACAAACAACAACAACAAATCCCCTTTTCAAATAAAACTATCTGAAGAAATGCTTTAGAAAAGATTCAGCTCTGAAAATCTGAGCACAGAGAGTGAGAGAAACAGACCAGGGAGATAACAGATGGAGGTGTGATGAAGATGGCGACAGGGACAGACCACCAGGACATGACACAGCAAGGCGGGACTTGGTTAAAGTGTGTGGAGTCCCTGTGCCAAATACCAGGATAAAGAGTAAGCTGAACGTATCTCACAGACATAGAGAAATCATTCCTAAAATTTACCTGGAACCGGAAAAGACCTAGAATATCAAGGGCAATTCTGGGCAATAAAGACAAGGCAGGTGGCATTACTATTCCTGACTTGAAATTATACTACAAGGC